>NW_028225405.1:0-497913 GCF_052327205.1 Somniosus microcephalus | reverse complement strand
CCCGGCACCTCGGACAAGTGCCGGGCTTGCATCTGTTCCGGGGGGGGGGGGGGGGAGAAGTCCGGGGAGGGAGCTGCGGGCAGGCGGCCGGCGGGAAAGCGGCCGGCCGCCGCGGGGCCTTTAATGCGCCGGCGCAAACACATGTTGGACTCTGTTGCCAGAGTCTTAGTTGCGGCTGCCACGGGCGAGGCGGCCGCAACTGAATTTCGGCGCTAGGGCCCGTCGGCATGGCAACCGGGACGCTGCGCACACCAATGACGTCATCGGTGCCGGCGCAGCGCTACCGGTGCAACGCCGATTTAGGGCCCCAGGGAATTTTAAAACTGGCCATAACTCTGGCGCTAGTCCCTCTAGCGCCTCAAAAGCAGCGCTAAGGCAACTGAATTTCTAGGCCGTTGGCTTTTAATCACTAAGATCAGAGCTAACATCTCAACACGCCGACTGTTCACAGGAATGAGTCATACAGATCCTGGGATCTTTATGTAAGAGAAGTCGGGGCGGAGCCAAGAGCCAAGACCTGGAACCTCCCAGGTTAGTCGGGAAAGAGGAAGTGAAACTATACACAGTGGGGGAGGGTAATATACATGAGTGCAAAACGAATACAGGATCAAGACAAACAGATTTCATTACAGTCTGTAACCGTCAGGGACACCCCTGCCACAGGACTCAATATCCACCCCCTCCACCACTGGTGCAGTGTGTTTGCAGTATGTACGGTCCACAAGATGACCACAGTCAGGCCGTGTGGAGTCAAGGGCCAGGCAGCAGAATGGATGGAAAGATCGCAACAAACTTCCCTTAACTCCAACCCTCTGATTTCTATTTTGTAGCCAGCTTTCCATCCATTCTGCTGCCTGGCCCTTCACTCCCCACGGCCTGACCTGGGTCATCTTGTCGATCTTACAAACTGTTTATTGATATAGCAAGCTGGTCAGAAAACAGAGAGATGGGGTTGGGAGCAGCTACTCAGACTGGCAAAAGGTGGGAAGTGGTGTTCCACAGGGATCGGTGCTGGGATCACTGTTGTTCATAAACGATTTGGACTCGGGAATCAGAAGAACAATTTCAAAGTTTGTCGATGACACCAAATTGGGAGGTAGAGTTAATACTGAGGAAGACAAAATGCAAGAAGATATTAATAAATTTCAGAATGGGCGTGTAATTGGCAAATGAATTTCACTATAGGTCAGTGTGAGGTGGTGTGTTTTGGTGGGAAGAATAAGGAGGCCACACACTACTTGGACAAGGGGGAGAAATTGGGTTGCTTTGCGCCTCCCGTGATATTCAGCGGGAGGTTAGCGCCGGCAATGACGTCATCGCCTTGGGTTGCGACCCCATACCTATTGCCGGG
The DNA here is from genome assembly GCF_052327205.1 of Somniosus microcephalus. Classification (NCBI taxonomy): domain Eukaryota; kingdom Metazoa; phylum Chordata; class Chondrichthyes; order Squaliformes; family Somniosidae; genus Somniosus; species Somniosus microcephalus. Next base: position 496,562 of record NW_028225405.1, on the reverse strand, counting down.
CGATATGTCTGACAGGGTCAAGGGTCGTTCTTGCAGCCGCCGCGGCGCCACTTTAAAGGGCAGGTGTCGGGCGGCAACTTTTTATTTTGGCCGACTGCCAGCACCTGCCCCCTTCTCCTTTCTTCTTCGGGGTGTCGGCCGTGATCGCACAGCCCGGCGCTCCTCTTGATCCGACACCCCGCTCCCTGGTGGTCCAGCAGGGCCCTGGTGTGCGCAGTGCTAGGCTCCTCCCCTTTAATCAGGGAGGGAGGTCTGCTATGACACGGTGCTATGTGCCGACGGGCGTGGCGCTGTTACATGAAGCACCGTGAAATTCACTGGTCGCGCCTCAAGAGGGTGGGGAGTGCTTCCAGTAGCACCCTGCCTGGGGCGTTACCACTAAATTTAATGCGCAGGGGCGCTAACTTTTTCGGGGCACTAAAATTAACCCCGGTGACATTAGCAACCCATAGGGGGCGCCACCGAATTTCCCCCTAAGAGTCTAAATGGGCTGGAGGAGCAGAGGGATCCAGGGATACAGATACACAAATCACTAAAAGTAGCGACACACGTTAATAAGGCCATTAAAAAAAAAGCACTGGGGTACATTCCTAAAGGAGCCTTCTGTTCCGTGGCTAGGAGCTCTGAACCATGGCAGAGAGCGGCTGGGACATGTTTCTCACCCGCCTCGAGATTAACCCGCACGGCAACTTTGCTGTCAGTGAAGAGAGACAAGAAAGACTAAAGTGCCGTTTGCCCCTCTCAGTGTGGCCCTGAAGGACTGTGTCCAGGCTGGAGTTCTGTTCCTGCTGTACAATCCTCCCCCAGATTGTCCTTTCTGAGCTCCAGCCAGGTGATGCTAAACACTCAGGTGGGAAAGAAGGAAATCTACAATAATGTGTTTAAAACAAAGCTCGTTTATTTGACATCTATCCAGAATATTAAACTCCAGCCCAGTTATAGGGGTTATTAACATCAGCAGAAACAAACCCCAACTGTCAGAATGAATATGGTTCAGTCCTGAATGTGATTAACAGCAGCAATAACAGCAGAATCCAACCCCTGCAGTCACTTGTGAACTCGCTGGTGTGTCAGCAGGTTGGATGACTCAGTGAATCCCTTCCCACACTCAGAGCAGGTGAACGGCCTCTCCCCAGTGTGAACTCGCTGGTGTCTCAGCAGGTCGGATGCCAGAGTGAATCCCTTCCCACACTCAGAGCAGGTGAATGGCCTCTCCACAGTGTGAACTTGTTGATGTGTCAGCAGTTTGGATGCCAGAGTGAATCCCTTCCCTCACACGGAGCAGGTGAACGGTCTCTCCCCAGTGTGAACTCGCTGGTGATTCAGCAGCTTGGATGAATTAGTGAATCCCTTCCCACACTCAGAGCAGGTGAACGCCCTCTCCCCAGTGTGAACTCGCTGGTGATTCAGCAGGTTGGATGAATTAATGAATCCCTTCCCACACTCAGAGCAGGTGAACGGCCTCTCCCCAGTGTGAACTCGCTGGTGATTCAGCAGGTTGGATGAATTAATGAATCCCTTCCCACACTCAGAGCAGGTGAACGCCCTCTCCCCGGTGTGAACTCGCCGGTGTATCAGCAGATTGGATGAATTAGTGAATCTCTTCCCACACTCAGAGCAGGTGAACGGTCTCGCTCCAGTGTGAACTCGCTGGTGTCTCAGCAGGTTGGATGAATTAGTGAATCCCTTCCCACACTCAGAGCAGGTGAACGGTCTCTCCCCGGTGTGAACACGCTGGTGTGTCTGAAGTTCAGATGACTGAGTGAATCCCTTCCCACACTCAGAGCAGGTGAATGGCCACTCCCCGGTGTGAACTCGCTGGTGTGTCAGTAGGTGGGATGACTGAGTGAATCCCTTCCCACACTCAGAGCAGGTGAACGGTCTCTCCCCGGTGTGAACTCGCTGGTGTCTCAGTAGGTGGGATGACTGAGTGAATCCCTTCCCACACTCAGAGCAGGTGAACTGCCTCTCCCCGGTGTGACTGTGCTTGTGTCTCGATAGGCCAGAGGATCGGCTGAAGCCTCGTCCACACACAGAACATGTGAACGGTTTCTCCCCACTGTGAACGGTGCTTTTTGCTTCCATGTTCAGAGGCCGATGATATTCAGATCCGATGAGTCGAGTGACTCTGTCAGATCTTGAAGTGATGTTTGGTTTGAGCTTACCGTCTGTAAATCCTCCCCTTCCAGTGCCTTGAAAAATGAATTTAAAACAGGGAGTGTGAGAGACAACCCACAAGAAAACAAAGGCAGGTTGTGAAACTGAGCTCAATGAATCTGGTCAATTGTGGGCCGGCACTAGAAAAAAGTGACCATGAAAGCTGCCAGATTGTCATAAAAACCCAACTGGTTCACTGATGTCCCTCAGGGAAGGGAATCCGCCACCTGGTCTGGGCCTACACAAGACTCTGGCCTCTATGGGAGGAGAGAGAGAGAGGGAGAGGTGGGAGGGGGAGGGGGCGAAGGAAAGGAACCTTATACATCTGCAACTCGACCAGAACTTTGATAGAACCTCCAAAACCCACAACCTCAAAGGACAAGGGCAGCTGTTGTATGGGAGCACCATCACCTCCAAGTTCCCCTCCAAGTCACACGTCATCCTGACTCAGATATATTCATCGTTGCTGGGTCATAATCCTGGAACTCCTTACCGAACAACATTGTGGGAATACCTTCACCACACGGACTGCAGTAGTTCAAGAAGGTGACTCACCACCCCCTTCTCAACGGGAAACTGGGGATTGGCAATATTTGCTGCTCTTGCTAGCGACTCCCACATCCCAAGAATGAATTGAAACAAATCTGTAGATGTAAACTGGATTAGAAGCCTGTACAGAAATATTGTTCCTAAAACAATACTCTTTTACATTGTATGGACAGTGTCTGTGTAACAACCTGATCTCCCCTAGAATCCACCTCCTTTGACAGTCTCACATTGGAAATTGTTGGGTCCTCCTGGGCTCAGAAGTACTGGGGGTTAAACCCAGCAGCTTCTCCTCCATCTCCACTCCAGCTCAAACTGAAGCATAGAAACACAGAAGATAGGAGCAGGAGTAGGCCATTCGGCCCCTTGAGCCTGCTCCATCATTCAATGCGATCATGGCTGATCATCCAAGTTCAGTACCCAGTCCCTGCTTTCTCCCCATACCCCTTGATCCCTTTAGCCTTAAGAAATATATCCAACTCCTTCTTGACTATATTTAATGTATTGGCCTCTACTGCCTTCTGTGGTAGAGAATTCCACAGGTTCACCACTCTCTGGGTGAAGAAATTCCTCCTCATTTCTGTCCTAAATGGCCTACCCCTTATCCTTAGACTGTGACCCCTGGTTCTGGACTCCCCGACCATCGGGAACATCCTTCCTGCATCCAGTCTGTCCAGTCCTGTCAGAATTTTATAAGTTTCAATGAGATCCCCTCTCATTCTTCTAAACTCCAGCGAGTACAAGCCCAATTGTCCCAATCTCTCCTCATACGTCATTCCTGCCATCCCAGGTATCAGCCTGGTGAATCTTCACTGAACTCCTTCCACGGGAGGAACATCCTTCCTCAGATAAGGCGACCAAAACTCCACACAATACTCAAGATGTGGTCTCACCAAGGCCCTGTACAATTGCAGCAAGACATCCTTGTTCCTGTACTCAAACCCTCTCGCTATGAAGGCCAACATACCATTTGCCTTCTTAACCGCCTACTGCACCTGCATGCTTACCTTCAGTGACTGGTGCACAAGGACACCCAGGTCTCGTTGCACTTCCCCTTCTCCCAATCTATTGCCATTCAGATGATAATCTGCCTTCCTGTTTTGGCCACCAAAGTGGATAACCTCACATTTATCCACGTTATATTGCATCTGCCATGCTTCTGCCCAATCACCCAACCTGTCCAAATCATCCTGTAGTTTCTCGGCATCCTCCTCACAGCACACACGCCCACCCAGCTTTGTGTCGTCTGCAAATTTGGAGATATTACATCTAGTTCCCTTGTCTAGATCATTAATATATATATTGTGAATAGCTGGGTTCCAAGGACCGATCCCTGCGGTACCCCACTAGTCACTGCCTGCCGCTCGGAAAAAGACCCGTTTATTCCAACTCTTTGCTTTCTGTCTGCCAACCAGTTCTCTATCCAAGTCAATACCTTGCCCCCAATCCCATGTGCCTTAACTTTACACGCTAATCTCTTATGCGGGACCTTATCGAAAGCCTTCTGAAAGTCCAAATACACCACATCCACTGGTTCTCCCTTATCTATTTTCCCAGTTACATCCTCAACAATGAAGCAACAAAAAGACCTCCACAGGCGGCCAGGGACCTACCTTCCGTCAGCCTGAAATAAAACCCTTCCCGACAGCCGCTGACTAATGGCGGCCGCAGCACCCACAATCCCCCGTGCCCCAGAAACCGCTCTATCCAATGCGCTGATTTCCCCGCTGAGAGTGCGCATGCCGCCCGGGGCCGTGGGCCATTCTGGGAGCCTGGCTCCTGTCCTTTGGCCCGAGTCGGACTTGGTGGAACCGGCTGAAGAAACCGGGAAGCGGCGGCTCGGATGGGGGAGGCGCTGCACTCTGGGTTTCCTGGTGCCGGGGCTCTGGCCGCACGTCCGCTGGGCCCGGCCGCTCTGATTCTGATTGAGGTTTTTGATGAGGTAACAGAGAGGGTTGATGAGGGCAATGCGGTTAACATGGTGCACATGGATTTCCAAAAGGCGTTCAACAAGTGCCACATGATAGGCTTGCCAGCAAAGTTGAAGCCCATGGAATAAAAGGGACAGTGGCAACATGGATACAAAATTGGCAAAGTGACAGGAAACAGAGAGTAGTGGTGAATGGTTGTTTTTCGGACTGGAGGAAGGTATACAGTGGTGTTCCCCAGGGATCGGTACTAGGACCACTGCTTTACTTGATATATATTAATGACTTAGACTTGGGGTACAGGGCACAATTTCAAAATTTGCAGATGACAGAAAACTTGGAAGTGTAGTGAACAGTGAGGAGGATAGTGATAGATTTCAAGAAGACATAGACAGGCTGGTGGAATGGGCGGACACATGGGAGCTGAAATTTAATGCAGAAAAGTGCAAAGTGATACATTTTGGTAGGAAGAACCAAGTGAGGCAATATAAACTAAAGGGTACAATTCTAAAGTGTGTGCATGAACAGAGAGACCTGGGGGTATGTGTGCACAAATCATTGAAGGTGGCAGGGCAGGTTGAGAAAGCAGTTAAAAAAGCATATGGGATCCTGGACTTTATAAATAGAGGCAGAGTCCAAAGGCAAGGAAGTTATGGTGAACCTTTATAAAACACTTGTTCGGTCTCATCTGGAGTATTGTGTTCAATTCTGGGCACCGCACTTTAGGAAGGATGTGAAGGCCTCAGAGGGGGTGCAGAAAAGATTTACAAGAGTGGTTCCAGGGATAAGGGATGAGGGACTTCAGTTATGTGGATAGACTCGAGAAGCTGGGGTGGTTCTCCTTACAGCAGAGAAGGTAGAGAGGAGATTTGATAGAGGTGTTCAAAATCATGATGGGTCTGGACAGAGTAGAAACTGTTCCCATTGGCGGTAGGGTCGAGAACCAGAGGACACAGATTTAAGGTGATTGGCAGAAGAACGAAAGAACGAAGTTGCGAGGTGAGGCCCGATCAGAGCATCGGACCTGTGAAGGGGCAGTGACCGGCAGAGCTTAAAAGCGGCGGCAGTGCGAGGTGAGGCCCGACCAAATCAACAGCAGAGGAGAGAGGTAAAAAGTAATCAGAGTGTGACGTCACCAGGGAGCAGGTAAGTGATTGGTTGGTGAGTATTTCTCTTTTTTAAACTTTAACTCTGTAGTTTATAGTTACTAGGGTCTTTTCTGGTGTAGCAGGGACTGTTGGTAGACTATACAAGCACCTTAGAGATAATTTTAATTGGTGGTAGTAAATTAATTTAAATTAAGTAAAGGGAAGGTCATGCCAGGTGAGCCCAGCCCCGTGATATGCTCCTCTTGCTCTATGTGGGAATTCAGGGACCCCGGTGCCCCTGATGACCACGTGTGCCAGAGATGCATCCATCTGCAGCTACTAGCAGACCGCATTGAGGCGCTGGAGCTGCGGGTGGATGGGTTGTTGAGCATTCACGATGCTGAGAGGGTCGTGGATAGCACGTTTAGTGAGTTGGTCACACCGCAGGGAAGGGCTGCACAGGAAGACAGGAAATGGGTGACCACCAGGCGGAGCAATAGAAGCAGGCAGGTAGTGCAGGAGACCCCTGTGACCATTCCCCTCTCAAACAAGTATACCGCTTTGGATACTGTTGGGGGGGATGACTCACCAGGGGAAGGCAGCAGCAGCCAACTTGCTGGCACTGGGGGTGCTCCTGCTGCCCAGGAAGGGGGGGAAAAAGAGTGGGAGAGCAATAGTGGTAGGGGATTCTATAGTAAGGGGAACAGATAGGCGTTTCTGTGGCCATAGACGTGAATCCAGGATGGTTTGTTGCCTCCCTGGTGCCAGGGTCAAGGATATCACTGAGCGGCTGCAGGGCATTCTGGAGGGGGAGGGTGAACAGCCAGAGGTCGTGGTCCACATTGGTACCAACGACATAGGTAAAAAGAGGGATGAGGTCCTGCAGCAAGAATTTAAGGAGCTAGGTGAAGGATTAAAGAGCAGGACCTCAAAGGTTGTAATCTCTGGATTACTCCCCGTGCCACGTGCTAGTGGGTATAGGAATAGGAAGATAGAACAGATGAATGCGTGGCTAAAGGGATGGTGCAGGGGGGAGGGCTTTAGTTTCCTGGATCACTGGGTCTGCTTCTGGGAAAGGTGGGACTTGTACAAGTCGGACGGTTTACACCTGAACCAGAGGGGAACCAATATCCCTGCGGGGAGGTTTGCTAGCACTGCTGGGGGGGGTTTAAACTAACTTGGCAGGGGGATGGGGTACAGAGTGGAGCTATAGTAGGGGGTGATTTACAGCCAAATACAGAGGAAAAAACAAGTCAGCTGGGAAGGCAGAGCAAATATGTGAAGGCAAAAGGGAATATGGCAGGGCTGGAAGGCATTTATTTTAATGCAAGGAGTCTTGCAAATAAGGTGGATGAACTGAAGTTGTTGTTGAACACATGGGAGTACGATATTGTTGCTATCACGGAGGCATGGTTGAGGGAGGGTCAGGACTGGCAGCTCAATATTCCGGGGTATAGAATCTTCAGACGAGACAGAGGGGGGTGTAAAAGGGGAGGGGGTGTTGCAATATTAATTAAGGAGTCAATTACTGCTGTAAGGAGGGAAGATATATTAGCGGGTTCCTCTAATGAGGCCATATGGGTAGAACTTAAAAACAAAAAGGGGGCAAGCACTTTGCTGGGAGTGTACTATAGGCCCCTAAACAGTCAGGGGGAGATAGAGGAACAGATATGTAGGCAAATCTCAGAGAAGTGCGAAAATAATAGGGTAATAATAGTGGGGGATTTCAACTTCCCCAATATAAATTGGGATAGTCAGAGTGTGAAAGGCTTAGAGGGTGCAGAATTCTTAAAGTGCATCCAGGAGAGCTTTTTGAGCCAACATGTAGAAAGTCCTACAAGAGAGGGGGCGGTACTGGACCTAATTCTGGGGAATGTAGCCGGGCAAGTGGTGGAAGTATCAGTAGGAGAGCATTTTGGCGACAGTGACCATAATTCGGTGAGATTTAAGGTGGTCATGGAAAAAGACAAAGACGGCCCGGAAATAAGGGTTCTAAATTGGGGGAAGGCCGATTTTAATATGATAAGGCAGGATCTGGCCAAAGTGGACTGGGAGCAGCTACTTATAGGAAAATCCACATCAAAACAGTGGGAGACTTTCAGAAGGGAAATAGAGAGAGTACAGCGCCAACATGTTCCTGTAAAGGTCAAGGGTGGGACCAACAAGCAAAGGGAACCTTGGATGACAAGGGATATACAAAAATGCATTAGAAATAAAAGGGGGGCTTTTGGCAGTTACAAAAGACTAAAGACGGAAGAAGCCCTAGAGGAGTATAAAAAGTGCAGGGGCATACTTAAAAAAGAAATTAGGAGGGCGAGGAGGGGCCATGAAATAACACTGGCGAGCAAAATAAAGGAAAATCCTAAGATGTTTTATAAGTATATTAAGGGCAAGAGGATAACCAGGGAAAGGGTAGGGCCCATTAGGGACCAAAGTGGCAATCTGTGTGTAGAGCCAGATGATGTAGGCGGGGTTTTAAATGAATTTTTTGCATCTTGTGTTCACTATGGAGAAAGACGATGCAGACATAGAAATCGGGCAAGGGGACTGTGACATACTTGAACATATTAGCATCGAGAGGGAGGAGGTGCTAGTGGTTTTAGCAGGCCAAAAAGTGGATAAATCCCCAGGCCCGGACGAGATGTATCCCAGGCTGCTGTGGGAGGCAAAGGAGGAGATTGCAGGGGCTCTGACACAAATTTTCAGAACCTCTCTGGCCACAGGGGATGTACCAGAGGACTGGAGAACAGCTAATGTAGTACCATTATACAAGAAGGGTAGCAGGGATAAACCAGGGAATTACAGGCCAGTGAGCCTAACATCTGTGGTAGGGAAATTATTGGAAAAAATTCTGAGGGACAAAATTAGTCTCCACTTGGAGAGGCAAGGATTAATCGGGGATAGTCAGCATGGCTTTGTCAAGGGTAAATCATGTCTGACAAATCTGATTGAATTTTTCGAGGGGGTGACTAGGGGGGTGGATGAGGGAAATGCTGTGGATGTGGTTTACATGGACTTCAGTAAAGCCTTTGACAAAGTCCCGCATAGGAGACTGGTCAAGAAGGTAAGAGCCCATGGGATCCAGGGTGCCTTGGCGCGTTGGATCCTAAACTGGCTGAGTGGCAGGAGGCAGAGGGTGATGGTCGAAGGTTGCTTTTGTGACTGGAAGCCTGTGTCCAGTGGGGTACCTCAGGGATCGGTGCTGGGTCCCTTGTTGTTTGTGATCTACATAGATGATTTGGATGAGAATGTAAACGGTATGATCAGCAAGTTCGCAGATGACACGAAAATTGGTGGGGTGGTCAATTGCGAGGAGGAAAGCCTCAGGCTACAGGACGATATAAACGGGTTGGTCAGATGGGCGGAAAAGTGGCAAATGGAATTTAACCCTGAAAAGTGCGAGGTGATGCATTATGGACGGACAAATAAGGCAAGGGAATACACAATGAGTGGTAGGACCCTAGGAAGTACAGAGGGTCAGAGGGACCTTGGTGTACATGTACATAGATCCCTGAAGGCAGCGGAACAGGTAGATAAGGTGGTTAAAAAGGCATATGGGATACTTGCCTTCATTAGCCGAGGCATAGAATATAAGAGCAGGGAGGTTATGATGGAGCTGTACAAAACGCTGGTGAGGCCACAGCTGGAGTACTGTGTGCAGTTCTGGTCGCCTCACTATAGGAAGGATGTGATTGCTTTGGAGAGGGTGCAGAGAAGATTCACCAGGATGTTACCTGGGATGGAGCGCCTCAGCTATGAAGAAAGACTAAACAGGCTGGGGTTGTTTTCCTTGGAGCAAAGAAGGCTGAGGGGGGACCTGATTGAGGTATACAAAATGATGAGGGGCATAGATAGGGTAGACAAAGAGGAACTTTTCCCCTTAGTAGGGGGGTCAATAACAAGGGGGCATAGATTCAGGGTAAGGGGCAGGAGATTTAGAGGGGATTTGAGGAGGAACTTTTTCACCCAGAGGGTGGTTGGAATGTGGAACTCAATGCTCAAAAGGGTGGTAGAGGCAGGAACCGTCACAACATTCAAGAAGCATTTGGATGAGCACTTGAAATGCCATTGCATACAAGGCTATGGACCAAATGCTGGAAAATGGGATTAGACTGGACAGGGATGGATGGGCAGCGCAGACACGATGGGCCGAAGGGCCTCTTTCTGTGCTGTATAACTCTATGACTCTATGAGGAAAAAAAAATTTATGCAGCGAGTGGTTAGGATCTGGAATGCACTGCCTGAAAGGGTGGTGGAGGCAGATTCAATCACCGCTTTCAAAAGGGAATTGGATAAGTGCCTGAAGTAAAGAAATGTGCAGGGTTACGGGGAAAGGGCGGGGAGTGGGACTCGCTGAAGTGGTCTTGCAGAGAGCCGGCACGGGCTCGACGGGCTGAATGGCCTCCTTCTGTGCTGTAACCATTCTATGATTCTATAAAATATTAGAAAGTTTGTTCCACAGAAGCACCAGGTTTATCTGCTTTTATTGATGAATTTAAAAAGTCTCTATTAAAACTTGAGCCAGTGTGTTGTGAGCCAAAGAGCCTTGTGTCCAATGAGGGGAATAAAGGCCCACAGCCTCCCCTGGCCCCGGGCCCTGAACAAGGGACTGGAGAAACTCGCTGCCCTGTGGATCAGACAATCAGCCGGCGCTAGGCCCGCCCCTCGGGCTACCCGATTGGTTGGAGGACCCGCCACCGGCTCGCTCCTCCAGCCCGTCTGTCAATCAACCATCAGCCAGAAGAGGTCGCTGGTGAGATCAGTGAAGAAAGAAAGACTTGCATTTCTATAGCGCCTTGCACCACCACCGGACGACCCAAAGTGCTTTACAGCCAATGAAGTACTTTTGAAGTGTAGTCACTGTTGTAATGTAAGAAATGCAGCAGTCAAATAGCGCACAGCAAGCTCCCACAAACAGCAATGTGATAATGACCAGATAATCTATCTTTTTGTTAACTCTGTTTCTCTCTCTACGGATGTTGCCTGGCCTGCTGAGTGTTTCCAGCATTTCCTGTTGTTATTTCAGACTTCCAGCATCCGCAGTATTTTGCTATTATCCTTTTGTTACATTGATTGAGAGATAAACATTGGCTCGGACACCGGGGATATTTCCCCTGCTCTTTCCCACATTACAACAGTGACTACACCTCAAAAGTACTTCATTGGCTGTAAAGCACTTCAAGACGTCTGCTGGTCATGAAAGCATTATATAAATGCAAGTCTTTCTTTCTCAAAATAATGTCATGGGATCTTTTACATCCACCTGAGAGAGCAGACAGGGCCTCAGTTTAATGTCTCATCCGAAAGACGCCACCTCTGACAGTGCCTCAGTACTGCACTGGAGTGTCAGCCTGGATTTTTGTGCTCAAGTCTCTGGAGTGGGACTTGAACCCACAACCATACGCCTCAGAGGCAAGAGTGCTACCATAGAGTCATTGATTTATACAGCACAGAAAGGGGCCCTTCGGCCCATCGTGTCTGCGCCGGCCACCAAGCCCTGTCTATTCTAATCCCATTTTCTAGCACTGGGTCCGTAGCCTTGGATGCTATGGCGTTTCAAGTGCTCATCTAAATGCTTCTTGAATGTTGTGAGGGTTCCTGCCTCTAACACCCTTTCAGGCAGTGAGTTCCAGATTCCAACCACCCTTTCAGGCAGTGAGTTCCAGATTCCAACCACCCTCTGGGTGAAAAAGCTTTTCCTCAAATCCCCTCTAAACATCCTGCCCCTTACCTTGAATCTATGCCCCCTGGCTATTGACCCCTCTACTAAGGGGAAATGTTCTTTTCTATCTACCCTATCTATTCCCCTCATAATTTTGTACACCTCAATCAGGTCCCCCTCAGCCTTCTCTGCTCTAAGGAAAACAACCCCAGCCTGTCCAGTCTCTCTTCATAGCTGAAGCGCTCCAGCCCAGGTAACATCCTGGTGAATCTCCTCTGCACCCTCTCCAATGCAATCACATCCTTCCTATAGTGTGGCGAGCAGAACTGCACACAGTATTCAAGCTGTGGCCTAACTAACATTTTGTACAGCTCCATCATAACCCCCCTGCTCTTATATTCTATGCCTCGGCTAATTAAGGCAAGTATCAGATATGCCTTCTCGCTGTCCTGCTGCCCTCAAGGATCTATGTACATGCACACCAAGGTCCCTCTGATCCTCTGTCCTTCCTAGGGTTCGACCATTCATTGTGTATTCCCTTGTTAGTCCTCCCAAAATGCATCACCTCACACTTTTCAGGGTTAAATTCCATTTGCCACTGTGCTGCCCATCCAACCAACCCATCTATATTCTCCTGTAGCCTGAGGCTTCCCTCCTCGCTATTTACCACTCCACCAATTTTCATGTCATCTGCGAACTTACTGATCATACCTCCTTACATTCATATCTAAATCCTTAATGTACACTACAAACAGCAAAGGACCCAGCACCGATCCCTGCGTTACACCAGTGGACACAGGCTTCCAGTCACAAAAACAACCTTCGACCATCACCCTCTGCCTCCTGCCACTAAGCCAATTTTGGATCCAATGTGCCAAATTGCCCTGGATCCCATGGGCTCTTACCTTCTTGACCAGTCTCCCATGTGGGACTTTGTCAAAAGCCTGACTGAAGTCCATGTAGACTACATCAACTGGACTGCCCTCATCCACACACCTAGTCACCCCCATTGAAAAATTCAGTCAAATTGGTTAGACATGATCTCCCCCTGACAATGCCATGCTGACTATCCTTGATTAATCCTTGCCTCTCCAAGTGGAGACTAATTCTGTCCCTCAGAATTTTTTCCAATAATTTCCCTACCACTGATGTTCGGCTCACTGGCCTGTAATTCCCTGGTTTATCCCTACTACTACCCTTCTTGAATAATGGTACTACGTTAGCTGTTCTCCAGTCCTCTGGCACCTCCCCTGTGGTCAGAGAGGTTCTGAAAATTTGTGTCAGAGCCCCTGCAATCTCCTCCCTTGCCTCACACAGCAGGCTGGGATACATCTCGTCTGGGCCTGGGGGTTTATCCACTTTTAAGCCTGCTAAAACCACTAGTACCTCCTCCCTCTCAATACTAATTTGTTCAAGTATATCACAATCCCCCCTGCCTGATTTCTATGCCTGCATCGTCCTTCTCCATAGTGAACACAGATGCAAAATATTAATTTAAAACCTCACCTTCATCTTCTGGCTCTACACACAAATTGCCACTTTGGTCCCTAATGGGCTCTACTCTTTCCCTGGTTATCCACTTGCCCTTAATATACTAATAAAACACCGTGGGATTTTCCTTTATTTTGCCTGCCAGTGTTTTTTCATGACCCCTCTTCGTTCTCCTAATTTCTTTTTTAAGTACCCCCCTGCACTTTCTATTCTCCTCTAGGGCTTCTAGTGTTTTTAGTCCTTTGTATCTGCCAAAAGCCTCCCTTTTTTTCCTAATCCATTCTTGTATGTCCCTTGACATCCAAGGTTCCCTGGGCTTGTTGGTCCCACCCTTGACCTTTACAGGAACATGTTGGCGTTGTACTCTCTCTATTTCCTTTCTGAAAGACTCCCACTGCTCTGATGTGGATTTTCCTACAAGTAGTTGATCCCAGTCCACTTTGGCCAGATCCTGCCTTATCATATTAAAATTGGCCTTCCCCCAATTTAGATCCTTTATTTCTGGTCCATCTTTGTCCTTTTCCATAACTACTTTAAATCTCACCGAATTATGGTCACTGTCACCAAAATGCTCTCCTACTAACCCTTCTCCCACTTGCCCGGCCACATTCCCTCGAATTAGGTCCAGTACCGCCCCTCTCTTGTAGGACTTTCTACATGTTGGCTGAAAAAGCTCTCCTGGATGCACTTTAAGAATTCCACACCCTCTAAGCCTTTCACACTCTGACTATCCCAGTTAATATTGGGGAAGTTGAAATCCCCAACAATTACTACCCTATTATTTCTACACCTCTGAGATTTGCCGACATATCTGTTCCTCTATCTCCCCCTTACTGTATGGGGGCCTATAGTACACTCCCAGCAAAGTGCTTGCCCCCTTTTTGTTTTTAAGTTCTACCCATATGGCCTCATTAGAGGAACCTGCTAAGGTATCATCCCACCTTATAGCAGAAATTGACTCCTTGATTAATATTACTAACCTGATTTTTGGTCAACTCTTGGCGTATTCACGTTTAATAAGTCTCCGGGAGAAGGAATCGCTTCACTTGTACTGGTTCCTGGGGCCTGATCACCTTCCCCAGGAGCAGAGCCTTGACCCTGACTTTATTCACTTGTACTGGTTCCTGGGGCCTGATCACCTTCCCCAGGAGCAGGGCCTTGATTCTGGGGGTGTTTTATTGCACCGCATGGTGTACTTGAGAAGAGCCCCATCAGGGCGAGTGCAGGAGGGTCAGGGGGCGAGTGTGGGAGGGTCAGGGGGCGAGTGCGGGAGGGTCAGGGGGCGAGTGCGGGAGCGTCCATCTCCAGGACCAGTGTGTATCTGAGTCAATGGGACTCTCTCTGACCTTTCTCCCAAGTCCATCTCCAGGACCAGTGTGTATCTGAGTCAATGGGACTCTCTCTGACCTTTCTCCCCAGTCCATCTCCAGGACCAGTGTGTATCTGAGTCAATGGGACTCTCTGACCTTTCTCCCCAGTCCATCTCCAGGACCAGTGTGTATCTGAGTCAATGGGACTCTCTCTGACCTATCTCCCCAATCCATCCCCAGGACCAGTGTGTATCTGAGTCAATGGGACTCTCTCTGACCTTTCTCCCAAGTCCATCTCCAGGACCAGTGTGTATCTGAGTCAATGGGACTCTCTCTGACCTTTCTCCCCAGTCCATCTCCAGGACCAGTGTGTATCTGAGTCAATGGGACTCTCTGACCTTTCTCCCCAGTCCATCTCCAGGACCAGTGTGTATCTGAGTCAATGGGACTCTCTCTGACCTTTCTCCCCAGTCCGTCTCCAGGACCAGTGTGTATCTGAGTCAATGGGACTCTTTCTGACCTTTCTCCCTGGTCCATCTCCAGAACCAGTGTGTATCTGAGTCAATGGGACTCTCTCAGACCTTTCTCCCCAGTCCATCTACAGAACTAGTGTGTATCTGAGTCAATGGGACTCTCTCTGACCTTTCTCCCCAGTCCATCTCAAGGACCAGTGTGTATCTGAGTCAATGGGACTCTCTCTGACCTTTCTCCCCAGTCCATCTCAAGGACCAGTGTGTATCTGAGTCAATGGGACTCTCTCTGACCTTTCTCCCCAGTCCATCTCCAGGACCAGTGTGTATCTGAGTCAATGGGGCTCTCTCTGACCTTTCTCCCCGTTCCATCTCCAGGACCAGTGTGTATCTGAGTCAATAGGACTCTCTCTGACCTTTCTCCCCAGTCCATCTCCAGGACCAGTGTGTATCTGAGTCAATGGGACTCTCTCTGACCTTTCTCCCAATTCCATCTCCAGGACCAGTGTGTATCTGAGTCAATGGGAATCTCTGACCTTTCTCCCCAGTCCATCTCCAGGACCAGTGTGTATCTGAGTCAATGGGACTCTCTCTGACCTTTCTCCCCAGTCCATCACCAGGACCAGTGTGTATCTGAGTCAATGGGACTCTCTCTGACCTTTCTCCCCAGTCCATCACCAGGACCAGTGTGTATCTGAGTCAATGGGACTTTCTCTTACCTTGTTCCACAGTCGATCTCTGGAAGCTCTTTGAATCGGAAGGGTTCTCTCCGGTTGGTGCTCTCACAATCCTGTGCTGGTTCACCTGCTGTCGTTCCTCAGTCTACAATCCCTGTTTACTTCGAGCTGAGCACCTTCCTCAATCACACCATCTCTCACCGGGACATCTAATTGTGGCAAAGCAGAAAATAAGAACAATATTGAAAACGTGAAATAATGTAATGTAGACTTTCAATCTGCTTACTAATAATTCAATTTCAAGGCCGAGTATTTGTTTGATTTTGTGCCTTTCCTCAGATCCCCAGTTGCGGGGCTGTGTGTTCAGTTTGGAGATTTTCCTCAGATCCCCAGTTGCGGGGCTGTGTGTTTAGTTTGGAGATTTTACTCACTGTGAATTTCCGGCCTCCTGAGACTCCCCCATTCTCACTGCTCTGGGCGGAAATGCGCCATTTTCTGTGCGGAGTTACTAACCGGATCGGTGACCCTGTGAGCCTCCCTCGCTGTGATCTAAACTCGGGGCTGAGCAGCCTCTGTCGGGCCGAGTTCCCTCAGTCACAGAGCGGGCCCTGTAATCCGGGCAACCAGCCTGTTTCTGAGCGGCCGGCGCCGCCCGGCCCAGCACACAGCAAACCCAGGATCAGCAGTGGAGCGGCACTGCGCCTGCTCGGGGGGGAGAGAGAGAGAGAGAGAAAGGGAGCGGCACTGCGCCTGCTCGGGAGGGAGAGAGAGAGAGAGAGAGGGAGAAAGGGAGCGGCACTGCGCCTGCGCCGAAGGGAGAGAGAAAGGGAGCGGCACTGCGCCTGCGCCGGAGGGAGCGAGAAAGGGAGCGGCACTGCGCCTGCGCGGGAGAAATAGGCAAGGGAGCGGCACTGCGCCTGCGTGGGAGGGCAAGGAGCGGCACTGCGCCTGCGTGGGAGCGCAAGGAGCGGCACTGCGCCTGCGTGAGAAGGCAAGGAGCGGCACTTGCGTCTGCGCCGGAGTGAGAGCAAGGGAGCGTCACTGCGACTGTGCGGGAGAGAGAGAGAGAGAGAACGGGAGCGGCACTGCGCCGGAGGGAGCGAGAAAGGTAGCGGCACTGCGCCTGCGCGGGAGGGCAATGGAGCGGCACTGCGCCTGCGCGGGAGAAAGAGGCAAGGGAGCGGCACTGCGCCTGCGTGAGAGCAAGGGAGCGTCACTGCGACTGTGCGGGAGAGAGAGAATTGATCCAACTCCACATACCGGGATCGATCCGAGAGAGAGAACGAGGTGCCTGAAGTCTGATACTCACCTTTAAAACCAGCTCTTAATGCAGGGACAGGTGGGAACTTCAGTTACTATTTGAAATATTTAAAAATTAACCAGAGCTGCAATTCTGGTTAGATCCTGTCTCCCAAATAAAAAGGGAATGTTTGTATGGGTCAGGGTGTATATCGTTCTCCCTATGGAATTATTGTCCCAATAAGGAATGGTAGCCGCTCACTCACTTTATACTCGGTTCTTAACATCCGTTCATATTCGGCTCTCCTAACAACGTGTTCATTGAGTGCTGCGCTCACGTTAGGGTTCCGTGTGTTTTGTTTTTCTCTGAAGCCAGTCCTCATCTATATTGAATCACTGATCTGAATATTCGCTCACAGCAAGCCCGCTGCAGTGTTTCTGGATCTGGATTTCTACATGTTGGACAGACAGTTTACCGAAAATGGCTAAATAGTAAGCAGCCCTTTCACAGATACAGTGGGTGGCTCTGAAAAGAGCCTTTGGGTTATTAGATTGAACCTTGTCCATTTTACTTGCTCTTGGAGCTGGCAGTGCTGGTTTTCTTGGGAAGCAGCACCGCCTGGATATTAGGCAGTACCCCGCCCTGAGCGATGGTCACCTTTCCCAGCAGCTTGTTGAGCTCCTTGTCGTTGCGGATGGCCAGCTGCAGGTGTCTGGGGATGATGCGGGTGGTCTTGTTGTCGCGGGCCGCGTTGCCGGCCAGCTCCAGGATTTCAGCGGTCAGATACTCGAGCACAGCAGCCATGTAGACCAGAGCTCCGGCACCCACACGTTCAGCGTAGTTGCCCTTTCGCAGGAGCCTGTGAACACGGCCCACAGGGAACTGCAGTCCGGCCCAGGATGAGCGGGATTTGGTCTTGGCCCGAGCTTTACCGCTGGTTTTTCCTCTTCCAGACATTTCCAAAATCCACTCGTTGAAAGAAATAATGATAAACTCCGCCCACATCTGCCGCCCTTCTACCTTCTGGAGGAATGCAGACAGCAAACTTGTGATTGGTCGCTCTGTGGTGAATTCCATTGGTGTTCTCCGGTGACCAATCACAGTCTGTTTTTCCGCCAATGGCAAGTGTGTGGAAATAACTGTCCTCAACAGTCAGACTGCCAACGATTTTTAATTTCAAAAAGCTCGCCAATATTTTCCTAACCCAGCGAATTAAGTTAATAAATTAACTATTAGCCAAAGATTTCCAGACAGTTTTTTATTCCTTTTGTCTTCTTCCATCTCTCCCTTGCAAATTCCAGGCTGTTACAATCAGGATTAATTCCGGGTTCAATATCGAACTTTAACGGGTGGGATTAAATCCCCATTGATTCTGTAACGGGACACATTCCAGCTCAATCTCTGTAAAAGTGAGGATTCAGATTATCGAGTGATCCTTTGCACAGGCGCTGCTGCGGGAGTGAAACCAGATCTGGGAGTCCTGCTGTGAGAGGAGAAGAGGGACAGAGTGTTCAAACTGACCGCGTTCTGGTCTCTAAGAAACCCCATTCTGGGTTGTTACACTGCAGGAATTCTCTGGTTAATAAAAGGATTGACTCCCAACTGGCATTGAAAAAAATGAAAATGTTTTTGCAGAGATTGAGGTGACTGAAATCAGAGTCTCATCTCGAAAACAAGCTTTTAATTTGTCGGAAGGCGCTGCAAGTGAATGGGTCTGAGATCAAAGGGAAAGAGCGATCAGGGACCGTGTTTGTACTTTACTGGACGGGAAATACAACAGCGACGCTAAGGTTGATCCGGGCAGTGAAAGTGCTTATCTGAGAATTCAAAACTAAATCTACGGCTGGAACTTCAAACGTTCTCAAAACACACTTGTTACGGAAATAATTACAGTAAATTGTGTCTAAAGAGAGATGAGTTTGTGTAGCTCTTTCAGAGAGATTTTGGGTAGCTCTTAAAAGAGCCGTTGTGTTTTGGGTTTGTTCTTTCAGGACAGCGTGGAGTTTTACTTGGAGCTGGTGTATTTGGTCACCGCCTTTGTCCCTTCCGACACAGCGTGCTTGGCCAGCTCCCCGGGCAGCAGCAGGCGCACGGCGGTCTGGATCTCCCGGGAGCTGATGGTGTGCCGCTTGTTGTAATGGGCCAGGCGGGAAACCTCACCCGCGATGCGCTCAAAAATCTCATTCACAAACGAGTTCATGATGCCCATGGCCTTGGAGGAGATGCCGGTGTCGGGGTGAACCTGCTTCATCACTTTGTAGATGTAGATGGAGTAACTCTCCTTCCTCGACTTTCTGCGCTTCTTGCCGCCCTTCGCTGCCGGTTTACTGACGGTTTTCTTGGCGCCCTTCTTGGCAACTGGTTTCTTTTCATCAACCATTCTCAAACTCGATTTCAAACACAAAACGACGCAAACCCGCGCCGGGCTCGGAATATATAGGCAGCCCCACAGTCCTATGCTAATGAGGGATGGGTGAAGGCAATGGTTGTGATTGGCTGCTGAAGAGTGATGTCAAATTCCATTGTTCTGCATCTCGATGATTGGCTTCTTTATGTATCCAATCAGATTGAGCTTTTGTCACCAGCACGCCCCCTGTAGTCAGAAAGGTAATTGCAAGAGCATATATCCATGCACCAATTCCCAGACCATTATCTGGGGTCCCAAGCACTTCTTCCGGACGAGACAGCAATTTAGATGTACTTCCTCCAACCAGTGCACTATATTCATGTCTTGCAGTGTGGTCTCCACCACTTTAGTTCAGTATCTGCCCGTCTCTAGTACTGTGAGTGTGTGTATTGGAATAGTTCTGTATTATTCAGTCTCTGGTGATTTATGTAAGTGTTGGAATCATTACCAATCTCAGTCTCTGTTACAGTATGTGCGTGTGGGATCCATTCATTTCCTGTCCGTCACTGATACCATGTGTCAGGGTGGGATTCCATCTGTATCCGTCAGACTCTGGTACCGTGTGTCAGTGTTGGAATTCATTCAGAATCTGTCATTCTCTGGTAGTGTATGTGTGTGTGACATTAATTTTGTATCTGTCTGTCACTGGGATGTGCGAGTTTGAGATTCATTCTGTATCTGTCATTCACTGGGATGGTGTGCATGTCTAAGATTAATTCTGGATCTGTCAGTCTCTGGTACTGAGTGTAGTGTGGGATTCATTCCGTATCTGTCATTCACTGGGATGTTGTGCAAGTCTAAGTCTAAGATGTCAGTCCCTGGTACTGAGTGTGAGTTTCATTCTGTATTTTTCAGTCTCTGGGACTGCATGTTAGTGTCATATTAGTGCTGAATCTGTCAGTCTCTCGGACTGTCTTTCACCGAAGAATTCCGCATGTATCTGCTACTTACTCGGTTTATGAAAGTGGGATTCTTACTGCATCTATCAGACTCTGGCACTTGATGTTAGTTTGAAATTAATTCCATTTCTGCTAGTATCTGCTACTGTATCAGAGTGTGGGACTGAATCTATTTGTAAAGCAATTATCCACCTCCAGCTATCTGCAACCGCCAATTTCAAACCGTTTATTGACAGTAGAACCGAAACACAGCGCTCCGCACAAACCCTTACAGACTCGGGCTTCATATTCAAGGGTTCCCTGAAACCAGAATATTTTAAGTAAGATCCTGTTACAATTAACAATCGGTAATATTCCCGCCTATATACAGTCCCTTCGATCACAAGTCTCCTTCCATGTCAATCTCTGACCTTATTCTATCTCCCCACACTTCCCCTCACAGACGGGTTCAGCAGTTTACAAACACCTTATTCCAGTTGATTTGGAGAATCTCATGTGTTGGGGTTCGAGTTGTGATGTGGGGTATCTCCGCCAGTGTCAGCGTCTCAGAGACTTTCACCCTGAACCTGTGAACTGAAAATGACCATGAACTGAGACTGGAGTCGAACACCCCCCCAGTTAGAGTGAGGCCCGGACATCCCATTCTCTCTCTGTTTTATTGCAGACACTGGGGGAGGGGTGGGTGCAGCGAAAATCAGCGAGTCACCAGGGAGCCGGGGTTCATTTGAAATGATTTCAATCTGGAATCTGAGCCCGGCCCCGGGACATGGATCATATGATTCCGCGATCACCTCTTTTTGGAAAGATATGGGTGGCTCTGAGAAGAGCCTTTGGGTTCAGATGTTTACAAGTTGTTGTTAGATCCATGTGTTAATGGAGACACGGAATGCAGGAGTTGATTTAACAAGTGTTTACTGAACAAAGTCTGGAGGTGAACTAACTACACAAGACGCTATACAGGCTTATATACCCGAGTGGTTACTACTGGTACTACAGTATACAGGGGCTTCAAAAACATAGTTCCTCTTAAAGGTACATACACTACAGTTGTCCTTTTTATTTTATTTTGCTCACTGCTTTCTGAGACTTTGCTGATTTGGGCTTGGCCTTGGGTTTTTCCACCTTCTTGGCCGCCTTCACCTTTCTGCCTGTGGCCTTCTTGGGGCTCTTGGGCTTCTTCACCACCACCTTCTTCCCAGCCGCCGCTTTCGCTGTCTTTTTAGACGTTGCTGCCTTCTTGGTGATTGTTTTCTTGGCTGCTGGTTTCTTGGCTGGAGATTTCTTGGCTGCTGGTTTCTTGGCTGGAGATTTCTTGGCTGCTGGTTTCTTGGCTGGAGATTTCTTGGCTGCTGGTTTCTTGGCTGGAGATTTCTTGGCTGCCGGTTTCTTGGCTGGAGATTTCTTGGCTGCCGGTTTCTTTACTGCAGATTTCTTGGCTGCTGGTTTCTTCACCTTCTTTCCCTCTTTCCGCTGGGATTCCTTCTTAGCAAGCCTGAAGGAACCCGTGGCGCCCGTGCCCTTGTTCTGCTCCAGGGAGCCGTTTCCCACTTTCATCTTGATACTTAACCTGATCTGGGACCGGAGCTTCAGCACGTCGACGCCGTTGGCAGCCAGAGCCTTCTTTATCGCAACCAGGGACATCCCCTTGCGATCGCTGCCACTTGCCACAACCTTGAGTTTCTGTTCGCCCAACGTGAGACCGGCTGGCTTGGAGTGGGGAGCCGCCTTCTTCTTCTTGCTGGGAGCCTTGGTTTGAGCGGCGGCAGCAGGAGGAGCCATTTTGGCGGCTGCAGTCTCGGTCATGTCGGCGACTCTGTAGAAAATCTCTCTGACAGTCAGAGCTGGGTCAGAAATGAAACGAGAGGCGGCGGCACAGAGCAACTTAAAGGCAGCGAGCGGACGGGGCGGAGACATCCTGCTGTCAGCTCCCGGCCCCTCCAGCCTCTCTCTGTTTCTCTCTCCTCATTAACTCTCCGATTACAATTAAACTCGGGCACTCCACATTCCCAGATTGGTCTCTTTCTGTCTCGAAGACCGGGATGTTTGCTGTCGAGAAAGTTTCATCAGAATTCAAGACAGCAATTTCGATTTAAAACCGTTTCTTTGCTGCACTGATCGCGCTCTCTCACCCGATCGCGGACATGTTCACTGTTTTTCGACTGAAATTTGAAATCAACTAAAACTTCACATTTAATTCCCACATCAGGGGGGAGCAGGGCGATCCTATGACAGGGAAATCTTTGAATTTTACACAAGAGGGTCTCTGAAATCCGGCGATGAGAGCGGGCACACAAACACAGTGACATTAGTCTAACCCGCCCGCCCCTTTAACACACTCTCGCTGACATAATGTTCACTCTGCTCATTCACAGCACAATCTGTTCCCAGATTTACAGTTCACAGGACAGGTTTTCCTCTCCGCTCGGCCTGTGCTGCCGATTCTCGGGGTTAGTTGGAGTTTCCCAGCTCAGTCAGTGTTAAACACTCTTGAGGCCGGCGCTCCTCACAGTGTCTGTTCCCCAGATTGAGGGGCAGGAGCCAATCACAGCTCTGGCTGTGTTCACCCATATCTGGTTTGAAGGTATTATATTGTTCGCAGGCAGGAATAAGTTTGATTTATATGAAAATAGAAATGATGATCTCACCGCCTCTCTCTGTCTCTCCCTCCCCAAAACTGAGGAACAGAACAGAGCAACTGGTGTCCTGTGCATTCCATTCTCAACACCCAGAGACAGCAACCAGAGAGAGAGAGACAGAGAGACTGTATCAGTCTGAATGGTCGTACTCTGAGCCAAGCGGTCCACGCAGTCTGTTACCGAGATTTAGAGGCAGGAACATGTCACAGTTTGGCTGTGTGGATCCTAGCCTGCTTTTAGATGATAGTATTATTCACAGAAATAGTGAGACATTCTGTTCACCACACATGCCTTGAACTTGGTTTCAATAGACCGAAAACTGAGAGGTTCAGCATCGATCCAGATATAACAGGCAGGGCTGGGGGATAGAGGGACTGGGGATTGATCCTGTACACAAGGCACAGAGAAAGACACAGGGGGTGACAGTCACACAGGCCCGGGGACTTGTCTGGTATCTGTCGCCTACTCACCCACCGGAGACAGGCAGAGACTGATTAAACTCCCCGCTCAGCAGCAGTTCAGTGTCAGAGATTGACAGAACCTGTTCCTCTCCATCCTTCCATACAGTATGGGGAAACAAATCGCTCTGAGGGACAGGATTCGCATCACTCTCACACTCACCGGCAGCAACTGACGTGTGTCCAGAGTTGCTTTCCCCTCTCCTAATATCTCCTTATCTGTCTCGGTGACAATGTTTCTTTGATAACGCTCCTTTCAAGCTCATTGGGACGATTTATTCATTTAAATGTGCTATATAAGTTCAAAGTGTTTTTTTTGCTGTTGCTTCTTTTAATTTGCGTCAGGAGAGAGGTCTGAGCATGCGTGATAAACACTTGCCTGCTCCTCCCCCTCTCTCCACACTGTTTAAAGCGACAGGAAGGATCCTGCAAGCTCCCCTCCCCAAGCTCTGCCAGCGGGGGCCGTTTCCTCTGTGCTCGGCTGAAGATCGCTGACCACATCAAGGAGTGGAGATAGCACGGGCCCGAGTAAGGGAACAAACAGCAGCCTCCTCACAGCAGCACATCGCACTAGGACTGTGTCCGCAGATGGGCTTTGTGTCGGGTAAGTTCAGCGGCAGTCGGGGCTGTTTGTACGAGACAGATTGAAGCAGGAAATATTTCCGGAACATGGAGTGAGTGGGGGAAGGGAGAGGCCATTCTCGGGCTGTGTGTGTACAGTGTAAGGTAACATAGGAAGTAAATCACCTCGCTGCAGTCATCAGCGAACATCCCCATTTCTGACCTCTTGTTGGAGGGAAGGTCGCTGATGAAGCAGCTGAAGATGGTTGGGCCTAGGACACTGCCCTGAGGAACTCCTGCAGCGATGTCTTGGGGCTGAGATGATTGACCTTCAATCACCACAGCCAATCTTCCTTTGTGCTAGGTATGACTCCAGCCAGTGGAGGTTCCTCCCCCCCCAACCGATTCCCATTGACTTCAGTTTTACTAGGGCTCCTTGATGCCACAGTTGGTCAAATGCAGCCTTGATGCCGAGGGCAGTCACTCTCACCTCCCCTCACCTCCCCTTCACCTGACGAAGGAGCAGCGCTCCGAAAGCTTGTGATTTCAAATAAAACTGTTGGACTATAACCTGGTGTTGTGTGACTTCTTACATTTGCCCCTCACCTCTGGTATTCAGCTCCTTTGTCCATGTTTGGACCAAGGCTGTAATGAGGTTGGGAGCCGAACTGTCTTGGCGGAACCCAAACTGGGCATCATTGAGCAGGTTATTGGTGAGTAAGTGCTGCTTGATAGCACTGTCGATGAGACCTTCTATCACTTTGCTGATCATTGAGGGTAGACTGATGGGGCGGTAATTGGCCAGGTTAGATTTGTCCTGCTTTTTGTGGACAGGACATACCTGGGCAGTTTTCCACATTGTCGGATAGATGCCAGCATTGTAGCTGTACTGGAACAGCTTGGCTAGAGCCGCGGCTAGTTGTCAGGTGTTTGCTGTATCCAGTATGCTCAACCCTTTCTTGAAATCAGGTGGAGTGAATGGAATGGGCTGGTGACACAGGCTGGAGGGGCTGAATGGCCTCCTCCTGACAATATGTTCCGATGTAGTCCTCCCACCACTGGGAGCGATAGTGATGCGTTCGTGCGACATCGCTCTCCCGCGCAGGTGCAGTACCACTCCCTTTCTCTCTCCCGCGCAGGCGCTGTGACACAGACTTGCACTCCCGCGCAGGCGCAGTGCCGCTCCTTGCACTCCGGCGCAGGCGCAGTGCCGCTCCCTTACTCTTTCCCGCGCAGGCGCAGTGCCGCTCCCTTTCTCTCTTCCACGCAGGCGCAGTGCCGCTCCTTGCACTCCGGCGCAGGCACAGTTCCGCTCCCTTACGCACTCCCGCGCAGGCGCAGTGCCGCGCCCTTCCGCGCAGGCGCAGTGCCGCTCCCTTTTTCTTTCTCTCGCAGGCGCAGTGGCGCTCCCTTGCTCTCTCTATCTCTCTCTCCCGCGCAGGCGCAGTGCCGCTCCCCTGCCCTCCCGTGCAGGCGCAGTGCCGCTCCCTTTCTCGCCCTCCGGCACAGGCGCAGTGCCGTCCCTTTCTCTCTCTCTCTCTCTCTCCCGCGCAGGCGCAGTGCTGCTCCCCTGCTGATCATGGGTTTGCTGTGTGCTGGGCCGGTCAGAAACAGGCTTGTTGCCCGGGTTACAGGGCCTGTTCTGTGACTGAGGGAACTCGGCTCCATTCAGCACCCGGCCCGACAACGGCTGCTCAGCCCCGAGTTTAGATCACAGCGAGGGAGGGTCACAGGGTCACCGCTCCGGGCAGTAACTCCGCACAGAAAATGGCGCATTTCCGCCCAGAGCAGTGAGAATGGGGGAGTCTCAGGAGGCCGGAAATTTAGTGAGGAAAATCTCCAAACTAAGCACACAGCCCCGCAACTGGGGATCTGAGGAAAATCTCCAAACTAAACACACAGCCCCGCAACTAGGGATCTAAGGAAAATCTCCAAACTAAACACACAGCCCCGCAACTGGGGATCTGAGGAAAATCTCCAAACTACACACACAGCCCCGCAACTGGGGATCTGAGGAAAATCCCCAAACTAAACACACAGCCCCGCAACTGGGGATCTGAGGAAAATCTCCAAACTAAACAAACAGCCCCGCAACTGGGGATCTGAGGAAAATCTCCAAACTAAACACACAGCCCCGCAACTGGGGATCTGAGCAAAGGCACAAAATCAAACAAATACTCCGCCTTGAAATTGAATTATTAGTAAGCAGATTAAAAGTCTACATTACATTATTTCACGTTTTCAATATTGTTCTTATTTTCTGCTTTGCCACAATTAGATGTCCCGGTGAGAGATGGTGTGATTGAGGAAGGTGCTCAGCTCGAAGTAAACAGGGATTGTAGACTGAGGAACAACAGCAGGTGAACCAGCACAGGATTGTGAGAGCACAAACCGGAGAGAACCCTTCCGATTCAAAGAGCTTCCAGAGATCGACTGTGGAACAAGGTCAAAGAGAGTCCCATTGACTCAGATACACACTGGTCCTGGAGATGGACTGGGGAGAAAGGTCAGAGAGAGTCCCATTGACTCCGATACACACTGGTCCTGGAGATGCACTGGGGGGAAAGGTCAGAGAGAGTCCCATTGACTCAGATACACACTGGTCCTGGGGATGGACTGGGGTGAAAGTTCAGAGAATCCCATTGACTCAGATACACACTGGTCCTGGAGATCGACTGGGGAGAAAGGTCAGAGAGAGTCCCATTGACTCCGATACACACTGGTCCTGGAGATGGACTGGGGAGAAAGGTCAGAGAGAGTCCCATTGACTCAAGACACACACGTCCTGGAGATGGACGCTCCCGCACTCGCCCCCTGACCCTCCCGCACTCGCCCCCTGACCCTCCCGCACTCGCCCCCTGACCCTCCCGCACTCGCCCCCTGACCCTCCCGCACTCGCCCACTGACCCTCCCGCACTCGCCCACTGACCCTCCCGCACTCGCCCCGACCCTCCCGCACGCGCCCCCTGACCCTCCCGCACGCGCCCCCTGACCCTCCCGCACATGCCCCCTGACCCCCCCGCACGCGCCCCCTGACCCCCCCCGCACGCGCCCCCTGACCCTCCCGCACGCGCCCCCTGACCCTCCCGCACGCGCCCCCTGACCCTCCCGCACGCGCCCCCTGACCCCCCCCGCACGCGCCCCGACCCCCTCCCGCACGCGCCCCGACCCTCCCGCACGCGCCCCGACACCCCCGCACGCGCCCCCTGACCCCCCCGCACGCGCCCCCTGACCCCCCCGCACGCGCCCCCTGACCCCCCCGCACGCGCCCCCTGACCCCCCCGCACGCGCCCCCTGACCCCCCCGCACGAGCCCCCTGACCCCCCCGCACGCGCCCCCTGACCCCCCCGCACGCGCCCCCTGACCCCCCCCGCACTCGCCCCCTGACCCCCCCGCACTCGCCCCCTGACCCTCCCGCACTCGCCCTGATGGGGCTCTTCTCAAGTACACCATGCGGTGCAATAAAACACCCCCAGAATCAAGGCCGTGCTGCTGGGGAAGGTGATCAGGCCCCAGGAACCAGTACAAGTGAATAAAGTCAGGGTCAAGGCCCTGCTCCTGGGGAAGGTGATCAGGCCCCAGGAACCAGTACAAGTGAAGCGACTCCTTCTCCCGGAGACTTATTAAACGTGAATACGCCAAGAGTTGACCAAAAATCAGGTTCGCAATATTAATCAAGGAGTCAATTTCTGCTCTAAGGAGGGATGATACCTTAGCAGGTTCCTCTAATGAGGCCATATGGGTAGAACTTAAAAACAAAAAGGGGGCAAGCACTTTGCTGGGAGTGTACTATAGGCCCCCATACAGTAAGGGGGAGATAGAGGAACAGATATGTCGGCAAATCTCAGAGGTGTAGAAATAATAGGGTAGTAATTGTTGGGGATTTCAACTTCCCCAATATTAACTGGGATAGTCAGAGTGTGAAAGGCTTAGAGGGTGTGGAATTCTTAAAGTGCATCCAGGAGAGCTTTTTCAGCCAACATGTAGAAAGTCCTACAAGAGAGGGGCGGTACTGGACCTAATTCGAGGGAATGTAGCAGGGCACGTGGTAGAAGGGTTAGTAGGAGAGCATTTTGGTGACAGTGACCATAATTCGGTGAGATTTAAAGTAGTTATGGAAAAGGACAAAGATGGACCAGAAATAAAGGATCTAAATTGGGGGAAGGCCAATTTTAATATGATAAGGCAGGATCTGGCCAAAGTGGACTGGGATCAACTACTTGTAGGAAAACCCACATCAGAGCAGTGGGAGTCTTTCAGAATGGAAATAGAGAGAGTACAACGCCAACATGTTCCTGTAAAGGTCAAGGGTGGGACCAACAAGCCCAGGGAACCCTGGATGTCAAGGGACATACAAGAATGGATTAGGAAAAAAAGGGAGGCTTTTGGCAGATACAAAGGACTAAAAACACTGGAAGCCCCAGAGGAGTATAGAAAGTGCAGGGGGGTACTTAAAAAAGAAATTAGGAGAACGAAGAGGGGTCATGAAAAAACACTGGCAGGCAAAATAAAGGAAAATCCCAAGGTGTTTTATTAGTATACTAGCTGGGGAGCCCTGCGTTGCGAGGGCAATTTTGGGGCGCGAGGGCAATTTTGGGGCGTTTGGTCTCCCTGCCCCTGTGTGTCCCCCCTCTCCCTGTCATGTCCTCTCCCTGTCCTATCCCTCCCTCCCCTCCCTCCCTCCCTCCCCTCCCCTCTCTCGCTCCCCTCCCTCCCCTCCCCTCCCTCGCT
Organism: Somniosus microcephalus; assembly: GCF_052327205.1. Lineage (NCBI taxonomy): Eukaryota > Metazoa > Chordata > Chondrichthyes > Squaliformes > Somniosidae > Somniosus > Somniosus microcephalus. The sequence continues at coordinate 468,301 of NW_028225405.1, read as the reverse complement.
CCCCTCCCCTCCCCTCCCCTGTCTCCCTCTCCCCGCCCACCACTCCCCCGCTCCCCCACTCCCCTCTGTCCCTCTCTCCGGCCCCTCCCCCTGCCTAGCGAGCCCCGCGTTGCGAGGGCAATTTTGGGGCGCGAGGGCAATTTTGGGGCGCGAGGGCAATTTTGGGGCGTTTGGTCTCCCTGCCCCTGTGTGTCCCCCCTCCTCCCTGTCATGTCCTCTCCCTGTCCTATCCCTCCCTCCCCTCCCCTCTCTCCCTCCCCTCCCCTCTCTCCCTCCCTTCCCCTCCCCTCTCTCCCTCCCCTCCCTCCCTCTCCCCCCACTCCCCTCTGTCCCTCTCTCCGGCCCCTCCCCCTGCCTAGCGCCTGAGGTCCGGTGCCGTTGCTGAGGTCCCCCGCGTATCGCGCGGCTGATGGACGGCCGCTGCGGGCGGGCGGGCAGCGCATGCGCGGTGAGTGCGGGCGGCGCATGCGCGGTGAGTGCGGGCGGCGCATGCGCGGTCAGTGCGAGCGGCCCGCGGGAGCCGGCAAGGCCGTTAGCGAGCGGGAAACTTCGGGCGGCGCGCCCGCGCTCCGTCCGTGACACCTGAGAGGGGGAAGTAGAGAGAGACAGAGAGGGAAGAGGAGAAGGAGAGAGAGGGAAGAGGAGAGAGGGAAGAGGAGGAGAGAGAGGGAAGAGGAGAAGGAGAGAGAGAGAGGGAAGAGAGAGAGAGAGAGAGAAATGTTTTCAGCTTCAGGCCCCGACTCCCCCCTGCGCGAGGGTGAGGAGGAGGGGGGGGGTTGCTAAACACAATATAAAACTCAAATAAATTGTTAATTAATTGCCTAACACATAATTGTAATATTTACCTTAGTTCCCTAACACACAGAAAGTGTGGGGGAAAAAATCGTGGAAAATCAAGATGGCGGCCACTCACCTCGGTTCAGAAGGATAAGGCCCGCCCACACACGCACCGATTGGTCAACCGGTCAGGTCACCGAAGCGTAGGATTGGTCAATCGTCGAGTCACTCGACACTCAACTGTAGGAAGACCTCGACGTCACACGGTCGCTAATGAGATGCTAATGAGCGGAACGCTGAACGTTTTTGGGATACCGCGGGCGGGATTTTTGTCCGGCCGAAACGTAAATACGCCTATGACCGGTCCGGAATCGCAAGCTTTCTTTTGAGGCGACGCGCGCGTCAGTACGCTCTGTAACTTCCAAACGTATAGAGACCAGGCGGACAGACAGACAGACAGACAGAAGAGCCGCTTTATATATATAGATTAAGGGCAAGAGGATAACCAGGGAAAGAGTAGAGCCCATTAGGGACCAAAGTGGCAATCTGTGTGTAGAGCCAGAAGATGAAGGTGAGGTTTTAAATTAATATTTTGCATCTGTGTTCACTATGGAGAAGGACGATGCAGGCATAGAAATCAGGCAGGGGGGATTGTGATATACTTGTACAAATTAGTATTGAGAGGGAGGAGGTACTAGTGGTTTTAGCAGGCTTAAAAGTGGATAAACCCCCAGGCCCAGACGAGATGTATCCCAGGCTGCTGTGTGAGGCAAGGGAGGAGATTGCAGGGGCTCTGACACAAATTTTCAGAACCTCTCTGGCCACAGTGGAGGTGCCGGAGGACTGGAGGACAGCTAACGTCGTACCATTATTCAACAAGGGTAGTAGGGATAAACCAGGGAATTACAGGCCAGTGAGCCTAACATCAGTGGTATGGAAATTATTGGAAAAAATTCTGAGGGACAGAATTAGTCTCCACTTAGAGAGGCAAGGATTAATCAAGGATAGTCAGCATGGCTTTGTCAGGGGGAGATCATGTCTAACCAATTTGATTGAATTTTGAGAGGGGGTGACTAGGTGTGTGGATGAGGGTAGTGCAGTTGATGTAGTCTACATGGACTTTAGTAAGGCTTTTGACAAAGTCCCACATGGGAGATTGGTCAAGAAGGTAAGAACCCATGGGATCCAGGGCAATTTGGCACATTGGATCCAAAATTGGCTTAGTGGCAGGAGGTAGAGGGTGATGGTTGAAGGTTGTTTTTGTGACTGGAAGCCTGTGTCCAGTGGTGTACCGCAGGGATCGGTGCTGGGTCCTTTGCTGTTTGTCGTGTACATTAATGATTTAGATATGAATGTAGGCGGTATGATCAGTAAGTTCGCAGATGACACAAAAATTGGTGGAGTGGTAAATAGCAAGGAGAGAAGCCTCAGGCTACAGGACGATATAGACGGGTTGGTCAGATGGGCAGAACAGTGGCAAATGGAATTTAACCCTGAAAAGTGTGAGGTGATGCATTTTGGGAGGACTAACAAGGCAAGGGAATACACAATGAATGGTAGGACCCTAGGAAGGACAGAGGATCAGAGGGACCTTGGTGTGCATGTACATAGATCCCTGAAGGCAGCAGGACAGGTGGATAAGGTGGTTAAAAAGGCATATGGGATACTTGGTTTCAATAGCCGAGGCATAGAATATAAGAGCAGGGAGGTTATGATGGAGCTGTACAAAATGCTAGTTAGGCCACAGCTGGAGTACTGTGTGCAGTTCTGGTAGCCACAATATAGGAAGGATGCGATTGCATTGGAGAGGGTGCAGAGGAGATTCACCAGGATGTTACCTGGGCTGGAGCGCTTCAGATATAAAGAGAGACTGGACAGGCTGGGGTTGTTTTCGTTAGAGCAGAGAAGGCTGAGGGGGGACCTGATTGAGGTGTACAAAATTATGAGGGTTATAGATAGGGGAGATAGAAAGGAACTTTTTCCCTTGGTAGAGGGGTCAATAACTAGTGGGCATAGTTTCAAAGTAAGGGGCAGGAGGTTTAGAGGGGATTTGAGGAAAAACTTTTTCACCCAGAGGGTGGTTGGAATCTGGAACTCACTGCCTGAAAGGGTGGTAGAGGCAGGAACCCTCACAACATTCAAGAAGCATTTAGATGAGCATTTAAAATGCCATAGCATACAAGGCTATGGACCCAGTGCTGGAAAATGGGATTAGAATAGACAGGGCTTGATGGCCGGGGCGGACATGATGGGCCGAAGGGCCTCTTTCTGTGCTGTATAACTCTATGACTCTAACTCTGAAGCTGGATTTGTTTTTATTAGAGCAAAGGCGGTTGAGGTGTGATTTGACAGAGGTGTACAAGATTATGACCGGTTTGGATCGGCTAGACGGGGAAAGGCTGTTCCCACTAGTTGATGGTACAAGGGCTAGGGGACACAGATTTAAGGTTTTGGGCAAGAGATACAGGGGGGATGTGAGGAAAACTTTTTTACACAGCGGGTGGTGAGGACCTGGAACTCGCTGCCGACGGAAGTGGTGGAAGCGGAGACACTCAGTGTTTTCAAGGGGAGACTGGATAGACGCTTGAGGGAAATAAACTTGCAGGACTACGGGGATAGAGCGGGGGAGTGGGACTGACTGGAATGCTCTACAGAGAGCTGGCACGGACTCGATGGGCCGAATGGCCTCCTTCTGTGCCTCTATGTGGTTGCTGTGGATCACACTGGGGTCCACCAGCTCCCACATGCTACAGCTGCAACACATCACCTGCCCGGCCATCTCTATTGTATTTTATTTAACTAATTAGGTTTTCAAGTTTTGAAATACCCAATTGTCTATTAATAGTGTTTAATCTAGGTAATAACCTTTAATTTATTACATTTAGTTATATGCTTTAGGTCTTTACTGTAACTTAGCCCACAGTCCTAATTAAACCCTAGTTGTTTATATTTTTTCACGTATCAAGCAGCACCTCTTACCCCCACCTCATCGAATTCGCTCACTCACCCAATTCCCGAGTTAAGTACTCTGTAGAAGCAGTACTCCGTAGAACTGGACTCCGTGCTACTTACCTCCCAAACATTTCCCCTTCCGCACTCAAAAGGCCGATGAATTTCAGGTCCTGATGAATGGAGTGACTCTCTGAGATCTTGATGTGAAGTTTGGTTTGAGTTTCCCCGTCTGTCAATCCTGCCCTTCTCACAGACGGTGAAAGGAGTTTCCAAAAGCCATCACTGAGAGTCCAGGACAGAAATTGACAACATTCTCCCCCAGCAACAATTCTCTTGTCCTCACCCAATCACGTTCCCTTAGCAACAAGGTATTGAAACTTCTTTTCTACATTCTCGCAAAATATTACACACAGGTGTCTTCAACCAATCTCGCTCCCCCAGCAACAACTCCCCGGTCCTCACAGGATACTAGTTTGGCAATATAAAATGATATGGAACCTTCCAGAACTTTGGGCACTTTTTAATGGTTAATTACAAAACGGGCAGTTTTGCAGCTACCAATTACTGTAACTCATCAATACTCACAGTTCTCATTCATCGACTTTGCATCATAGAATACTAGAATTACATTAATACATCCAAAGGGCTTCCAGCAAATAGTTTGCAGAAGGCTGCACCACTGAATAAATGTGAAATATTTAGTGTTTCCCACATTCAATAACTGTTCATTTTATTTTGCCTCATTTGAACACATTAATCTGACTGGCTGAAGGACACTGATGTAATTTGATTGGAGGCCTTCTATCAATTATCTTGCCTACCCTCAATCTGGCAAGAAACTACTTAAAAATGTCGACTATTCCTCAATTCAATTAATGTCAAGCACAATGGTTTTAATGGGAACAGACACAAACAGTTAATTCCTGCCCCTTGCCCACCACAACAGCACTTAGACACACTATGGGGAATCCTCATGGGACAAAGATGGAAGCTTTGTGAATTTAACACAAAATGAGGGCAGCGAATGTTGTAAAGCCTAAGGGGGAATTACAGGTTGTGTCCCGAGCTGAGCCGCCCCCTCTTAAGCTGAGTTTGTTTTGTCTTGTTTCTTATTTACAAGTTCACTTCTTACAAAACATTCTTTAATTCTTTATGTTGCTGCTTTAAGCTGTATAATTTTCACCCTAACAGATATGTACTTGAAGTGCCGTAACCTACAAGGCTACGGACCAAGTGCTGGAAAGTGGGATTAGGGAGGATAGCTCTTTGTCGGCTGGCACGGACAAGATGGGCCGAATGGCCTCCTTCTGTGCTGTAAATGTCTATGATTCTATGATTCATTGATCATCCCATTCCCAAGCTGACTCTGTGTTAACACCTCAGACGAGCCGTCCCACGTAGAGTGACTCCCTCAACCTGTTCTCCCGGTTACAGAACCAGTTTGTCTCTCTCAGGAATGCCCAAGGCTCTGTTGTCTGGGCACCAACTCACCCGTGACCTCACATGTTGCCAACAAGTCTGCTGCCTGAGCAGTTTGCAGTGTTATTAGGTCTGTGGGTCTCTTAGCAACCACCTCCCTTATCTCGGCAAAGGGCTCATCTCCTGACTTTGGCTGTTATCATTCCAAACTTCAGCATTCTCTGTCTTTTAGCTTCAATCTGTCTGTGTCCACCCAGTGACAACACTGAGCCCCTCCCTCCAACCACTGACACTCGCCCTCTTGCTGAGAAAGAAAGACTTGCATTTATATAGCGCCTTTCACAACATCAGGATGTTCCAGAGCGCTTTACAGCCAATGAAGAACTTCTGAAGTGTAGTCACTGTTGTAATGTAGGAAACGCAGCAGCCAATTGGTGCACAGCAAGCTCCCACAAACAGCAATGTGACAATGACCAGATAATCTATTTCAGTGATGTTGATTGAGGGATAAATATTGCCCCAGGACACCGGGGAGAACTCCCCTGCTCTTCTTCAATGTAGTGCCATTGGATCTTTTACATCCACCTGAAAGAGCAGACAGGGCCTCGGTTTAACATCTCATCCGAAAGATGGCACCTCTGACAGCGCAGCACTCCCTCAGTACTGGAGTGTCAGCCTAGATTTTTATGCTCAAGTCTCTGGACTGGGACTTGAACCCACGACCTTCTGACTCAGAGGTGAGAGTGCTGCCCACTGAGCTAAAGTGCCTGGAGCTAAGCCAGCTGGGATACTTGACATAGGATTACATCGGATATACGGCACAGAAACAGGCCATTCGTCCCAACCAGTCCATGCCAGTGTTTATGCTCCACTCGAGCCTCCTCCCGTCTTTCCTCATCTAAATCTATCAGCATAACCCTCGATTCCCTTCTCCCTCATATGCTTGTCTAGCCTCCCCTTAAATGCATCGATACTATTCGCTTCAACCACTCCCTGTGGCAGCGAGTTCCACATTCTCACCACTCTCTGGGTAAAGAAGTTTCTTCTCAATTCCCTATTGGATTTCTTGGTGACTATCTTATATTGAGGCCTCTAGTTATGCTCTTCCCCACAAGTGGAAACGTTCTCTCTGTATCCACTCTATCAACATTTTTCATAATTTTAAAGACCTCTATTAGGTCACCCCTCAGCCGTCTGTTTTCAAGAGAAGAGACCCCCAGCCTGTTCATCCTTTGCTGATATGTATACCCTCGCATTTCTGGTATCATCCTTGTAAATCTTCTCTGCACCCTCTCCAGTGCCTCTATATCCTTTTTATAATATGGTGACCAGAACTGTACGCAGTACTCTAAGTGTGGTCTGACCAAGGTTCGATACAGGTTTAGCATAACTTCCCTACTTTTCAATTCTATCCCTCTAGAAATAAACCCTAGTGCTTGGTTTGCTTTTTTTATGGCCTTGCTAACCTGTGTCGCAACTTTTAGTGATTTGTGTATTTGTACTCCGAGATCCCTTTGTTCCTCTACCCCACCTAGACTCGCACCCTCCCAGTGATAAGTGACCTCCCCATTCTTCCGACCAAAATGTAATACCTCACATTTATCTGTTCAGCCTTGGTCAGTCTGCAAAAACTCTGAAATGTTTCATAATGAAATCAGGGAGTCAAAAAGCTCAGGTGAGGCAGTTTAAAAAGACAGTCCCTGACCAGAGATTGCTGGATGCTGACACTCGGAGCTCACGAGGATAGAATGTCCCATTCCCCAGGCACGGACATCCAGCACCTCGATCACAGCAACAATTCACAAAATAACGGCAATATAACTTGGAACAGAGACGGTTAAGTGGAGCTATGGTCGAGGTGCTCAAAATTATGAGGGGTTTTGATCGAGCAAACAGGGAGAAGCTGTTGTCACTGGCAGGAGGGTCGGTAACAAGAGGACACAGATTTCAGATCGTTGGCAAAAGAATCTAGAGAGGAAATGAGGAGACTTTTTTTACACAGCGAATTGTGATGATCTGGAATGCACTGCCTGAATGGGAGGTGGAAGCAGATTCAATAGTAACTTTCAAAAGGGAATTGGATATATACTAAAAGCAGAAATTTGCAGAGGTGTGGGGAAATAGCAGGGCAGTGGGACTAATTGCATCGCTCTTTCAGAGAGCTGGCACCAGCATGATGGGCCGAAAGGCATCCTACTGTGCTCTATGATTCTATAACATCAGCTTCTCTCTGCTCACTGGTACTGAGAGAACAGGGAATAATCTTTAAATCCAGCCCAGTTATTGGGGGCTCTTAACATTAACAAGCCCCAGTTGCCTGAATTAACATGGTTCAGTCCTGGATGTGATTAAAGGCATCGGAAACAGTGGAATCGACCCACCGCAGTCACAATGTGGACACGCTGGTGTGTCAGCGGGTGGGATACACCAGGGAATCCCTTTCCACACACTGAGGTTGACAAATGAGCGGGAGTCCCAGGGTTTCGGACACCAGATAATCAAGCTCACAAGAACACAAATTGTCTCTCCAGGCTTTATTAAGAGCGCTGCATAACACAGATCAGGTGATAATGCCCTCAATCTGGAGAATAGAAGTACAGTGGATTCACGCGCGATCTTAAGAACATAAGAAATAGAAGCAGGAGTAGGCCAATCGGCCCCTCGAGCCTGCTCCGCCATTCAATAAGATCATGGCTGATCTGATCCTAACCGCCAATCTACTATCACAGAACCATCTCCTGAATCTAACAGAATTAGGAGCAGGATCAGGCTACACGGCCCCTGGGCCCACTCCGCTACCCACAGGGCCATGACCGATCCGAACCTAGACTCATGTCCAAATTCCTGCCCGCTCCCCATAACCCTTTATTCCCTTTACTTCTAGGAAACTGTCTATTTCTGTTTTAAATTTATGCAATGATGTAGCTTCTACAGCTTTTTGGGGCAGCATATTCCATGGACCTACCACCCTCTGAGTGAAGTAGTTCCTCCTCATCTCAGTTTTGAAAGAGCAGCCCCTTATTCTAAGACTATGCCCCCTAGTTCTAGTTTCACCCATCATCGGGAACATCCTCCCCGCATCCACCCGATCCAACCCCTTCACAATCTTGTATGTTTCAATAAGATCGCCTCTCATCCTTCTGAACTCCAATGAGTAGAGTCCCAATCGACTCAACCTCTCCTCATATGTCCATCCCCTCATCCCCGGGATTAACCGAGTGAACCTTCTTTGTACTGACTCGCGAGCAAGTATGTCTTTTCTTAAGTATGGACACCAAAACTGTATGCAGTATTCCAGGTGCGGTCTCACCAATACCTTGTACAACTGAAGCAATACCTCCCTATTTTTATATTCTATCCCCCTAGCAATGAAAGCCAACATTCCATTGGCCTTCTTAATCACTTGCTGCACCTGCATACTAACCTTTTGAGTTTCGTGCACCAGGACCCCCAGATCCCTTTGTACTTCAGTACTTTCCAGTTTCTTGCCATTAAGATAATAACTTGCTCTACGATTTTTCCTGCCAAAGTGCATAACCTCACACTTTCCAGTATTGTATTCCATCTGCCAAATCTCTGCCCACTTACTTAGCCTGTCTATGTCCCCTTGCAGGTTTTTTATGTCCTCCTCACTCACTACTTTCCCTCCCATCTTAGTATCATCTGCAAACTTTGATATGTTACACTCAGTCCCCTCCTCCAATTCGTTAATATAGATTGTAAAGAGTTGGGGACCCAGCACTGAACCCTGTGGAACACCACTAGTTACTGATTGCCAGTCCGAGAATGAACCATTTATCCCAACTCTCTGCCTTCTGTTAGATAGCCAATCCTCTATCCATGCCAGAATATTACCCCCAATCCCATGATTTTTTATCTTAAGCAATAATCTTTTGTGTGGCACCTTGTCAAATGCCTTTTGGAAGTCTAAATACACTACGTCCACTGGTTCCCCTTTATCCACCCTATATGTTACTTCCTCAAAGAACTCCAGCAAATTTGTCAAACATGACTTCCCCTTCATAAAACCATGCTGACTTTGTCCTATTAAATTATGATTATCCAAATGTCCTGTTACTGTCTCCTTAATAATGGACTCCAATATTTTACCTACCACAGATGTTAGGCTATAGTTTCCAGCCTTCCGTCTACTGCCCTTTTTAAATAAGGGCGTTACATTAGCAGTTTTCCAGTCTGCTGGGACCTTTGCGGAGTCCAGGGAGTTTTGGAAAATTATTACCAATGCATCCACAATCCCTACCGCCACTTCCCTTAAGACCCTAGGATGTAAGCCATCAGGTCCAGGTGATTTATCCGCCTTGAGTCCCATTATTTTACCCAGTACCACTTCCTTAGTGATTTTGATCGTGTTTAGCTCCTCCCCCCCTATAGCCCCCTGTTTGTCCAGTGTTGGGATATTCTTAGTGTCTTCTACTGTAAAGACTGATACAAAATATTCATTCAGTGTTTTTGCCATCTCCATATTTCCCACCATTAATTCCCCGGTCTCATCCTCTAAGGGGCCAACATTTACTTTAGCCACCCTTTTTCTTTTTATATAACTATAAAAACTCTTACTATCTGTTTTTATATTTTTTGCTAATTTACTTTCATAATCTATCTTCCCTTTCTTAATCAATGTTTGTTATTTTTTGCTGTCTTTTAAAGTTTTCTCAATCCTCGATCCTCCCACTAGATTTGGCTACCTTATATGCCCTTGTTTATAGTCGAATGCTATCCTTAATTTCCTTACTTATCCATGGATGGCTGTCTTTTCTTTTACACCCTTTTCTTCTCAGTGGAATATATATTTTTTGGAAGTTGTAAAATAACTCCTTAAATGTACACCACTGATCATGTATCGTCTTACCCTTTAATCTATTTTCCCAATCCACTCTATTCAATTCCGCTCTCATACCTTCATAGTCTCCTTTATTCAAGCTTAGCACGCTTGTTTGAGAGCCAACCTTCTCACCCTCTAATTGAATATGGAATTCAACCATGTTATGGTCACTCATTCCAAGGGGATCCTTTACTAGGACATTTTCTAGGTCCTTTACTAGGACCTTCTCGAGTCTGTTCCAACTGACAATGGCTTAAGTGGCCTGTTCTTATACACAAGCTTGGTTACCGCTCAGGAAATGAGATTGTTTGGACCCGTCTGTTGACTGCCTCCTGAACTCCTGCTAATTCAGGGAATTTAGTCCATCTGTGACCAGACTATAACCACAAGACCGTCGGGTTATCACAACTATACGGTCCGTGAGGTTATTATTAGATTCAAACCCAGACGTTGTGCCTTCACTTGTCTGGCACTTCATCCCATAACACGGGTACAGGGGCTCAGTAATGTTTCATCCATCAGAAAAAGACAAAGTACAACAACATACTGGTCAGCTTAACAGAATCTCATCATATTTAAGGGGCCATCAATATAAAATAGTCTCTGACAGATCAAGTAGGGAATTCAGGAGAAATGTCTTTACCTAGAGAGTGGTGAGAATGGGGAACTCGCTACCACAGGGAGTAGTTGAGGTGAACAGCACAGATGGATTTATGGGGAAGCCCCACAAGGGAGAAAGGAATGGGAGGATGTGTTGATCGGGTTAATTGAAGTAGGGTGGGTGTGGGGCATAAACACTGGCATGGACCAGTTGGGCCGAATGGCCTGTTTCTGTGCTGTACATTCTATGTAACACCATCAACAGTCAAACAAAGGGAATCATCAGCACAACAGTCTTAAAGATTAAACAGCAGTCCAAGAATTTCTAAAACATTCATCCATTCCATGTTCATGTCGCCCCAGCTACAGAACAGTGTGAACTCGTTGGTGTCTCAGCAGGTGGGATGACTGAGTGAATCCCTTCCCACACACAGAGCAGGTGAAAGGCCTTTCATTAGTGTGAACTCGCTGGTGTGTCAGCAGGTGGGATGACTGAGTGAATCCCTTCCCACACACAGAGCAGGTGAAAGGCCTCTCCCCAGTGTGAACTCGCTGGTGTGTCAGCAGGTGGGATAACTGAGTGAATCCCTTCCCACACACAGAGCAGGTGAACGACCTCTCCCCAGTGTGAACTCGCTGGTGTGTCAGCAGGTGGGATGACTGAGTGAATCCCTTCCCACACACAGAGCAGGTGAAAGGCCTTTCATTAGTGTGACCTCGCTGGTGTCTCAGCAGGTGGGATGACTGAGTGAATCCCTTCCCACACACAGAGCAGGTGAACGGCCTCTCCCCAGTGTGAACTCGCTGGTGTGGCAGCAGGTGGGATGACTGAGTGAATCCCTTCCCACACACAGAGCAGGTGAAAGGCCGCTCCCCGGTGTGAACTTGTTGGTGTTCTAGCAGTGTTGAGGACCGAGTGAATCCCTGCCCACACACGGAGCAGGTGAACAGTCACTCCCCAGTGTGAACTCGCTGGTGTGCCGTCAAATGTCCAGAGCGTTTAAAGCTCTTCCCACAGTCAGAACATTTAAATAGTCTCTCATCAGTGTGAGCTCGCTGGTGTTCTTTCAGATCCCCAGAGCTTTTAAAGCTCTTCCCACAGTCAGAACACTTAAATGGTCTCTCATCAGTGTGAACTTGCTGGTGTCTCAGCAGATTGAATGACCGAGTGAATCCCATCCCACACACGCAGCAGGTGAATGGCCTCTTTCCTGCTCTCTCCAGCTGGTGTCCCTTCAGCTTCTGGGAGATTTTAAAGCTTTTCCCACAGTCAGAATGTTTCACCAGCCTCTCCCCAGTGTGAACTCGTTGGTGTGCCAGCAGATTCGAGGACCGAGTGAATTCCTTCCCACACACTGAGCAGGTGAACATAATCTCTCCTGCTCTCTCCAGCTGGTGCCTGTTCAGGTCCTGGGACCCTTTAAATCTCTTCCCACACTCAGAACATTTAAAAGGTCTTTCATTAGTGTGAACACGCTGGTGTGCCAGCAGATTGGAGGAGCGACTGAATCAGGTCCTGATGAATCGAGTGACTGTCTGATCTTGACGTGATGTTCGGTCTGAGCTTCCTGTCTGTAAATGCTCCACTTCTAAAACCCTGTAAAAGAAGTGTAGAAAGGGGTAAGAGGGAGAATGTTACCTCATGTCCCCCTTTCCCAGCCCAGGGGCAGTGAAGTTGATTTTCAGGCCCCAGCTGCTGCACAGGTTACATACAAACATACGAATTAGGAGCAGGAGTAGGCCACTCGGCCCCTCGAGCCTGCTCCACCATTCAATAAGATCATGGCTGATCTGATTACTCCACATTCCCACCTACCCCCGATAACCTTTCACCCCCTTGCTTATCAAGAATCTATCTACCTCTGCCTTAAAAATATTCAAAGACTCTGCTTCCACCGCCCTCTGAGGAAGAGAGTTCGAAATACTCACGAACGTCTGTAAGAAAAAATTTCTCCTCATCTCTGTCTTAAATGGGCGACCCCTTATTTTTAAACCGTGACCCCTAGTTCTAGATTCTCCCACAAGAGGAAACATCCTCTCCACATCCACCCTGTCCAGACCCCTCAGGATCTTATATGTTTCAATCAGGTCACCTCTTACTCTTCTAAACTCCAGCGGATACAAGCCTAGCCTGTCCAACCTTTCCTCATAAGACAACCCGCCCATTCCAGGTATTAGTCTAGTAAACCTTCTCTGAACTGCTTCCAATGCATTTACATCCTTCCTTAAATAAGGAGACCAATACTGTACACAGTGCTCCAGATGTGGTCTCACCAATGCCCTGTATAACTGAAGCATAACCTCCCTACTTTTGTATTCAGTTTCCCTCGCAATAAACAATAACATTCTTAGCTTTCCTGATTACTTGCTGTACCTGAATACTAACCTTTTGCGATTCATGCATTAGGACACCCAGATCCCTCTGCATCTCAGAGCTCTGCAATCTCTCACCATTTAGATAATATGCTTCATTTTTATTCTTCCTGCCAAAATGGACAACTTCACATTTTCCCACATTATGCTCCATTTGCCAGATCTTTGCCCACTCACTTAACTTATCTATATCCCTTTGTAGCCTCATTATGTCCTCTTCACAATTTACTTTCCTACCTATCTTTGTGTCATCAGCTAATTTAGCAACCATGCCTTCGGTCCCTTCATCCAAGTCATTTATATAAATTGTAAAAAGTTGAGGTCCCAGCACTGATCCCTGTGGCACACCACTCGTTACATCTTGCCAACCAGAAAATGACCCATTTATGCCTACTCTCTGTTTCCTATTAGCTAGCCAATCTTCTATCCATGCCAACATGTTACTCCCTACACCATGAGCTTTTATTTTCCGCAATAACCTTTGATGTGGCACCTTATCAAATGCCTTCTGGAAATCTAAGTACAGTACATCCACCAGTTCCCCTTTATCCACAGCACATGTTACTTCCTCAAAGAACGCCAATAAATTGGTTAAACATGATTTCCCTTTCACAAAACCATGTTGACTCTGCCTGATTACCTTGAACTTTTACAAGTGCCCTGCTATAACGTCTTCAATAATAGCTTCTATCATCTTCCCTGTGACAGATGTTAAGCTAACTGGCCTGTAGTTTCCTGCTTTCTGTCTCCCTCCCTTTTTGAATAAATGAGTTACATTCACTATTTTCCAATCTAATGGAACCTTCCCCAAATCTAGGGAATTTTGGAAAATTAAAACCAACGCATCAACTATCTCACTAGCCACTTCTTTTAAGACCCTAGGATGAAGTCCATCAGGCCCCGGGGACTTGTCAGCCCACAGCTCCAACAATTTGCTCAGTACCACTTCCCTGGTGATTGTAATTTTCTTGAGTTCCTCCCTCCCTTCCATTTCCTGATTTACAGCTATTTCTGGGATGTTACTTGAATCCTCTATAGTGAAGACCGATGCAAAATACCTGTTCAATTCAACTGCCATCTCCTTATTTTCCATTATTAATTCCCCAGTCTCACTTTCTATAGGACCAATGCTCACTTTGTTAACTCTTTTCTTTTTTAAATATCTATAGAAACTCTTACTATCAGTGTTTATATTTCTAGCTAGCTTTCTCTGGTACTCTCATTTTTCTCTCCTTATTAATCTTTTAGTCATTCTTTGCTGTTTTTTATATTCTGTCCAATCTTCTGACCTGCCAGCCATCTTTGCACAATTATATACTTTTTCTTTAAGTCTGATACTATCTTTAACTTTCTTAGTTAACCACGGATGGTGGGTCCTCCCCTTGGAATTTTTCGTTCTCGTTGGAATGTATCTATTCTGTGTATTCTGAAATATCCCCTTAAATGTCTGCCACTGCAACTCTATTGACCTCTCCCTTAACCTAATTTGCCTGTTCACTTTAGCTAGCTCTGCTTTCATGCCCTCAGAATTGCCCTTATTTAAGTTTAAAATACTAGTCTTGGACCCACTCGTCTCTCCCTCAAACTGAATGTAAAATTCAATCATATTATGATCGCTGCTACCTAGGGGCGCCTTCACTATGAGGTCATTAATTAATCCTATCTCATTGCACAATACCAGGTCTAGTATCGCCTGCTCTCTGGTTGGCTCCAGAACGTGCTGTTCTAAGAAACCATCCCGAAAACATTCTATGAACTCCTCAATAACAACAGAAAATGCTGGAAAAACTCAGCAGGTCAGGCAACATCCGTGGAGAGAAATTTGAGTTGACGTTTCGGGTCGAACCCTTCTTCAAAACTGGAAAGAAAAGAAATTAGATCGAAGGCAGGGTTGTGATCGGACAAAAGAAGTGAAAGAAACAAAAGAGCTAGACGAGATGGTAATAGGCTGAGATTAGGTGTAAAGTGTTCCCCTTGTCTTCACCTTTCACCCCACCAGCCTCCACATTCAACGGATCATCCTCCGGCATTTCCGCTACCTCCAAAGTGATCCCACCACCAAACGTATCTTCCCCTCCCTTCCCCTTTCAGCATTCCGTAGGGACCGCTCCCTCCGAGACACCCTATTCCACTCCTCTATCACCCCCAGCACCCCTTCCCCTTCGCCTGGCACCTTCCCGTGCAAGCGGAGGAGATGTAACACCTGCCCTTATACCTCCCCCCTTCCCACTGTCCAGGGCCCCAAACACCCGTTCCAGGTGAAACAGCGATTTACTTGTACTTCTTGCAATCTAGTATACTGTTTTCGCTGCTCACAATGCGGTCTCCTCTACATTGAGGAGACCAAAGGCAGATTGGGTGACCGCTTTGCGGAACACCTCCATTCAGTCCGTAAGGAACCCGGTTACCAGGACGCCAAGTTGGACAGCCAGGGTAATGTGCAGGCCAGGTGTGTGGAAGAAACCGAGGGGAAACATCGAGAAAGACAGAGGAAACATCGAGAAAGACAGAGGAAACATCGAGAGAGACCAAGATGGAAACATCGAGAAAGACTGAGGGGGCACTTTATTTATTTATTTATTTAATTTTATTAATTAATTAATTAAATTTAATTAATTATAAGTTGTGAGTTCCTCACGATGCTCTCCCAGTGCAGCCACCCTGTAACCAGAGATTATTCTAGAAGCCTGGTTAGAAATATCAATGTAATTACTGTAGAAATTACTTTTTGTTACATTATTGCTTGTTCATTTTATGTGCTGTCTTTTTTATGTCTTTTATTTATTTTATGTCTGCTTTATTTATATTTAAAGTATGTATGCGTGTATATGTCGGGATGTGTTTTTTTGTGATGGCGCCGATGAAGATGGCTGCCGTCCTTGCGAGCTCCGTGCGTACCAGGCAGCTCAGGGTTCTTGCTGCCTGGTGCTCTCGGCTCGTCAAGGAAAAAGCATTTCACTGACCAGATTACACTTCTTGTATTTAGTTATGTGACCAATAAAATTGTAATTGTAATTGTAAAAAAGGGTGACCCCGAGCTTCTGGTCGCCTGTCATTTTAATTCACCGCTCCATTCCCACTCGGACCTCACCGTCCTTGGCCTCTTGTATTGTTCCACGGAAGCTCAATGTAAACTCGAGGGACAGCACCTCATCTTCCGATTCGGCACTCTGCAGCCTTCCGGACTCAATATCGAGTTCAACAATTTCAGATCATAACCTCGGCCCCTATCACACATTTTTTCTTGTAATTTTTCCACTCCTTTCCCCCCCCCGCCTTTCCTTTTGTTTCTCTCTCACACCTGGCAGCTATCTCCTGCCCTGCCGGTACACTTTACACCTAATCTCAGCCTATTACCATCTCGTCTAGCTCTTTTGTTTCTTTCACTTCTTTTGTCCGATCGCAGCCCTCCCTTCGATCTAATTTCTTTTCTTTCCAGTTTTGAAGAAGGGTTCGACCCGAAACGTCAACTCAAATTTCTCTCCACGGATGTTGCCTGACCTGCTGAGTTTTTCCAGCATTTTCTGTTGTTATTTCGGATTTCCAACATCTGCAGTATTTTGCTATCGTACTATGAACTCCTCATCTAGGTTACCTTTGCCTATCTGATTTTTCCAGTCTATATGTAGATTAAAATCCCCCATGATTATTGCCATACCTTTCTGACAAGCTCCCATTATTTCTTCCTTTATACAAACTGACTGTAAAAGCTTTTATAGATATGTGAAGAGAAAAAGATTGGTGAAGTCAAGCGTAGGTCCCTTGCAGTCAGAATCAGGGGAATTTATAATGGGGAACAAAGAAATGGCAGACCAATTAAATACATACTTTGGTTCTGTCTTCACAAACAAGCACACAAATAACCTCCCAGAGATGTCGGGGAACATAAGGTGAAATGAAAGGGAGGAACTGATAGAAATCAGTATTTGTAGGGAAATGGTGTTGGGGAACTTGATGGGATTGAGGGCCGATAAATCCCCAGGGCCTGATAATCTACATCCTAGGGTACTTAAGGAAGTGGCCCTAGAAATAGTAGATGCATTGCTGGTCATCTTCCAAAATTCGATAGACTCTGGAACAGTACCCATGGATTGGCAGGTAGCTAATGTTACCCCACTGTTCAAAAAGGGTGGTAGAGAGAAAACGGGGAATTACAGACCGGTAAGCCTGACATCGGTAGTGGGGAAAATGCTAGAGTCCATTATAAAGGATGTAATAGCAGAGCACTTGGAAAAAAGCGACCGGATCGGACAAAGTCAACATGGCTTTACAAAAGGTAAATCGTGTTTGACTAATCTACTGGAATTTTTTGAGGATGTAACTGGTAAAATAGATAAGGGAGAACCAGTGGATGTGGTGTATTTGGACTTTCAAAAGGCTTTCGATAAGGTCCCGCATAAGGCAGAAACTCTCATCACATTTAAAAAGTACTTGGATATGCACTTGAAGTGCCGTAACCTACAAGGCTACGGACCAAATGCTGGAAAGTGGGATTAGGGTGGATAGCTCTTTGTCGGCTGGCACGGACAAGATGGGCCGAATGGCCTCCTCCTGTGCTGTATAATTCTATGAATTGTAGTTAAAGGGACAGACACCCCACAAACTCTGTTCCCTCTCCCTAACATTTGTCTGAGGTTGAACATAGAAACATAGAAGATAGGAGCATTTGGCCCCTCGAGCCTGCTCCGCCTTTCAATGAGATCATGGCTGATCATCCAAATTCAGTACCCTGTCCCTGCCTTCTCCCTATATCCCTTGATCCCTTTAGCCTAAAGAAATATATCTAACTCCTTCTTGAATATATTTAATCAATTGGCCTCTACTGCCTTCTGTGGTAGAGAATTCCACAGGTTCACCACTCTCTGGGTGAAGAAATTCCTCCTCATCCCTGTCCTAAATGGCTTACCCCTTATCCTTAGACTGTGACCCCTGGTTCTGGACTCCCTGACCATCGGGAACATCCTTCCTGCATCTAGTCTGTGTAGTCCTGTTAGAATTTTATAAGTTTCAATGAGATCCCCTCTCATTCTTCTAAACTCCAGCAAGTACAAGCCCAGTCGACCCACTCTCTCCTCATACGTCATTCCTGACATCTCAGCTTTCAGCCTGGTGAATCTTCGCTGCACTCCCTCCATGGCAAGAACATCCTTCCTCAGATAAGGCGACCAAAACTGCACACAATACTCAAGATGTGGTCTCACCAAGGCCCTGTACAACTGCAGCAAGACATCCTTGTTCCTGTAATCAAACCCTCTCGCTACGAAGGCCAACATACTATTTGCCTTCTGAACCGCCTGCTGCACCTGCATGCTTACCTTCAGCGACTGGTGCACAAGGACACCCAGGTCTCTTTGCACTTCCCCTTCTCCCAATCTATTGCCATTCAGATAATAATCTGCCTTCCTGTTTTTGACACCAAAGTGGATAACCTCGCATTTATCCACGTTATATTGCATCTGCCATGCTTCTGCCCAATCACCCAACCTGTCCAAATCATACTGGAGTTTCTCGGCATCCTCCTCGCAGCACACACACCCACCCAGCTTTGTGTTGTCTGCAAACTTGGAGATATTACATCTAGTTCCCTCGTCCAGATCATTAATATATATTGTGAATAGCTGGGGTCCATGGACCGATCCCTGCGGTACCCCACTAGTCACTGCCTGCCACTCGGAAAAAGACCCGTTTATTCCAACTCTTGGCTTTCTGTCTGCCAACCAGTTCTCTATCCAAGTCAATACCTTGCCCTCAATCCCATGTGCCTTAACTTTACACACTGTCGAACGCCTTTTGGAAATCCATGTACACCACATTAACCGCATTGCCTTCATCAACCCTCTCTGTTACCTCATCAAAAACCTCAATCAGAATCAGAGCGGCCGGGCCCGGCGGACGTGCGGCCAGAGCCCCGGCACCACGAAACCCAGGGTGCAGCGCCTCCCCCATCCGAGCCGCCGCTTCCCGGTTTCTTCAGCCGGCTCCACCGAGTCCAACTCGGGACAAAGGACAGGAGCCAGGCTCCCAGAACGGCCGGCGGCCCCGGGGAGCATGCGCACTCTCAGCGGGGAAATCAGCGCCTTGGATAGAGCGGTTTCTGGGGCGCGGGGAATTGTGGGTGCTGCGGCCGCCATTAGTCAGCGGCTGTCGGGAAGAGTTTTATTGCAGGTGACGGAAGTCGGTCCCTGGCCGCCTGTGAAGGTCTTTTTGTTGCAGCAGTTTGAGCTGGAGTGGAGATGGAGGAGAAGCTGCTGGGTTTCCAATAGAATCTGGAACAGTACCCATGGATTGGAGGGTAGCTAATGTTACCCCACTGTTCAAAAAACGTGGTAGAGAGAAAACGGGGAATTACAGACCGGTAAGCCTGACATCGGTAGTGGGGAAATGCTAGAGTCCATTATAAAAGATGTAATAACAGAGCACTTGGAAAACAGTGACAGGATCGGACAAAGTCAACATGGATTTACAAAAGGTAAATCGTGCTTGACTAATCTACTGGAATTTTTTGAGGATGTAACTAGTAAAATAGATAAGGGTGAACCAGTGGATGTGGTGTACTTGGACTTTCAGAAGGCTTTCGATAAGGTCCCACATAAGAGATTAGCGTGTAAAGTTAAGGCACATGGGATTGGGGGGCAAGGTATTGACTTGGATAGAGAACTGGTTGGCAGATAGAAAGCAAATAGTTGGAATAAACGGCTCTTTTTCCGAGTGGCAGGCAGTGATTAGTGGGGTACCGCAGGGATCAGTCCTTGGACCCCAGCTATTCACAATATATATTCATGATGATCTAGACAAGGGAATTAGATGTAATATCTCCAAATTTGCAGATGACACAAAGCTGGGTGGGCGTGTGTGCTGTGAGGAGGATGCCGAGAAACTACAGGATGATTTTGACAGGTTGGATGATTGGGCAGAAGCATGGCAGATGCAATATAATGTGGATAAATGCAAGGTTATTCACTTTGGTGTCAAAAACAGGAAGGCAGATTATTATCTGAATGGCAATAGATTGGGAGAAGGGGAAGTGCAACGAGACCTGGGTGTCCTTGTGCACCAGTCGCTGAAGGTAAGCATGCAGCTGCAGCAGGCTGTTAAGAAGGCAAATGGTATGTTGGCCTTCATAGCGACAGGGTTTGAGTACAGGAACAAGGATGTCTTGCTGCAGTTGTGCAGGGCCTTGGTGAGACCACATCTTGAGTATTGTGTGTAGTTTTGGTCGCCTTATCTGAGGAAGGATGTTCTTGCCATGGAAGGAGTCCAGCCAAGATTCACCAGGCTGATACCTGGGATGGCAGGAATGACGTATGAGGAGAGATTGGGTCGATTGGGCTTGTACTCGCTGGAGTTTAGAAGAATGAGAGGGAATCTGATTGAAACTTATAAAATTCTGGCAGGGCTGGACACACTAGATGCAGGGAGGATGTTCCTGATGGTCGGGGAATCCAGAACCAGGGGTCACAGTCTAAGGATAAGGGGTAGGCCTCTTAGGACAGAAATGAGGAGGAATTTCTTCACCCAGAGAGTGGGGAACCTGTGGAATTCTCTACCACAGAAGACAGTGTAGGCCAATTCATTAAATATATTCAAGAAGGAGTTGGATATATTTCTTAAGGCTAAAGAGATCAAGGGGTATGGGGAGAAAGCAGGGACCAGGTACTGAACTTGGATGATCAGCCATGATCGCATTGAATGACAGAGCAGGCTCGAGGCGCCAAATGACCTACTCCTGCTCCTATCGTCTATGTTTCTATCTCTTATGCGGGACCTTATCGAAAGCCTTTTGAAAGTCCAAATACACCACATCCACTGGTTCTCCCTGATCTATTTTACCAGTTACATCCTCAAAAAATTCCAGTAGATTAGTCAAGCATGATTTACCTTTTGTAAATCCATGTTGACTTTGTCCGATCCGATCACTGTTTTCCAAGTGCTCTGCTATTACGTCTTTTATAATGGACTCTAGCATTTTCCCCACTACCGATGTCAGGCTTACCAGTTCCCCGTTTTCTCTCTACCACCTTTTTTGAACAGTGGGGTAACATTAGCTACCCGCCAATCCATGGGTACTGTTCCAGAGTCTATCGAATTTTGGAAGATGACCAGCAATGCATCTACTATTTCTAGGGCCACTTCCTCGAGTACCCTAGGATGTAGATTATCTTCTATGTTTCTATGTATTCAATCTTTCCTTGTAGCTGAAATTCTCTAGTCCTGGCAACAACCTCATAAATCTCCCGTCTCGAGCAGTCACATCTTTTCTGCAATGGGGCGAGCAGAACTGCACGCAGCACTCTAGCCGGTGGCCTAACTGGTGTTTTGTACAGTTCAAGCAAAACCTCCCTGCTCTTACATGATACAGAAAGAGAGAGGCACTGCCCCTTTAAATACCTGGGGGGCACCCACAGAATCTCCACAGTGCAGATAGAGGCCATTTTGGCCCATCGAGCCTGCACCGACACATATCCCACCCGATCCCCGTAACCCCTACACCAACACATATCCCACCCTATCCCTGTAACCCCACGTATTTAATCCCCCTAACACTAAGGGTCAATTTATCATAGCCAATCAACCTAACCCGCACGTCTTTGGACTGTGGGAGGAAACCGGAGCACCCGGAGAAAACCCACGCAAACACGGGGAGAATGTACAAACTCCACACAGACAGTCGCCCGAGGCCAGATTCGAACCCGGGTCTCTGGCGCTGTGAGGCAACAGTGCTAACCACTATACCACCATTCCCCTTTAAATGGCCAAGCAATTGTTTTTGTTGAAAAGGGGCCGCAGTCCCCTTTGACTCACCCCCCCCTCACCCACCACAAATACTCACAAGAGAGAGAGAGAGAGGAGGAAGAATGCTGGTCTTTGTCCCTTTAAAAGTGGCTGCCCACCAAAATGTTCACAGCACCAGGGCTCTTTGTTCTGGATAAAAATCAAAGAGAGAAAAGGTTCACTTGTTTTTAACTGAATGCAGTTGATGAATAGCCTTGCAATAAAGGTAATACAAAGGAATAAACACTAACAAGCTGGGATTTTCCACCCCGTCCTCCCCTTCCCTTTAACAGCTCCTGCAGACAATGAAAGCAGGAAAGCGGCCTGCAGCCCACCGAGGTCCCGCCCCGCCATTGCTTGGAGGACCGTCAGCCCGCCCGGTCCTCCCAGCGTTTTCCGTGCTCCTGATTGGCGGGCGCCTCGCGTCAATCACACCCCCTCCGATTACGCGCTGACGCCAGCACGCAACTCCCAGGGGTCGGTTGGATCTGCGCACGCCACCGCAAGGTAAAAAAAAGACGACCGACACAAATGAGGAAAAACAAGAATAATAATAATCGCACTTTAGAGGGGAGGAGGTTGGGGAATTAATGAGTGTTTTCAATTTGTTTTGGAAAAAAACATTTTTGAAAAGCTTCTCAACGGTGCGAGGCTGCCAGTGCGCCTGCGCGGGGCCTCCGGGGAGCAGACGGAATCAGCGGCCGGGGTAAAGTCATCTGTTGGGGAGTCGATTTAAATCGAGGTGAGGGGAGAGCGAGATTATAAAGTAAAATACGAGAAAAACCAAACCTGAGAGTCGGGCGGGCGGGACCTCCGCGGACGCCGAACGGAGCGGATTGATCCGCGCGGGGTGGCGGAGTGAGCCGGAACAATGTGATTCTGACTGACGGGAGCACTGACCAATAGGAAGAGGGCTGAGGTGGGAGGACTGAACTGGGCAGCCTGGTCCTCCAACCAATGGCGGCGCGGCAAGGGGGCGGGGCCTCCTCTCCAGCTCAGGTGCGCTGGGGCCGATTGTGACGCGCTGTCCCCAGGTGAGAGCAGCTCAGTCAGCACAGAGCTGGGGCTGGAATCTGGGAGAGGGGCCGCAGGCAGCGGGCCTGGCAAAGGGGCACAAGCTTCACAATACAAGCTGCTTTCAAATGCACAATTGTTTCCTACACACAGCCTGGGTCACTCTGCAAAAAAAACTGTTGAACAATTCATCATAACTCCCCTGCTTTAGGAGAGGCGTAGAGTGCAAAAGCAAGGAAGTTATGATGAAACTGTGAAAGACTGGAGTCAGCTGTGGCTCAGTGGATAGCAGAGTCAGAAGGTTGTGGGTTCAAATCCCGCTCCAGGGACTTGAGTATATAAAGCGAGGCTGACACTCCAGTGCGGTGCTGAGGGAGCGCCGTACTGTCGGAGGGGCAGTACTGAGGGAGCGCCGCATTGTCGGAGGGGCAGTACTGAGGGAGCGCCGCACTGTCGGAGGGGCAATGCTGAGGGAGCGCCGCACTGTTGGAGGGGCAGTACTGAGGGAGCGCCGCACTGTCGGAGGGGCAATGCTGAGGGAGCGCCGCACTGTCGGAGGGGCAGTACTGAGGGAGTGCCGCACTGTTGGAGGGGCAGTACTGAGGGAGCGCCGCACTGTCGGAGGGGCAGTAATGAAGGAGCGCTGCAGTGTCGGAGGTGCCGTCCTACGGATGAGACGTTAAACCGAGGCCCCCGTCTGCCCCCTCAGGTGGATGTAAAAGATCCCATGGTGCTATTTCGAAGAAGTTATCCCCGGTGTTTTGAGCCCAATATTTATCCCTCAATCAACATGACGAAAAAACATTAGAGTCATAGAGTCATAGAGTTTTACAGCACAGAAAGAGGCCCTTCGGCCCATCGTGTCTGCGCCGCCCATCCATCCCTGTCCAGTCTAATCCCATTTTCCAGCATTTGGTCCATAGCCTTGTATGCAATGGCATTTCAAGTGCTCATCCAAATGCTTCTTGAATGTTGTGAGGGTTCCTGCCTCTACCACCCTTTTAGGCATTGAGTTCCACATTCCAACCACCCTCTGGGTGAAAAAGTTCCTCCTCAAATCCCCTCTAAATCTCCTGCCCCTTACCCTGAATCTATGCCCCCTTGTTATTGATCCCCTTATAAGGGGAAAAGTTCCTCTTTGTCTACCCTATCTATGCCCCTCATCATTTTGTACACCTCAATCAGGTCCCCCCTCAGCCTTCTTTGCTCCAAGGAAAACAACCCCAGCCTGTTTAGTCTTTCTTCATAGCTGAGGCGCTCCATCCCAGGTAACATCCTGGTGAATCTTCTCTGCACCCTCTCCAAAGCAATCACATCCTTCCTATAGTGAGGCGACCAGAACTGCACACAATACTCCAGCTGTGGCCTCACCAGCGTTTTGTACAGCTCCATCATAACCTCCCTGCTCTTATATTCTATGCCTCGGCTAATGAAGGCAAGTATCCCATATGCCTTTTTAACCACCTTATCTACTTGTTCCGCTGCCTTCAGAGATCTATGTACATGTACACCAAGGTCCCTCTGACCCTCTGTACTTCTTAGGGTCCTACCACTCATTGTGTATTCCCTTGCCTTATTTGTCCGTCCAAAATGCATCACCTCGCACTTTTCAGGGTTAAATTCCATTTGCCACTTTTCCGCCCATCTGACCAACCCGTCTATATCGTCCTGTAGCCTGAAGTTTTCCTCCTTGCAATTTACCACCCCACCAATTTTCGTGTCATCTGCAAACTTACTGATCATCCCTTTTACATTCTCATCCAAATCATTTATGTAGATCACAAACAACAAGGGACCCAGCACCGATCCCTGAGGTACCCCACTGGACACAGGCTTCCAGTCACAAAAGCAACCTTCGACCATTACCCTCTGCCTCCTGCCACTCAGCCAGTTTAGGATCCAACGCGCCAAGGCACCCTGGATCCCATGGGCTCTTACCTTCTTGACCAGTCTCCTATGCGGGACTTTGTCAAAAGCTTTACTGAAGTCCATGTAAACCACATCCACAGCATTTCCCTCATCCACCTCCCCAGTCACCCCCTTGAAAAATTCAATCAGATTTGTCAGACATGATTTACCCTTGACAAAGCCATGCTGACTATCCCCGATTAATCCTTGCCTCTCCAAGTGGAGACTAATTTTATCCCTCAGAATTTTTTCCAATAATTTCCCTACCACAGATGTTAGGCTCACTGGCCTGTAATTCCCTGGTTTATCCCTGCTACCCTTCTTGTATAATGGTACTAAATTAGCTGTTCTCCAGTCCTCTGGTACATCCCCTGTGGCCAGAGAGGTTCTGAAAATTTGTGTCAGAGCCCCTGCAATCTCCTCCTTTGCCTCCCACAGCAGCCTGGGATACATCTCGTCCGGGCCTGGGGATTTATCCACTTTTTGGCCTGCTAAAACCGCAAGCACCTCCTCCCTCTCGATGCTAATATGTTCAAGTATGTCACAATCCCCTTGCCCGATTTCTATGTCTGCATCGTCTTTCTCCATAGTGAGCACAGATGCAAAAAATTCATTTAAAACCCCACCTACATCATCTGGTTCTACACACAGATTGCCACTTTGGTCCCTAATGGGCCCTACCCTTTCCCTGGTTATCCTCTTGCCCTTAATATACTTATAAAACATCTTAGGATTTTCCTTTATTTTGCTCGCCAGTGTTATTTCATGGCCCCTCCTCACCCTCCTAATTTCTTTTTTAAGTATGCCCCTGCACTTTTTATACTCCTCTAGGGCTTCTTCCGTCTTTAGTCTTTTGTAACTGCCAAAAGCCCCCCTTTTATTTCTAATGCATTTTTGTATCTCCCTTGTCATCCAAGGTTCCCTTTGCTTGTTGGTCCCACCCTTGACCTTTACAGGAACATGTTGGCGCTGTACTCTCTCTATTTCCCTTCTGAAAGTCTCCCACTGTTTTGATGTGGATTTTCCTATAAGTAGCTGCTCCCAGTCCACTTTGGCCAGATCCTGCCTTATCATATTAAAATCGGCCTTCCCCCAATTTAGAACCCTTATTTCCGGGCCGTCTTTGTCTTTTTCCATGACCACCTTAAATTTCACCGAATTATGGTCACTGTCGCCAAAATGCTCTCCTACTGATACTTCCACCACTTGCCCGGCTACATTCCCCAGAATTAGGTCCAGTACCGCCCCCTCTCTTGTAGGACTTTCTACATGTTGGCTCAAAAAGCTCTCCTGGATGCACTTTAAGAATTCTGCACCCTCTAAGCCTTTCACACTCTGACTATCCCAATTTATATTGGGGAAGTTGAAATCCCCCACTATTATTACCCTATTATTTTCACACTTCTCTGAGATTTGCCTACATATCTGTTCCTCTATCTCCCCCTGACTGTTTGGGGGCCTATAGTACACTCCCAGCAAAGTGCTTGCCCCCTTTTTGTTTTTAAGTTCTACCCATATGGCCTCATTTGAGGAACCCGCTAATATATCATCCCTCCTTACAGCAGTAATTGACTCCTTAATTAATATTGCAACACCCCCTCCCCTTTTACACCCCCCTCTGTCTTGCCTGAAGATTCTATACCCCGGAATATTGAGCTGCCAGTCCTGACCCTCCCTCAACCATGTCTCCGTGATGGCAACAATATCGTACTCCCATGTGTTCAACAACAACTTCAGTTCATCCACCTTATTTGCAAGACTCCTTGCATTAAAATAAATGCCTTCCAGCCCTGCCATATTCCCTTTTGCCTTCACATATTTGCTCTGCCTTCCCAGCTGACTTGTTTTTTCCTCTGTATTTGGCTGTAAATCACCCCCTACTATAGCTCCACTCTGTACCCCATCCCCCTGCCAAGTTAGTTTAAACCCCCCCCCAGCAGTGCTAGCAAACCTCCCCGCAAGGATATTGGTTCCCCTCTGGTTCAGGTGTAAACCGTCCGACTTGTACAAGTCCCACCTTTCCCAGAAGCAGACCCAGTGATCCAGGAAACTAAAGCCCTCCCTCCTGCACCATCCCTTTAGCCATGCATTCATCTGTTCTATCTTCCTATTCCTATACTCACTAGCACGTGGCACCGGGAGTAATCCAGAGATTACAACCTTTGAGGTCCTGCTCTTTAATCCTTCACCTAGCTCCCTAAATTCTTGCTGCAGGACCTCATCCCTCTTTTTACCTATGTCGTTGGTACCAATGTGGACCACGACCTCTGGCTGTTCACCCTCCCCCTCCAGAATGCCCTGCAGCCGCTCAGGCATTATCTGGTCATTATCACATTGCTCTTTGTGGGAGCTTGCTGTGCGCAAATTGGCTGCCACGTTTCCCACATTACAACAGTGAATACATTTCAAAAGTACTTCATTGGCTGTAATGCGCTTTGGGACGTCCGGTGGTCGTGAAAGGCAGTTAAAAAGGCAAATGGTATGCTGGCCTTCATTACAAGAGGATTTGAGTACAGGAGTAAAGAAGTCTTACTCCAATTATATCTTCTTCTTTCTGCTTAGGCAGTCCATCGGAACCGAGGATGACTTGCTTCCACATTAAAAATGAGTTCTCAGGCGTGAGGGTAAACCGGGAGAGCTTCTTCTCCCCGAGACGGAACCTCTGATATAAAGGGTCGACTGGATCCATGTTTATCTGTAATTTAAACAGAGGTCTGGTCGTCTTCCGAGCTCTTTCCCCTAGAGGAGAGGGTAGAATGGGGGTCTTTAGTGTTAAATGGTTTCACCTGGGTCCATTGCTTCCATCACATACCCATCGGTTCCTGTAGACAAACACACGTATCACTTGTCATTAATACAGTACATGGCCCCATCCAACGGGCCCCATTCCCTTTCTTCCGATAACTTGCGTCATTACTTATTGACCTATTCTGGGCAACTCGTCTGGTGTAAGTCCAGCATTCTGCCTTTCTAGATCTTTCATCTGTTGTTGGTTCCTTACTTCTTTATTTAGTGCTTGTACCTCCTGATTTAGTTGTACTAATTATCGCCTTAATCTATCTTGCACTGGTCCTGGTCTTAAATACATATTTTGGTTCTGTCTTCACAAAGGAGGACACAAATAACCTCCCAGAGATGTCAGGGAACATAGGGTCTAATGAAAGGGAGGAACTGAATGAAATCAGTATTTGTAGGGAAATGGTGTTAGGGAAATTGATGGGATTGAAGGCTGATAAATCCCCAGGGCCTGATAATCTACATCCTAGGGTACTTAAGGAAGTGGCCCTAGAAATAGTAGATGCATTGCTGGTCATCTTCCAAAATTCGATAGACTCTAGAACAGTACCCATGGATTGGCGGGTAGCTAATGTTACCCCACTATTCAAAAAGGGTGGGAGAGAGAAAATGGGGAATTACAGACCGGTAAGCCTGACATCGGTAGTGGGGAAAATGCTAGAGTCCATTTTAAAGGATGTAATAGCAGAGCACTTGGAAAACAGTGACAGGATCAGACAAAGTCAACATGGAGGGTCCCTAAACTTACATAGAAACACAGAAGATAGGAGCAGGAGTAGGCCATTTGGCCCCTCGAGCCTGCTCCGCCATTCAATGTTCAAGTTTCTGGAGTGGGACTTGAACCCACAACTTTGTGCCTCAGAGGCGAGAGTGCTACCCACTGAGTCACTGGCTGACACTAAAGAACAAGCAGTTCTGACGAAAGGTCATTGACCTGAAACGTTAACTCTGTTTCTCTCTCCACAGATGCTGCCTGACCTGCTGAGTATTTCCAGCATTTTCTGTTTTTATTAAAGAAACGAGGGAGTGACTGCTGACAGGAGGAATGTTGGGTCGTCCTGCACATGCGCACCTCCTTGGCGGCTGAGGCGAAACATCGACTCGTCCCCACCTGAGCCGCTCATGCGTACCAGATGTTGCAGCTCCGCATGCGCGCCCGATGTTTCAACCGTGGGGTTTTTTGTGCTGATCATGCGCATTGTGGACCGATTGGGACGGGCGATTGTGGAGCAGGAGGGAGAGCGTGGGGGCCATGAGCACATGTGCAGGACTCAGCGTCAACAGAGCGCTTTCTGCAGCGTGGGGGCTTGTGGGTATTGCAGCCGCCATTACTGCTGATATTTTCAACCAACCTGTGCAGCAGCTGGAGCCTGAAAATCAGCTTCACTGCCCCTAGGTTCGGAAAGGGGAAAATTAAACAACAGTTTGCCTCTGATCCTTTTCTGATCTCAATTTACAGGGTTATAGAAGTGGAGCAGTTACAGGCGGGAAGCTCAGACCAAACATTACGTCAACACCTGACAGAGTCGCTGGATTCATCAGGACCTGAATATCATCGGCCTTTGCACATGGAAGGAGAAAGCAGCGATCGCAGCGATGACAAACCGCACACGTGTTCGGTGTGTGGACGCGGATTCAGCCGATCGCCTGACCTGGCGCGACACATACACCATCACACCGGGGAGAAACCGGGTAAAGGTGGGGACGGTGGGAAGGGATTCAGTTCCCCGTCTGTTGGAAGTTCAACGGCGCAGTCACACCAGGGACAGTCCGTTCACCTGCTCCGTGTGTGGAAAGGGATTTGTTTGTTCATCCCACCTGCAAATACACCAGCGAGTTCACAGTGGGGAGAGACCATTTCAGTGTTCTGACTGTGGGAAGAGCTTTAAAAGCCCCGGGCATCTGAAGAAACACCAGCTTGTTCACACTGATGAGAGACCATTTCAGTGTTCTGACTGTGGGAAGAGCTTTAAAAGCCCCGGTGAACTGAAGGCACACCAGCTTGTTCACACTGATGAGAGACCATTTCAATGTTCTGACTGTGGGAAGAGCTTTAAAAGCACCAGGGAACTGAAGGAACACCAGTTTGTTCACAAAGATGAGAGACCATTTCAGTGTCCTAACTGTGGGAAGAGCTTTAAAAGCCCCCAGTATCTGAAGCAACACCAGCGAGCTCACACTGATGAGAGGCCGTTTAAATGTTCTGACTGTGGGGAGAGCTTTAAAAGCTCCGGGGATCTGAAGCAACACCAGCGAGCTCACACTGATGAGAGACCCTTTAAATGTTCTGACTGTGGGAAGATCTTTAAAAGCTCCAGGGAGCTGAAGAGACACCAACACCTACACACTGGAGAGAGACCATTCACCTGCTCCGTGTGTGGGAAGGGATTCACTCAGTCATCCAACCTGCTGGCACACCAGCGAGTTCACACTGACGAGAGACCCTTTAAATGTTCTGACTGTGGGAAGAACTTTAAAAGCTCTACAAGCCTTAAGAGACACCAGCGTGTTCACACTGATCATCGAATCTAACAGCACAGAAGGAGGTGATTCGGCCCATCCTGTCTGTGCCGGCTCTTTGAAAGAGCTGTCCAATTTAGTCCCAAACCCCAGCTTTATCCCCAGAACTCTGCAAACTAGTCCTCTTCAAGGACATGTCCAATCACTGTTTGAAAGTTCCTGTGCAACCTGATTCCAGCATCCTTTCAGATGGTGCGTTCCAGATCTGAACGACCCTCTGTGTGAAAACAATTCTCCTCATTCCCCTCTAGTTCTTTTTGCAACTATTTTAAATCTGAGACCTCTGGTTACCGACCCACTTGCCAGAGTGAACAGTTTGTTCCTACTTGCTCGATCAAAACCCCTCGTAATTTTGAACACCTCTATTAGGTCTCCTCTTAACCTTCTGCTCTAAGGAGAACAACCCCAGCTTCTCCAATCTCTCCACATACTGAAGTCCCTCATCCCTGGTACCATCCTGGTCAACCTCCTCTGTCCAAGGCCTTGACATCCTTCCTAAAGTGTGGTGCCCAGAACTGTACACAATACTCCAGCCGAGGCCTAACTAGTGATTTGTAAAGGTTTAGTGTAACTTCCTTGTTTTTGTTTTCAATGGCACTATTTACAAAGCCAAGTATCCCACACACTTTCTGAACCACCTCACCAACTTGCCGTGGCACTTTCAAAGATTTGTGATTATGGACCCCCAGGTCCCTCTGCTCTTGCACCCCCTCAAAATAGTCCCAGTTAGATTATACGGCCTCTCCCTGTTGTTTCTCCCAAAGTGCATCACTTCACACTTATCCTCATTTAATTCCATCTGCCTTGTGTCTGCTCATTTCACAGTCTGTCTCTGTCCTTCTGAAGTCTGCTACTACTATGCTCACTATTTACTACGTTGCCAAGTTTTGTATCATCTGTAAACTTCAAACTTGTACACCTATACCCAAGTCCAGGTCAGTTATATATAACAAGAAAAGCAATGGTCCTAATCCCGACCCCTGGGGGAACCCACTGCATACTTCCCTCCAGTCAGAAAAACATCCCTCAGCACTGCTCACTGTCTCCTATCCCTCAGCCAATTATATACCCAAATTACCATCAGCCCTTTAATTCCCTGTGCTTCTATTCTCCAAGTAGGTCTCTCGTGTGGTACTTTATCAAATGCCTTTTGAAAGTCCATAAGAACATAAGAAATAAGAGCAGGAGTTGGCCATACGGCCCCTCGAGCCTGCTCCGCCATTCAATAAGATCAGGGCTGATCATCGACCTCAACTCCACTTTCCCGCCCGATCTCCATATCCCTTGATTCCCCTAGAGTCCAACAATCTATCGATCTCAGCCTTGAATATACTCAAAGACTCAGCATTCACAGCCCTCTGGGGCAGAGAATTCCAAAGATTCACCACCCTCTGAGTGAAGAAATTCCTCCTCATCTCAGTCTTAAATGGCCGACCCCTTATCCTGAGACTATGCCCCCTAGTTCTAGACTCTCCAGCCAGGGGAAACAACCTCTCAGCATCTACCCTGTCAATCCCCTTCAGAATCTTGTATGTTTCAATGAGATCACCTCTCATTCTTCTAAACTCCAGAGAGTATCGGCCCATTCTACACAATCTCTCATCATAGGACAGCCCTCTCATCCCAGGAATCAATCTAGTGAACCTTTGTTGCACCGCCTCCAAGGCAAGTATATCCTTCCTTAGATAAGGAGACCCAAACTGTGCCCAGTACTCCAGGTGTGGTCTCACCAAGGCCCTGTACAATTGGAGCAAGACTTCCTCACTCTTATACTCCAACCCCCTTGCAATAAAGGCCAACATGCCATTTGCCTTCCTTATTGCTTGCTGTACCTGCAGGCTAGATTTCTGTGTCTCTTGCACGAGGACACCCAAATCTCTCTGAACACCAACATTTGAAAGTTTCTCACCATTTAAAAAAGATTCTGTTTTTCTATTCTTCCTACCAAAGTGAATAACCTCACATTTCCCTACATTACACTCCATCTGCCACCTTACTGCCCACTCACTTAGTCTATCTATATCCCTTTACAGACTCTCTGTGTTCTCCTCACAGCTTACTGTCCCACCTAGCTTTGTATCATCAGCAAACTTGGATACATGACACTCGGTCCCCTCATCTGGGTCATTAATATAGATTGTAAATAGCTGAGGCCCCAACACTGATCCACGCGGCACCCCACTAGTTACAGCCTGCCAACCTGAAAAAGATCCATTTATCCCTACTCTCTGTTTTCTGCCTGTTAACCAATCCTCTATCCATGTTACTATATTACCCCGTCAACCCTAACCTTGTGTAATAATCTTTTATGTGGCACCTTATCGAATGCCCTTTGGAAATCCAAATATACTACATCCACTGGTTCCCCTTTATCTACCCTGCTAGTTACATCCTCAGATAACTCTAATAAATTTGTCAAACACGATTTCCCTTCCATAAAACCATGTTGACTCTGCCTACCCATGTTAGGATTTTCTAAGTGCCCTGATACAACTTCCGTAACAATGGATTCCAGCATTTTCCCAACGACTGATGTCAGGCTAACTGGCCTGTCGTTTCCTGTTTTTTCTCTCCCTCCTTTCTTGAATAGCGGTGTTACATTTGTGACCTTCCAATCCGCTGGGACCGTTCTAGAATCTCGGGAATCTTGGAAGATCAAAACCAATGCATCCACTATCTCTTCAGCCACCTCTTTTAGAACCCGAGGATGTAGGCCGTCAGGTCCAGGGGATTTGTCGGCTTTTAGTCCCATTAGTTTCTCTAGTACTTTACATTAAGTTCCTCACCCTCATTAAACCCTCAGTTCCCCACCATCTTTGGTATGCTTTTGTGTCTTCTACTGTGAAGACAGATACAAAATATTTGTTTTAACGTTTCTGCCATTTCCTTATTCCCCATAATAATTTCTCCTGTCTCTACCTCTAAGGGACCAACGTTGTCAGCTGTGGCTCAGTGGGCAGCTCACTCGCCTCTGGGTCAAAGGGTGGTGGGTTCAAGTCCCACTCCAGAGACTCGAGCACATAAAGCTAGGCTGACACTCCAGTGCAATGCTGAGGGAGTGCGGCACTGTCAGAGGGGCCATCTTTCAGATGAGACGTTAAACCGAGGCCCCGTCTGCTCTCTCGGGTGGATGTAAAAGATCCCATGGCAGTATTTTGAAGAAGAGCAGGGGAGTTATCCCCGGTGTCCTGGGGCCAATATTTATCCCTCAACCAACATAACAAAACCGATTATCTGGTTATTATCACATTGCTGTTTGTGGGAGCTTGCTGAGTGAAAATTGGCTGCTGCACTTCCCACATTACAACAGTGACTACACTTCAAAAAGTAAAGTGCTTTGAGACGTCCAGTGGTCGTGAATGGCGCTATAGAAATGCAAGTCTTTCTTTACTTTTGCTACTCTCTTCCTTTTTGATGCTTTTGATTTAATGATTAAACATTTAAGAAATTATTGCAGTGACAAAGGCTGTCTGTGAAACTGGAGGAAATTTGTCTTTAAAAATTTTTTTTTAACGATTATTTAATGTAAAATTGAACATTTTATTGACAGTGAATGACATTTACAGAGCTCAGGTCTCAGCTCTTTGTACAAAGTCACAAGCCCTCATGCCTACAAGGCAGGGGTCCCAGTCTCTACAAGCTTCTTGGTCATCTTCACTTGTTCATCTGGATAATGGGTCTCCAGGAATTCACACAGTTGAGGGTCGGCGCTCCCAGTGGAGGGTTTGTGCAGATCCAGCAGACTCTGGTTGACATTCTTCTCCATCTGCAGGGCTCTCTGCATCGCCGAGCGGAGCCTCTCGCTCTCCCGGCCTAACAAGTGGACTGTAATGAAACTTAAAAACTTAAATTAATTTTTGAAACTTATCAAATTTAATTAAATTCACCCCGGCCAGGGTGACAATGCACTCCAGTCCCCGCAGCGCCCACCAGTCTCGGAAGGTCTCAAGTGTGCCGGCAGACACCGCGTGCTCCATCTCCAGGGCCACCCGGGCATGAACATGGCCACGGAAGAGAGGCAGGCAATCGGGCCGAAGGACCCCCTCGACCGCCCGCTGCCTGGACCTGTTTATGGCCACTTTCATCAGGCCCAGGAGCAGTCCTATGAGGAGGTCCTCCGCCCTGCCCGCTCCCCTTCGCACCGGGTGACCAAAGATCAGGAGCGTGGGACTGAAGTGCAGCCAAAAATCGAGGAGCAGCCCCTTCAAATAGTGAAAGAGGGGCTGCAACCTCTCACATTCCACATAAATATGGAACACGGACTCCTCCAGGCCGCAGAAATAGCAAGCGGCCTGGGAGTCCGTGAACTTATCCAAAATCTTATTGCACGGGACTGCTCCATGCAACACCCTCCAGGCCAAGTCCCCAATAGATAAAGGGAGGACTCCCACACAGAGAGCCCTCCATTGGGGACCTCTGCCTCTGCTGGACGGCAAGATGGCATGCCAAGGCGTGTCCGGACAGCAGGCGAAGATGACAAAGTGGAGAGTGTGCAGGAGCAGCCCGTACAGGAAACCCCTCCGCGCAGAACTAAACATCACGGAGGGCATTTCCCTGAGATGGCTCAAGTTGAGAGGCGCCGGTTCCCGAGAGGGGTTTTGGGGCCGTGCGCTGATGAGGAATTCCGTCTGAACGGGGGTCAGTTCAGACGGGACCACCCCATGTGCTTGAGCCTCCTCGATACACCTAGTGGAGTCGGGGCCCAGTGCCGCGGGATCACGGGTGTCAGACGCACCACCTAAGCTCCTACCTTACCTGTCAAGAGGGAAGGAGTTGTCTGTCACATCAGGATGCCTCCTTTGGGGCATGCGAGTGATCATACCACCAAAGCTGCGGAAACATGTCCTCAACGAGCTGCACTCAGCACATTGTGGTATTGTCCAGATGAAGGAGCTGGCACGAAGCTACTTCTGGTGGCCCGGTCTGGATCATGAAATTGAAGTTGAAGCGAAATCATGCCCATCATGCGAGACAACCAGGGATACGCCAAGAGCAGCGCCACTGCATCCATGGGAATGGCCGGCGACACCGTGGCAACGGATCCATTTGGACTTCGCAGGACCAGTGGAAGGAATGATGTTCCTGGTCGCGATGGACTCCCATTCCAAATGGCCGGAGGTTGCAGTAATGTCCACTACCACTACGGAGAAAACCATCGAGACTCAGAGAGATGTTCGGGGGATTTGGTCTGCCGGAGCAGATCGTAACCGACAATGGAACACAGTTCACATCCCAGGAGATGGAGGAGTTCCTCAAGAGCAATGGAATCCAGCACACATTCTCCGCACCTTATCATCCATCCATGAATGGATTGGCGGAGAGATTTGTCAGAACGCTGAAATGCGAGTTGAAAGCTGCAAGAAGTGATGCTCCTCTAAAGCAGCGCCTGAATGCTTTCTTGCTGAAATACCGAAACACGCCTCATGCTACAACTGGAGCATCTCCTGCTTACCTACTCATGGGAAGGCAGCTACGGACACGCCTTGACCTGCTGAGGCCAACGTCCACAGAAGCAGTGGTGCACGCCAATCAGCAGGATCAAGTCAGCAGACGAGCTCAGAGGTCCAAAGAACGACACTTTGTGGTGGGGGGCAAAGTCCTCGCGCATAACTACACCACCCCGGAGTGGTGGGTCCCGGCTACGGTCATTCAAAAGACGGGCCCCGTTTCATACCGAGTCCGCACCGGAGACGACCGAACATGGAGACGGCATGTAGACCAGTTACTGCCAAGACAGTCGCCACAGGTTACCCAAGAAACATAGGATCAAGGACCTGCTGGGGGCTCCAGCCGGGACTGGTCATCTGACCCTGAGACGGTGGCACCATCCACTCTTGTGCCATCGAGGGAGGAAGCCACGCCTGCAGGGTCATGGGAGAGCCAGCCAGAGCCTGCTCCTGAGACTAGGCGTTACCCCCAAAGAGAAAGGCAGCCTCCAGAGCACCTTAGTTACAGTTAGTGCTAACCTATGTGTATGGGGCAGAATAATCCCCAGGGTTAGCGGAGTGTAGAGGCAGTCTACCATCTCTTCCAAAGTTATAGTCATTTTCAGTTACTCTGTTTTGTGGACATTCTATTTTAAGGGGGAGGAAATATGTTGTGTATTTTGAATGTGTATTAGAATTGCCCACATGGGATACCGTAGTGGTGATTTGCAATGCACTATGGGAAATGTAGTGCATAGAGTGAAGAAGCACATTGTAAATAAAATGGCCATTAACTAAACTCTCCACCCCGGAGTCCTTCTTAATTGTTATATAGATAAGGGTATAAAACCCCTTGAGACACAACACTTGGGCTGATAAGTGGCAGGTAACATTTGCACCCCACAAGTGCCAGGCAATGACTATCACTGACAAGCAAGCATCTAATCACCGCCCCTTGACATACAACGGCATTACCATCGCTGAATCCCCCACCATCAACATCCTGGGGGTCACCATTGACCAGAAACTTAACTGGACCAGCCACATAAATACTGTGGCAACAAGAGCAGGTCACAGGCTAGGTATTCATGGCGAGTGTCTCACCTCCTGACTCCCCAAAGCCTTTCCACCATCTACAAGGCACACGTCAGGAGTGTGATGGAATACTCTCCACTTGTCTGGATGAGTGCAGCTCCAACAACACTCAAGAAGCTCGACACCACCCAAGACAAAGCAGCCCGCTTGATTGGCATCCCATCCACCACCTTAAACATTCACTCCCTCCACCACCGGTGCACCGTGGCTGCAGTGTGTACCATCTACAAGATGTACAGCAGCAACTCGCCAAGGCTTCTTCGGCAGCACCTCCCAAACCCGCGACCTCTTCTACCTAGAAGGACAAGGGCAGCAGGTGCAGGGGAACACCTGATCGAATACACATATCCCTGAAGGCAGCAGGACAGGTAGAGGAGGTGGTTAAAAAGGCATAGAGGATACTTGCCTTCATTAGCTGAAGCATAGAATATAAGAGCAGGGAGGTTATAATGGAGCTGTACAAAACGCTAGTTAGGCCACAGCTTGAATACTGTGTGCAGTTCTGGTCGCCACACTATAGGAAGGATGTGATTGCATTGGAGAGGGTGCAGAGGAGATTCACCATGATGTTACCTGGACTGGAGCACTTCAGCTATGAAGAGAGACTGGACAGGCTGGGGTTGTTTTCCTTAGAGCAGAGAAGGCTGAGGGGGGACCTGATTGAGGTGTACAAAATTATGAGGGGCATAGATAGGGTAAATAGAAAGGAACTTTTCCCCTTAGTAGAGGGGTCAATAACCAGGGGGCATAGTTTCAAGGTAAGGGGCAGGAGGTTTAGAGAGGATTTTAGGAAAAACTTTTTCACCCAGAGGGTGGTTGGAATCTGGAACTCACTGCCTGAAAGGGTGGTAGAGGCAGGAACCCTCACAACATTCAAGAAGCATTTAGATGAGCACTTGAACCGCCATAGCATACAAGGCTACAGACAAAGTGCTGGAAAATGGGATTAGAATAGACAGGGCTTGATGGCCGGTGTAGACACGATGGGCCGAAGGGCCTCTTTCTGTGCTGTATGACTCTATGACTCTATGACCACCAACTCCAAGTCAAACACCATTCTAACTTGGAAGTATATTGCCATTCCTTCATCGTCACTGGGTCAAAGTCCTGGAACTCCCTCCCTGACAGCACTGTGGGAGTACCTTCACCACACGGACTGCAGCGGTTCAAGAAGGCGGCTCACCACCACCTTCTCAAGGGCAATTAGGCATGGGCAATAAATGCTGGCCTTGCCAGCGACGCCCACATCCCATGAACGAATTAAAAAAAAACTTCATCCCATAACACGCGTACAAGGGCTCAGTAATGTTTAATTCATCAGAAAAAGACAAAGTACAACAACATACTGGTCAGCTTAACAGAGTCTCATCATATTTATGAGGCCACAAACTTAAAATAGTCACTAATAAATCCAGTAATGAATTCAGGAGAAGTGTCTTTACCCAGAGAATGGTGAGAATGGGGAACTCGCTACCACAGGGAGTAGTTGAGATGAACAGCACAGATGGATTTATGGGGAAGCCACACAAGGGAGAAAGGAATGGGAGGAGATGTTGATCGGGTTAATTGAAGTAGAGTGGGTGTGGGGCTTAAACACCGGCATGGACCAGTTGGGCCGAATGGCCTGTTTCTGTGCTGTGCATTCTATGTAACACCATCAACAATCAATCGAAGGGAATCATCAGCACAACAGATTGATAGATAAAACAGCAGTCCAAGAATTTATAAAACATTCATCCATTCCATGTTCATGTCACCCCAGCTGTCTCCAGGGCCCTGTGCTACAGAACAGTGTGAACTCACTGGTGTCTCTTCAGCTCCCCGGAGCTTTTAAAGCTCTTAGCACAGTCAGGGCATTTAAATGGTCTCTCATCAGTGTGAACAAGTTGGTGTCTCAGCAGGTGGGATGACCGAGTGAATCCCTTCCCACACGGAGCAGGTGAACGGCCTCTCCCCGGTGTGAACTCGCTGGTGTCTCTTCAGCTCCCTGGAACTTTTAAAGCTCTTAGCACAGTCAGAGCATTTAAATGGTCTCTCATCAGTGTGAACAAGCTGGTGTGTCAGCAGGTTGGATGAGTGAGTGAATCCCTTCCCACACACTGAGCAGGTGAACGGCCACTCCCCAGTGTGAACCAACTGGTGTACCTTCAGATTCCCAGAGGTTTTAAAGCTCTTCCCACAGTCAGAACATTTAAATGCTCTCTCATCAGTGTGATATTGCTGGTGTGTCAGCAGGTTGGATGACCGAGTGAATCCCTTCCCACACACGGAGCAGGTGAACGCCCCCTCACTGAACGCCCTCTCACCAGTGTGAACTCGCTGGTGTTCCTTCAGATTCCAAGAGGTTTTAAAGCTCTTCCCACAGTCAGAACATTTAAATGGTCTCTCATCAGTGTGAACTTGCTGGTGTCTCAACAGGTTGAATGACTGAGTGAATCCCTTCCCACACACGGAGCAGGTGAACGCCCCCTCACCAGTGTGAAATCGCTGGTGTTTCTTCAGATCGATAGAGGTTTTAAAGCTTTTCCCACAGTCAGAGCATTTAAATGGTCTCTCATCGGTGTGAACCAACTGGTGTCCCTTCAGATCCCTAGAGGTTTTAAAGCTCTTCCCACAGTCAGAACATTTAAATGGTCTCTCATCAGTGTGATATTGCTGGTGTGTCAGCAGGTTGGATGACCGAGTGAATCCCTTCCCGCACACGGAGCAGGTGAACGCCCTCTCACTGAACACCCTCTCACCAGTGTGAACTCGCTGGTGTTCCTTCAGATCCCCAGAGGTTTTAAAGCTCTTCCCACAGTCAGAACATTTAAATGGTCTCTGATCAGTGTGAACTTGCTGGTGTCTCAACAGGTTGGATGACTGAGTGAATCCCTTCCCACACACGGAGCAGGTGAATGGCCTCTTCCCAGTGTGAACTGGCTGGTGTTTGTTCAGATTCCCAGAGCTTTTAAAGCTCTTCCCACAGACAGAACATGTAAATGGTCTCTGATCGGAGTGAACTCGCTGATGTTGCTTCAGCTCCCCGGAGCTTTTAAAGCTCTTCCCACAGGCAGAACATTTAAATAGTCTCTCATCAGTGTGAACTCGCTGGTGTGTCAGGAGGTGGGCTGACCGAGTGAATCTCTTCCCACACACGGAGCAGGTGAACAGAATCTCTCCTGCTCTCTCCAGCTGGTGTCTCTTCAGATCCTGGGACGTTTTAAATCTCTTCCCACAGTCAGAACATTTAATGTGAACAAGCTGGTGTCTCAGGAGGGTGGCAGAATGAGAGAATCGCTTCAAAAACACAGAGCAGGTCAATGGTCTCTCATTGGTGTGGACAAGCTGGTGTCTCAGCAGCACGGAGGGTGCAATTAATCCCTTCCCACACACGGAGCGGGTTAAAGGTCTCTCCCTAGTGTGATCTTGCTGGTGTATCATCGGAGTGGATGACTGAGTGAATCTCTTCTGGAACACGGGGCCGGTGAACGGGCTCTCCCCAGTGTGTAGCCACTGCTGTTGCTTCAGGTACTTGTATATTTTGAAGCTCTCCCCACACTCAGAACATTTAAAAGGTCTCTCATCAGTGTGGACTCGCTGGTGTGCCAGCAGATTGGAGGAGCGACTGAATCAGGTCCTGATGAATCGAGCGACTCTGTCTGTTCTTGACGTGATGTTCGGTCTGAGCTTCCTGTCTGTAAATGCTCCACTTCTAAAACCCTGTAAAAGGAGTGTAGAAAGGGGTAAGAGGGAGAATGTTGCCTCATGTCCCCCTTTCCCAGCCCAGGGGCAGTGAAGCTGATTTTCAGGCCCCAGCTGCTGCACAGGTTACATACGAACATACGAATTAGGAGCAGGAGTAGGCCACTCGGCCCCTCGAGCCTGCTCCACCATTCAATAAGATCATGGCTGATCTGATTACTCCACATTCCCACCTACCCCCGATAACCTTTCACCCCCTTGCTTATCAAGAATCTATCTACCTCTGCCTTAAAAATATTCAAAGACTCTGCTTCCACCGCCCTCTGAGGAAGAGAGTTCGAAGTACTCACGACCCTCTAAGAAAAAATTTCTCCTCATCTCGGTCTTAAATGGGCGACCCCTTATTTTTAAACAGTGACCCCTAGTTCTAGATTCTCCCACAAGAGGAAACATCCTCTCCACATCCACCCTGTCCAGACCCCTCAGGATCTTATATGTTTCAATCAAGTCACCTCTTACTCTTCTAAACTCCAGTGGATACAAGCCTAGCCTGTCCAACCTATCCTCATAAGACAACCCGCCCATTCCAGGTATTAGTCTAGTAAACCTTCTCTGAACTGCTTCCAATGTATTTACATCCTTCCTTAAATAAGGAGCCCAATACTGTACACAGTGCTCCAGATGTGGTCTCACCAATGCCCTGTATAACTGAAGCATAACCTCCCTACTTTTGTATTCAGTTTCCCTCGCAATAAACAATAACATTCTATTAGCTTTCCTGATTACTTGTTGTACCTGAATACTAACCTTTTGCGATTCATGCATTAGGACACCCAGATCTCTCTGCATCTCAGAGCTCTGCAATCTCTCACCATTTAGATAATATGCTTCTTTTTTATTCTTCCTGCCAAAATGGACAACTTCACATTTTCCCACATTATGCTCCATTTGCCAGATCTTTGCCCACTCAATTAACTTATCGATATCCCTTTGTAGCCTCCTTATGTCCTCTTCACAATTTACTTTCCTACCTATCTTTGTGTCATCAGCAAATTTAGCAACCATGCCTTCGGTCCCTTCATCCAAGTCATTTATATAAATTGTAAAAAGTTGGGGTCCCAGCACTGATCCCTGTGGCACACCACTCGTTACATCTTGCCAACCAAAAAATGACCCATTTATGCCTACTCTCTGTTTCCTATTAGCTAGCCAAACTTCTATCCATGCCAACATGTTACCCCCTACACCATGAGCTTTTATTTTCCGCAATAACCTTTGATGTGGCACCTTATCAAATGCCTTCTGGAAATCTAAGTACAGTACATCCACCAGTTCCCCTTTATCCACAGCACATGTTACTTCCTCAAAGAACTCCAATAAATTGGTTAAACATGATTTCCCTTTCACAAAACCATGTTGACTCTGCCTGATTACCTTGAACTTTTCCAAGTGCCCTGCTATAACGTCTTTAATAATAGCTTCTAACATCTTCCCGATGACAGATGTTAAGCTAACTGGCCTGTAGTTTCCTGCTTTCTGTCTCCCTCCCTTTTTGAATAAAGGAGTTACATTTGCTATTTTCCAATCTAATGGAACCTTCCCCGAATCTAGGGAATTTTGGAAAATTAAAACCAACGCATCAACTATCTCACTAGCCACTTCTTTTAAGACCCTAGGATGAAGTCCATCAGGACCCGGGGACTTGTCAGCCCACAGCTCCAACAATTTGCTCAGTACCACTTCCCTGGTGATTGTAATTTTCTTGAGTTCCTCCCTCCCTTCCATTTCCTGATTTACAGCTATTTCTGGGATGTTACTTGAATCCTCTATAGTGGTGACCGATGCAAAATACCTGTTCAATTCAACTGCCATCTCCTTATTTTCCATTATTAATTCCCCAGACTCACTTTCTATAGGACCAACGCTCACTTTGTTAACTCTTTTCTTTTTTAAATATCTATAGAAACTCTTACTATCAGTGTTTATATTTCTAGCTAGCTTTCTCTCGCAGTCTAATTTTTCTCTCCTTATTAATCTTTTAGTCATTCTTTGCTGTTTTTTATATTCTGTC
Organism: Somniosus microcephalus; assembly: GCF_052327205.1. Lineage (NCBI taxonomy): Eukaryota > Metazoa > Chordata > Chondrichthyes > Squaliformes > Somniosidae > Somniosus > Somniosus microcephalus. The sequence goes on along the minus strand of NW_028225405.1, from coordinate 426,051 downwards.
CAATCTTCTGACTTGCCAGCCATCTTTGCACAATTATATGCTTTTTCTTTAAGTTTAATACTAACTTTAACTTTTTTAGTTAACCACGGATGGTGGATCCTCCATTGCATAAAAACATAGAAGATAGGAGCAGGAGTAGGCCATTCGGCCCCTCGAGCCTGCTCCGCCATTCAATGGGATCATGGCTGATCATCCAAATTCAGTACCCGGTCCCTGCCTTCTCCCCATATCCCTTGATCCCTTTCGCCTTAAAAAATATATCCAACTCCTTCTTGAATATATTTAATGAATTGGCCTCAACTGCCTTCTGTGGTAGAGAATTCCATAGGTTCACCACTCTCTGGGTGAAGAAATTCCTCCTCATCTCTGTCCTAAATGGCTTACCCCTTATCCTTAGACTGTGACCCCTGGTTCTGGACTCCCTGACCAGCGGGAACATCCTTCCTGCATCCAGTCTGTCCAGTCCTGTTAGAATTTTTATAAGTTTCAATGAGATCCCCTCTCATTCTTCTAAACTCCAGCGAGTATAAGCCCAATCGACCCAATCTCTCCTCATACGTCATTCCTGCCATCCCAGGTGTGAGTCTGGTGAATCTTCACTGCACTCCCTCCATGGCAATAACTTCCTTCCTCAGATAAGGCGACCAAAACTGCACACAATACTCAAGGTGTGGTCTCACCAAGGCCCTGTACAACTGCATTGAGACATCCTTGTTCTTGTACTCAAACCCTCTCGCTACGAAGGCCAACATACCATTTGCCTTCTTAACCGCCTGCTGCACCTGCATGCTTACCTTCAGCGACTGGTGCACAAGGTCGCCCAGTTCTCGTTGCACTTCCCCTTCTCCCAATCTATTGCCATTCTGATAATAATCTGCCTTCCTGTTTTTGACACCAAAGTGGATAACCTCGCATTTATCCACGTTTTATTGCATCTGCCATACTTCTGCCCAATCACCCAACCTGTCCAAATCATTTTCTCGGCATCCTCCTCACAGCACACACGCCCACCCAGCTTTGTGTCGTCTGCAAACTTGGAGATATTATATCAATTCCCTCGTCTAGATCATTAATATATATTGTGAATAGCTGGGGTCCAAGGAATGATCCCTGCGGTACCCCACTAGTCACTGCCTGCCACTCGGAAAAGGAGCCGTTTATTCCAACTCTTTGCTTCCTGTCTGCCAACCAGTTCTCTATCCAAGTCAATACCTTGCCCCCAATCCCATGTGCCTTAACTTTACACGCTAATCTCTTATGCGGGACCTTATCAGTAGCCTTTTGAAAGTCCAAATACACCACATCCACTGGTTCTCCCTCATCTATTTTACCAGTTACATCCTCAAAAAATTTCAGTAGATTAGTCAAGCATGATTTACCTTTTGTAAATCCATGTTGACTTTGTCCGATCCGGTCACTTTTTTCCAAGTGCTCTGCTATTATATCCTTTATAATGGACTCTAGAATTTTCCCCACTACCGATGTCAGGCTTACCGGTCTGTAATTCCCCGTTTTCTCTCTACCACCTTTTTTGAATAGTGGGGTAAAATTAGCTACCCGCCAATCCATGGGTACTGTTCCAGATTCCATCGAATGTTGGAAGATGACCAGCAATGCATCTACTATTTATAGTGCCACTTCCTTAAGTACCCTAGGATGTAGATTGTCAGGCCCTGGGAATTTATCGGCCTTCAATACCATCAATTTCCCGAACACCATTTCCCCACAAATATTGATTTCTTTCAGTTCCACCCTTTCATCAGACCCTATGTTCCCCGACATCTCTGGGAGGTTATTTGTGTCCTCCTTTCTGAAGACAGAACCAAAGTATGTGTTTAAGACCAGGACCAGTGCAAGATAGAGTAAGGCGATACTTAGTACAACTAAATCAGGAGGTACAAGCACTAAATAAAGTAATAAGGAACCAACAACAGATTAAAGAGCTAGAAAGGCAGAATGCTGGACTTAAACCAGGCTAGTTGCCCAGAATAGGTCAACAAGTAATGACGCAAGTTATCGGAAGAAAGGGAATGGGGCCCATTGGATGGGGCCATGTACTGTATTAATGACAAGTGATACGTGTGTTTGTCCAGAAGAACCGATGGGTATGCGATGGAAGCAATGGACCCAGGTGAAACCATTTAACACTAAAGACCCCCATTCTACCCTCTCCTCTAGGGGAAAGAGCTCAGAACACAACCAGACCTCTGTTTAAATTACAGATAAACATGGAGCCAGTCGACCCTTTATATCAGAGGGTCTGTCTCGGGGAGAAGAAGCTCTCCCGGTTTACCCTTACACCCGAGAACTCATTTTTAATGTGGAAGCAAGTCATCCTCGGTTCCGAGGGACTGCCTAAGAAGAAAGAAGAAGATATAATTGGAGTAAGATTTCTTTACTCCTGTACTCAAATCCTCTTGTAATGAAGGCCAGCATACCATTTGCCTTCTTAACTGCCATTCACGACCACCGGACGTCCCAAAGCGCTTTACAGCCAATTAAGTACTTTTGAAGTGTATTCACTGTTGTAATGTGGGAAACGCGGCAGCCAATTTGCGCAGAGCAAGCTCCCACAAAGAGCAATGTGATAATGACCAGATAATGTTTTTTCATCATGTTGATTGAGGGATAAATATTGGGCTCAAAACACCGGGGATAACTTCTTTGAAATAGCACCACGGGATCTTTTACATCCACCTGAGGGGGCAGACGGGGGCCTCGGTTTAACGTCTCATCCGTAGGACGGCACCTCCGACAGTGCAGCGCTCCTTCATTACTGCCCCTCCGACAATGAGTCTCTTCCGCAGCACTGTCCCTCCGATGGAACAGCGCTCCCTCAGCACTGCCCCTCCGAAAGTGCGGCGCACCCTCAGCACTGCCCCTCCGACAGTGCAGCGCTCCCTCAGTACTGCCCCTCCGACAGTGCGGCGCTCCCTCAGTACTGCCCCTCCGACAGTGCGGCGCTCCCTCAGTACTACCCCTCCGACAGTGCAGCGCTCCCTCAGTACTGCCCCTCTGACAGTGCGGCGCTCCCTCAGTACTGCCCCTCCGACAGTGCGGCGCTCCCTCAGTACTGCCCCTCCGACAGTGCGGCGCTCCCTCAGTACTGCCCCTCCGACAGTGCGGCGCTCCCTCAGTACTGCCCCTCCGACAGTGCAGCGCTCCCTCAGTACTGCCCCCCGACAGTGCGGCGCTCCCTCAGTACTGCCCCTCCAACAGTGTGGCGCTCCCTGAGCACCACACTGGAGTGTCAGCCTCGCTTTATATGCTCAAGTCCCTGGAGCGGGATTTGAACCCACAACCTTGTGACTCTGCTATCCACTGAGCCACAGCTGACTCCAGTCTTTTACACAGTTTCATCAGAACTTCCTTGCTTTTGCACGCTACGCCTCTCCTAAAGCAGGGGAGTTATGATGAATTGTTAAACAGTTTTTTTTTGCAGAGTGACCAAGGCTGTGTGTAGGAAACAATTGTGCATTTGAAAGCAGCTTGTATTGTGAAGCTTGTGCCCCTTTGCCAGGCCCGCTGCCTGCGGCCCCTCTCCCAGATTCCAGCCCCAGCTCTGTGCTGACTGAGCTGCTCTCACCTGGGGACAGCGCGTCACAATCGGCCCCAGCGCACCTGAGCTGGAGAGGAGGCCCCGCCCCCTTGCCGCGCCACCATTGATTGGAGGACCAGGCCGCCCAGTTCAGTCCTCCTAGCTCAGCCCTCTTCCTATTGGTCCGCGCTCCCGTCACTCAGAATCACATTGCTCCGGCTCACTCCGCCAACCCGCGCGGCTCAATCCGTTCCGTTCGGCGTCCGTGGAGGTCCCGCCCGCCCGACTCTCAGGTTTGGTTTTTCTCGTATTTTACTTTATAATCTCGCTCTCCGCTCCCCCTCACCTCGATTCCCAAACGCTTTACTTTACCCCGGCCGCTGATTCCGCCTCTTCCCCAGGCCCGGTCCACGTGGGGGAGTCAAAGGTTGGGTGGAGCGCATGCGCAGCGCGCCTCGCACCGTTGGGAAGCTTTTCAAATATTTTTTTTTGCGAAACAAATTGAAAACACTCATTAATTCCCCCAACCTCCTCCCCTCTAAAGTGCGATTATTATTATTTTTGTTTTTCCTCATTTTTGTAGGGTGTCTTTTTTTTTACCTTGAGGTGGCGTGCGCCGATCCAACCGACCCATGGGCGTTGCGTGCTGGCGTCAGCGCGTAATCGGTGGGGTTTTGATTGACGCGAGGCGTCCGCCAATCAGGAGCGCGGAAAACGCTGGGAGGTCCGGGCGGGCTGACGGTCCTCCAACCAATGGCGGCGCGGGAGGGGCGGAGGCGGGACCTCGGTGGGCTGCAGGCCGCTTTCCTGCTTTCATTGTCTGCAGGAGCTGTTAAAGGGAAGGGGAGGAGGAGGAGGAGACAAACCCCAGCTTGTGAGTGTTTATTCCTTTGCATTACCTTTATTGCAAGGCTGTTCATCAACTGCATTCATTTAAAAATAAGTGAACCTTTTCTCTTTTTGACTTTTATCCAGAACAAATAGCCCTGGTGCTGTGAACATTTTGGTGGGCAGCCACTTTTAAAGGGACAAAGACCAGCATTCTTCCTCCTCTCTCTCTCTCTCTCTCTCTCTTGTGAGCATTTGTGGTGCGTGAGAGGGGGGGTGGTGAGTCAAAGGGGACTGCGGCCCCTTTACAACAAAAAATTGCTTGGCCATTTAAAGGGGAATGGGTGCCCCCCAGGTATTTAAAGGGGCAGTGCCTCTCTCTGTATCATGTACGAGCAGGGAGGTTCTGCTTGAACTGTACAAAAACACCAGTTAGGCCACCGCGTGCAGTTCTGGTCGTCCCCATTGCAGGAAAGATGTGACTGCTCGAGACGGGAGATTTTTGAGGATGTTGCCAGGGCTAGAGAATTTCAGCTACAAGGAAAGATTGAATACATAGAAACATAGAAGATAGGAGCAGGAGTAGGCCATTCGGCCCCTCGAGCCTGTTCCGCCAGTCAATGAGATCATGGCTGATCATCCAAATTCAGTACCCTGTCCCTGCCTCCTCCCCATATCCCATTAGCCTTAAGAAATATATAAGTACAGGAGTAAAGAAGTTGGAGTCGATTATTAAGGAAACAGTAACAGAGCATTTGGATAAACATAATTTAATAGGACAGAGTCAGCATGGTTTTATGAAGGGGAAGTCATGTTTGACAAATTTGCTCGAATTCTTTGAGGACGTAACATACAGGGTGGATAAAGGGGAACCAGTGGATGTAGTGTATTTGGACTTCCAAAAGGCATTTGACATGGTTCCACACAAAAGATTACTGATCAAGATAAGAAATCACGGGATTGGGGGTTAAATACTGGCATGGGTGGAATATTGGCTATCTAACAGAAAACAGAGAGTTGGGATAAATGATTCATTCTCGGGCTGGCAATCAGGAACTAGTGGTGTTCCGCAGGGGTCAGTGCTGGGACCCCAACTCTTTACAATCTATATTAACGATTTGGAGGAAGGGACCGAGTGCAACATATCCAAGTTTGCCGACGATACAAAGATGGGAGGGAAAGCAGTGAGTGAGGAGGACATTAAAAACCTGCAAAAGGACATAGACAGGCTAAGTGAGTGGGCAGAGATTTGGCAGATGCAATATAATGTTGGAAAGTGTGAGGTTATGCACTTTGGCAGAAAAAATCAAAGAGCAAAATATTACCTAAATGGAGAGAAACTGCAACGTGTGACAGTACAAAGGGATCTGGGGGTCCTGGTGTATGAAACACAGAAGGTTAGTATGCAGGTGCAGCAGGTGATCAGGAAGGCCAATGGATTCTTGGCTTTTATTGCAAGGGGGATGGAGTATAAAAACAGGGAAGTCTTGCTGCAGTTATACAGGGTATTGGTGAGGCCACACCTGGAATACTGCGTGCAGTTTTGGTTTCCATATTTAAGAAAAGATATACTTGCTCTCAAGGCGGTTCAGAGAAGGTTCACTCGGTTGATTCCGGAGATGAGGGGGTTGACGTATGAGGAAAGGTTGAGTAGGTTGGGACTCTACTCATTGGAGTTCAGAAGAATGAGAGGCGATCTTATCGAAACATATAAGATTGTGAGGGGGGTGGATGCGGGGAGGATGTTTCCACTGATGGGTGAGACTAGAACTAGGGGGCATAATCTAAGAATAAGGGGCTGCCCTTTCAAAACTGAGATGAGGAGAAACTTCTTCACTCAGAGGGTAGTAAATCTATGGAATTTGCTACCCCAGAGAGCTGTGGAAGCTGCGACATTTAAATAAATTTAAAATGGAGATAGACAGTTTCCTAGCAGATAAGGGAATTAGGGGTTACGGGGAGAGGGCAGGGAAGTGGACATGAGTCTAGATTCGGATCAGCCATCATCCTATTGAATGGCGGAGCAGGCCCGAGGGGCCGTATGGCCTACTCCTGCTACTATTTCTTATGTTCTTATGTACTCCAATTATATAGGGTCTTGGTGAGACCACACCTGGAGTACTGTGTACAATTTTGGTCTCCTTACCTAAGGAAGGATATACTTGCCATAGAGGGAGTGCAATGAAGGTTCACGAGATTGATTCCTGGGATGGCGGGACTGTTGTATGAGAAGAGATTGAGTAAACTAGGCCTGTATTCTCTTGAATTCTGAAGAATGAGAGGGGATCTCATTGAAACTTATAAAATTCTAACAGGACTAGACAGACTAGATGCAGGAAGGATGTTCCCGATGGCCGGCGAGTCCAGAACCAGGGGTCACAGACTAAGGATAAGGGGTAAGCCATTTAGGACAGAAATGAGGAGGAATTTCTTCACCCAGAGAGTGGTGAACCTGTGGAATTCTCTACCACAGAAGGCAGTGGAGGCCAATTCTTAAATATATTCAAGAAGGAGTTAGATATATTTCTTAAGGCTAAAGGGATCAAGGGCTATGGGGAGAAGGCAGGGACAGGGTACTGAGTTTGGATGATCAGCCATGATCTCATTGAATGGCGGAGCAGGCTCGAGGGGCCGAATGGCCTACTCCTGCTCCTATCTTCTATGTTTCTATGTCTTAAAGGAGGATAGCGAGGCGGAGAGGTTCAGGGAGGGAATTCCAGAGCTTAGGGCCGAGGCAACAGAAGACACGGCCACTGATTGTTGAGCGATTATAATCAGGGATGCTCAAGAGGGCAGAATTGGAGGAACGCAGGTGTCTCGGGGGGGGGGGGAGGAGGTTGTTTTCTTTGGAACCGAGGAGGCTGAGGGGAGACCTGATTGAGGTGTATAAAATTCTGAGGGGCCTAGATAGGGAGGACCTATTTCCCTTGGCAGAGGGGTCCACAACCAGGGGGCGTAGATTTAAAGTAATTGGCCAGAGGTTTAGAGGGGATTTGAGGAGAAATGTTTTCACCCAGTGGGTGGTGGGGGTCTGGAACTCACTGCCTGACAGGGTGGTAGAGGCAGAAACTCTCATCACATTTTAAAAAGTACTTGGATATGCACTTGAAGTGCCGTAACCTACAAGGCTACGGACCAAGTGCTGGAAAGTGGGATTAGTGTGGATAGCACTTAATCGGCCGGCACGGACGAGATGGGCCGAATGGCCTCCTTCTGTGCCGTAATTTTTCTGTGATTCTATCGCGGGGGGCGGGTGGTTGTGAGGCTGAAGGGAATAACTAAGATAGGGAGGGGCGAGGCCATGGAGGGATTTGAAAACAAGGATGAGAATTTTGAAATCGAAGCATTGCTTAACCGGGAGCCAATGTAGGTCAGCGAGCACAGGGGTGATGGGTGAACGGGACTTGGTGTTGAGTTACGACACGGGTAGTTTTGGATCACCTCAAGTTTACATAGGGTAGAATGTGGGAGGCCAGCCAGGAGTGCGTTGGAATAGTCGAGTCTCGAGGTAACAAAGGCCCGGGTGAGGGTTTCAGCAGCGGATGAGCTGAGGCAGGGGCAGAGACGGGCGATGTTACCGAGGTGGAAATAGGCGGTCTTTGTTATGCTGCGGATATGTGTTCGGAAGCTCATTTCAGGGTCAAATATGACACCAAGGTTGTGAACAGTGTGGTTCAGCCTCAGACAGATGTTAGGGAGAGGGATGGAGCCAGTCGGTCTTCCCGATATTTAATTGGAGAAAATTTCTGCTCATCCAGAACTGGATGTTGGACAAGCAGTCTGAGAATTTAGACGCTGTGGCGGAGTCGAGAGAAGTGGTGGTGAGGTAGAGCTGGGTGTCATCAGAGTACATGTGGAAACTGAGACTGTGTTTTCAGATGATGTCACCAAGGGGCAGCATTTAGATGAGAAATAGGAGGGGCCCAAGGATAGATCCTTGGGGGACACCAGAGGTAACGATGCGGGAGTGGGAAGAGAAACCGTTGCAGGTGATTCTGTGGCTACGATTAGATAGATAAGAATGGAACCAGGCGAGTGCAGTCCCACCCAGCTGGACGACGGTGGAGAGGCGTTGGGAGAAGGATGGAGTGGTCAACCATGTCAAAGGCTGCAGACAAGTCAGGAAGGACGAGGAGGGATAGTTTACCTCTGTCACAGTTACAAAGGATGTCATTTGATGAGACTTGATTTGACTTCAGGGCCAAGTCAGTGAGGTGGATTGGGCTGTTTCTGGCCCGCTGGTTATTGTGGGCACGGCTGGACACCAGTGGGACTGGCTCTGCCCTGTTTGTTCTTTGAGGCAAAATAAGCCAAAAAAAAATCCTGCTTCCCCCCCTTATCCTTTCTACGCTCCTTTTACAGGGTTTTAGAAGTGGAGCATTTACAGACAGGAAGCTCAAACCAAACATCACGTCAACATAAGAACATAAGAAGTAGGAGCAGGAGTAGGCCAATCAGCCCCTCGAGCCTGCTCCGCCATTCAATAAGATCATGGCTGATCTGATCCTAACCGCCAATCCACTATCACAGAACCATCTCCTGAATCTAACAGAATTAGACACACGAAATAGGAGCAGGATCAGGCTACACGGCCCCTGGGCCCGCTCCGCTACCCACAGGGCCATGACCGATCCGAACCTAGACTCATGTCCAAATTCCTGCCCGCTCCCCATAACCCTTAATTCCCTTTACTTCTAGGAAACTGTCTATTTCTGTTTTAAATTTATGTAATGATGTAGCTTCTACAGCTTTTTGGGGCAGTATATTCCATGGACCTACCACCCTCTGAGTGAAGTAGTTCCTCCTCATCTCAGTTTTGAAAGAGCAGCCCCTTATTCTAAGACTATGCCCCCTAGTTCTAGTTTCACCCATCATCGGGAACATCTTCCCCGCATCCACCCGATCCAACCCCTTCACAATCTTATATGTTTCAATAAGATCGCCTCTCATTCTTCTGAACTCCAATGAGTAGAGTCCCAATCTACTCAACCTCTCCTCATATGTCCATCCCCTCATCCCCGGGATTAACCAAGTGAACCTTCTCTGTACTGACTCGAGAGCAAGTATGTCTTTTCTTAAGTATGGACACCAAAACTGTACGCAATATTCCAGGTGCGGTCTCACCAATACCTTGTACAACTGAAGCAATACCTCCCTATTTTTATATTCTATCCCCCTAGCAATGAAAGCCAACATTCCATTGGCCTTCTTAATCACTTGCTGCACCTGCATACTAACCTTTTGAGTTTCATGCACCAGGACCCCCAGATCCCTTTGTACTTCAGTACTTTCCAGCTTCTTGCCATTAAGATAATAACTTGCTCTACGATTTTTCCTGCCAAAGTGCATAACCTCACACTTTCCAGTATTGTATTCCATCTGCCAAATCTCTGCCCACTTACTTAGCCTGTAGAAGTCCCCTTGCAGGTTTTTTATGTCCTCCTCACTCACTACTTTCCCTCCCATCTTAGTATCATCTGCAAACTTTGATATGTTACACTCGGTCCCCTCCTCCAAATCGTTAATATAGATTGTAAAGAGTTGGGGACCCAGCACTGACCCCTGCGGAACACCACTAGTTACTGATTGCCAGTCTGAGAATGAACCATTTATCCCAACTCTCTGCCTTCTGTTAGATAGCCAATCCTCTATCCATGCCAGAATATTACCCCCAATCCCGTGATTTTTTATCTTAAGCAATAATCTTTTGTGTGGCACCTTGTCAAATGCCTTTTGGAAGTCTAAATACACTACGTCCACTGGTTCCCCTTTATCCACCCTATACGTTACTTCCTCAAATAACTCCAGCAAATTTGTCAAACATGACTTCCCCTTCATAAAACCATGCTGACTTTGTCCTATTAAATTATGATTATCCAAATGTCCTGTTACTGTCTCCTTAATAATGGACTCCAAAATTTTACCTACCACAGATGTTAGGCTAACCGGTCTATAGTTTCCAGCCTTCTGTCTACTGCCCTTTTTAAATAAGGGTGTTACATTAGCAGTTTTCCAGTCTGTCGGGACCTTTGCCGAGTCCAGGGAGTTTTGGAAAATTATTACTAATGCGTCCACAATCCCTACCGCCACTTCCCTCAAGACCCTAGGATGTAAGCCATCAGGTCCAGGTGATTTATCCGCCTTGAGTCCCATTATTTTACCGAGTACCACTTCCTTAGTGATTTTGATCGTGTTTAGCTCCTCCCCCCCTTTAGCCCCCTGTTTGTCCAGTGTTGGGATATTCTTAGTGTCTTCTACTGTAAAGACTGATACAAAATATTCATTGTGTTTTTGCCATCTCCATATTTCCCACCATTAATTTCCCGGTCTCATCCTCTAAGGGACCAACATTTACTTTAGCCACCCTTTTTCTTTTTATATAACTATAAAAACTCTTACTATCTGTTTTTATATTTTTTGCTAATTTACTTTCATAATCTATCTTCCCTTTCCTAATCAATCTTTTTGTTATTTTTTGCTGTCTTTTAAAGTTTTCCCAATCCTCTATCCTCCCACTAGATCTGACAGAGTCGCTCGATTCATCAGGACCTGATTCAGTCGCTCCTCCAATCTGCTGGCACACCCGTGAGTTCACACTGATGAGAGACCTTTTAAATGTTCTGAAAGAGCTTCAAAATCTACAAATACCTGAAGTGGGGAGAAACCCGTGTCTGGGAAGGGATTCACTCAGCCATCCGCTCCAATGATACACCAGCAAGTTCACACTAGGGAGGGACCTTTAACCCGCTCCGTGTGTGGGCAGGGATTAATTGCACCCTCCGTGCTGCTGAGACACCAGCTTGTCCACACCAATGAGAGACCGTTGACCTGCTCCGTGTTTTTGAAGTGATTCTCATTCTGCCACCCTCCTGAGACACCAGCTTGTTCACATTAAATGTTCTGACTGTGGGAAGAGATTTAAAAGGTCCCAGGATCTGAAGAGACACCACCTGGAGAGAGCAGGAGAGATTCTGTTCACCTGCTCCATGTGTGGGAAGAGATTCACTCGGTCCTCGAATCTGCTGGCACACCAGCGAGTTCACACCGGGGAGAGGCCGGTGAAACATTCCGACTGTGGGAAAAGCTTTAAAAGGTCCCAGGAGCTGAAGGGACACCAGCTGGAGAGAGCAGGAAAGAGGCCATTCACCTGCTCCGTGTGTGGGAAGGGATTCACTCATTTATCCCACCTACTGAGACACCAGCGCGTTCACACTGATGAGAGACCATTTAAATGTTCTGACTGTGGGAAGAGCTTTAAAACCTCTGGGGATCTGAAGGTACACCAGCGAGTTCACACTGATGAGAGACCATTTAAATGTTCTGACTGTGGGAAGAGCTTTAAAAGCTCCGCGGAACTGAAGGTACACCAGCGAGTTCACACTGATGAGAGACTATTTACATGTTCTGTCTGTGGGAAGAGCTTTAAAAGGTCCGGGGTGCTGAAGATACACCAGCGAGTTCACACTGGGGAGAGGGCATTCACCTGCTCCGTGTGTGGGAAGGGATTCACTCAGTTCTCCAACCTGCTGAGACACCAGCGAGTTCACACTGTTCTAGTCATAGTCATAGTCATAATGGCAGAGAAGGAGGCCATTCGGCCCATCGAGTCCGTGCCAGCTCTCTGTAGAGCAATCCAGTCAGTCCCACTCCCCCGCTCTATCCCCGTAGCCCTGCAAATCTATTTCCCTCAAGTGCCTAACAAGTCTCCCCTTGAAAACATTGAGTATGTCCGCTTCCACCACTTCCGTCGGCAGTGAGTTCCAGGTCCTCATCACTCACTGCGTAAAAAAGTTTTTCTTCACATCCCCCTTGTATCTGTTGCCCAAAACCTTAAATCTGTGTCTCCTAGTCCTTGTGCCATCAACTAGTGGGAACAGCCTTTCCCCGTCTAGCCTTTCCAAACCCGTCATAATCTTGTACACCTCTATCAAATCACCCCGCAACCTCCTTTGCTCTAATGAAAACAAATCCAGCTTCTCCAACCTGTCCTTGTAGCTACGATCCCCCATCCCCAGAACCATTCTGGTAAATCTCCTCTGCACCCTCTCAAGGGCCTTCACATCCTTCCTAAAGTGTGGTGACCAGAACTGGATGCAATACTCCAGTTGTGGCCTAACCAGCGCTTTATAAAGGTTCAGCATAACTTCTCTACTTTTGTACTCAATACCTCTATTTATGAAGCCCAAGATCCCATATGCTTTGCTAATCACTCAGTATGTCCTGCCACCTTCAGGGATCTTAACTCCCAGGTCCCTCTGTCCCTGCACACTCTTTAAAACTGTGCCATTAAGTGTATATTGCCTCTCCCTGTTCCTTCTGCCAAAATGCATCACCTCACACTTCTCTGTATTAAATTCCATCTGCCACTTGTCTGCCCATTCTGCTAGCCTTTCTATGTCCTGTTGCAGCCGATTGGTATCATCCTCACTGTTTGCCACACCCCCAAGTTTGGTGTCATTGGCAAATTTAGAAATTCTACTTTGTATTCCAATATCCAGGTCATTTATATATATCAAAAAAAGCAGTGGCCCCAGCACTGACCCTTGGGGAACACCACTGTCTACCATCCTCCAGTCTGAAAAACAGCCATTTACCACAACTCGCTGTTTTCTGGCCTTAAGCCAATTCCTTATCCAAGCTGCCACTGACCCACCTATTCCATGAGCCTCAATTTTGTTAACCAGCCTTCTATGTGGTACTTTGTCAAACGCCTTCCTAAAATCCATGTAGACAACATCCCTTCATCAATCCTCTCTGTTACTTCATCAAAAAATTCAATTAGATTAGTCAAACACGATCTGCCTTTTACAAATCTGTGTTGGCTCTCCTTAATTAGCTTAAACCTCTCCAAGTGCCCGTTAATTTTTTGCTTGATTATTGTTTCTAAAAGTTTACCCACCACTGATGTTAAACTGACCGGCCTGTAGTTCCTAGGATTGTCCTCACACCCTTTCTTGTACAATGGTGTCACATTTGCCACTTTCCAATCCTCAGGCACCTCCCCCGCATCTAGGGAAGATTGAAAAATTATGGTAAGCCCTTCCGCTATCTTCTCCCCCAATTCCCTTAGCAACCTGGGATGCAAGCCATCTGGACCAGGTGACTTATCCACTCTGAGCATACCCAGTCTTTCTAGTACACCCTGTCTATCAATTTTCACCCCTTCCATTGCTTCTACCTTTTCCACTTCTACTGATCTTTTGTCAGCATCCACCTCCTTAATAAACACCGATACAAAGTACTCATTGAGTATTCTAGCCTTGCCCTGCGCCTCTAAGCATATATCACCTTCTTTGTCCCTAATAGGCCCCACCCCACCTATTACTACACACTTACGGTTTTTGGTTTCCCTTTTATGTTAACCACCATTCTACTCTCATTCGCTCTTTGCCAATCTTATTTTCATCTTCACTTCCCCTCTCAACTTATTGTATTTGGTCTGGTTCTCCCTTGAAGAATTCACCTGACATTCATCATTTTTTGTTTCATCTTCTCAATCATCCTCGTCATCCAAGGAGCCCTTGCTTTGGTTCCCTTACCCTTCCCTCTTGTTGGAATGTACCTGGCCTGTACTTGGAACATCTCCTTCTTAAAGATCACCCATTGTTCCGTTAGAGACTTTCCTGTCAGTCTTTGGTTCCATTTTAACCCTGTCTAGATCCTTTTGTATCCCATTGAAGTTAGCCCTATTCCAGTTTAGAAGTTCCACTCTAGATTGTTCCTTGCTCCTCTCCATTGCTAATCTAAATCTTATGATACGATGATCACTCGTACCCAAGTGTTCTCCCACAGACACTTGGTCGACCTGGCCCACCTCATTCCCCAGCACCAGATCCAGCAATGCCTCCTTCCTCGTTGGGCCAAGAACATACTGATCAAGGAAATTCTCCTGAACACATTTCAGAAATTCCTCCTCCTCCTTTCCCTTTACCCTAGCATCATCCCAATCGATATTTGGGTAATTAAAGTCCCCCAATATCACCACTATAGCTCTTGCCTGTCTCTGCGATTTCCCTGCAGATTTGCTCCTCTACCTCCCTCTCACTATATGGAGGCCTGTAGAATACCCCCAATAGCGTGATCAAACCCTTTTTGCTTCTCAACTCTGACCAAATGGATTCTGTCCTTGTCCCCGCAAGAACATGCTCCCTTTCCAACACTACAATGTCATCCTTAATCAGCACTGCCACCCCACCTCCCTTTTTTCCTTCCCTATCTTTTCTGAACACCTTGTACCCTTGAATATTAAGTGCCCAGTCCTCACCGTTTTTAACCTCGTTTCCGTTATTGCCACAACACCATATTGCCACAATGGTGTTGAGCTTCTTGAGTGTTGTTGGAGCTGCACTCATCCAGGCAAGCGGAGAGAATTCCATCACACTCCTGACTTGTGTCTTGTAGATGGTGGAAAGGCTTTGGGGAGTCAGGAGGTGAGACACTCACCACAGATTACCCAGCCTCTGATGCGCTCTTGTTGCCACAGTATATATGTGGGTGGTCCAGTTAATTTTCTGGTCAATGGTGACCCTCAGGATGGTGGGGGATTCGGTGATGCTAATGCTGTTGAATGTTGAGGGGAGGTGGTTAGACTCTCCCAGAACATGGTCCTGATCACTCTCGGTTCTGAGTGGTGCTCCACAGAATAAGGTTGTTTGACTTTGTTATTGGGTGAAATAATCATGTCTGAATGTCAATAAAGATCATTTATATCAGTTCCAGAGTCTCGTGTGTTTCTTCCATGGCAGGTACAAGCAGGGATTAGATACAGAGTAAAGCTCCCTCTACACTGTCCCATCAAACACTCCCAGGGCAGGTACAGCACGGGTTAGATACAGAGTAAAGCTCCCTCTACACTGTCCCATCAAACACTCCCAGGGCAGGTACAGCACGGGTTAGATACAGAGTAAAGCTCCCTCTACACTGTCCCATCAAACACTCCCAGGGCAGGTACAGCACGGGTTAGATACAGAATAAAGCTCCCTCTACACTGTCCCATCAAACACTCCCAGGGCAGGTACAGCACGGGTTAGATACAGAGTAAAGCTCCCTCTACACTGTCCCATCAAACACTCCCAGGGCAGGTACAGCATGGGTTAGATACAGCGTGTCAGCCGTGGCTCAGGCGGCAGCACTCTCCCCTCTGAGTCAGAAGGTTGTGGGTTGAAGTCCCACTCCAGAGACTCGAGTCTAAAACTCTGTGCTGCCCCTCCAGTGCAGTGCTGAGGGAGTGAAGTTCCCTCTGCACTGCTCCACTAACAGGCCTGAGCCCCAAACTCAGAAGAGCGCCCTCTGCTGCATTCCACTTGTCTCAGCAGTGGGAGAAGCAGGCGGTGGAAGTCCCGCCCCTCGGGCACCCTGATTGGTTGAGGAGAGATAGTTTACCTTTGTCACAGTCACAAAGGATGTCATTTGATGAGACTTTGATGAGACTTGATTTGACTTCAGGGCCAAGTCAGTGAGGGGGATTGGGCTCAATCCGCTCCGCTCGGTGCCGGGTGGGTGCTGGGACGGCGCGGTTTGTATTTTCTTTTTATTTATCTCCCCGCCCGTGCTTCTCTCCGCTATATATAAAAAAAACAAATAAAACTCACTTTCCGCCGGTGATCCGGACTCTCAGGTGGGGTGTGTGCTGAGCATATATTTATACAGCACAGAAAGAGGCCCTTCGGCCCATCATGTCCGTGCCGGCCATCAAGCCCTGTCTATTCTAATCCCATTTTCCAGCACTTGGTCCGTAGCCTTGTATGCTATGGCGTTTCAAGTGCTCATCTAAATGCTTCTTGAATGTTGTGAGGGTTCCTGCCTCTACCACCCGTTCAGGCAGTGAGTTCCAGATTCCAACCACCCTCTGGGTGAAAAAGCTTTTCCTCAAATCCCCCCTAAACCTCCTGCCCCTTACCTTGAAACTATGCCCCCTGGTTATTGACCCCCCTACTAAGGGGAAAAGTTCCTTTCTATCTACCCTATCTATGCCCCTCATAATTTTGTACACCTCAATCAGGTCCCCCCTCAGCCTTCTCTGCTCTAAGGAAAACAACCCCAGCCTGTCCAGTCTCTCTTCATAGCTGAAGCGCTCCAGTCCAGGTAACTTCCTGGGATCATGACATTATATGGTTAGATAACATCAAGTGAAAACGAGGAGTTATTAGAGTGCCAATAGGACTGGCATAGAACTGGTATTTACTTGTTTTGTTGAAGAAGTTTCGGGTTCTGGTTAAAAGTAGTTTACTTGAAGTTTTAATTGATTTCTGATATGGTTATGGGACTTTGTATATTGTGGTGTTATTTAGTGTTAAAGCCTTCCTTAATGTACGAACGATTGAATGCTCAAGTTAACGCACGCATGCGGACACATAATACGCACGCACACACGCATACACAATGGGACTTTAAAAAACCTTCCTGGTGCATCTCCTCTGCACCCTCTCCCATGCAATCACATCCTTCCTATAGTGTGGCGACCAGAACTGCACACAGTATTCCAGCTGTGGCCTAACTAGCATTTTGTACAGCTCCATCATAACCTCCCTGCTCTTATATTCTATGCCTCGGCTATTGAAACCAAGTGTCCCATATGCCTTTTTAACCACCTCATCCACCTGTCCTGCTGCCTTCAGGGATCTATGTACATGCACACCAAGATTCCTCTGTCCTTCCTATGGTCCTACCATTCATTGTGTATTCCCTTGCCTTGTTAGTCCTCCGAAAGTGGATCACCTCACACTTTTCAGGGTTAAATTCCATTTGCCACTGTTCTGCCCATCTGACCAACCCGCTATATCGTCCTGTAGCCTGAAGCTTCCCTCCTCGCTATTTACCACTCCACCAATTTTTGTGTCATCTGCGAACTTACTGATCATACCTCCTACATTCATATCTAAATCATTAATGTAGACCACAAACAGCAAAGGACCCAGCACCGATCCCTGCGGTACACCACTGGACACAGGCTTCCAGTAACAAAAACAACCTTCGACCATCACCCTCTGCCTCCTGCTTTCCAAGTGCTCTGGTATTACATCTTTTATAATGGACTCGAGCATTTTCCCCACTACCGATGTCAGGCTTACTGGTCTGTAATTCCCCGCTTTTTCTGCCACCTTTTTTGAATAGTGGGGTAACATTAGCTACCCTCCAATCCATGGGTACTGTTCCAGAGTCTATCGAGTTCTGGAAGATGACCAGCAATACATCAACTATTTCCAGGCTTTGTTAAGAGCGCTGCATAACACAGATCGGGTGATAATTCCCTCAATCTGGAGAATAGAAGTACAGTGGATTCGCGCGCGACCTTCTCGAGTCTGTTCCAACTGACAATGGCTTAAGTGGCCTGTTCTTATACACAAGCTTGGTTACCGCTCAGGAAATGGGATTGTTTGGACCCGTCTGTTGACTGCCTCCTGAACTCCTGCTAATTCAGGGAATTTAGTCCATCTGTGACCAGACGATAACCACAAGCCCGTCTGGTTATCACACCTATACGGTCCGTGAGGTTATTATCAGATTCTCACCCAGACGTTGTGCCTTCACTTGTCTGGCACTTCATCCCATAACACGGGTACGGGGCTCAGTAATGTTTCATTCATCAGAAAAAGACAAAGTACAACAACATACTGGGCAGCTTAACAGAATCTCATCATAGTTATGGGGCCATAAATATAAAAGTCATTAATAAATCCAGGAGGGAATTCAGGAGAAACTTCTTTACCCAGAGAGTGATGAGAATGTGGAACTCACTCCCACAAGGAGTAGTTGAGGCCAATGGTATAGATGTATTTAAGGAGAAGCCAGATAAACATAGGAGAATATGTCGGAGGAGGCTCGTGTGGAGCATAAACCCCGGCATGGACCAGTTGGGCCAAATGGCCTGTTTCTGTGCTGTACATTCGATGTAATAACATGAACAGTCCACCGGCGCGCTCGAGGCCTTCCGTGACCGGTGGGTACCGGAGGGACTGGCGTGTATCATCACCACCGAAAATAGAATTTTTATTTCATTTAAGTTTCCTTTAAACTTTTTTTGTTATGTTACAGGTTTTATTGGTTGTGATGGTTGACTTTTAATAGGCAATTGCCTGTGATAAGGAGAAAAACAAAAATAACATTAACAGTCAAATCAGGGGAATCATCAGCACAACAGATTGAAAGATTAAACAGCAGTACAAGAATTTATAAAACATTCATCCATTCCACATTCATGTCACCCCAGCTGTCTGCAGGGCCCTGCGCTACAGAACAGTGTGAACTCGCTGGTGACTCAGCAGGTCATTGGAGCTTTTAGAGCTCTTCCCACAGTCAGAACATGTAAACGCTCTCTCATCAGTGTGAACTCGCTGGTGTACCAGCAGGTTGGTGGACAGCAAGAATCCCTTCCCACACACAGAGCCGTGAAATGGCCTCTCCCCAGTGTGAACTTGCTGGTGTCTGGTCAGAGCCCCGGAGCTTTTAAAGCTCTTCCCACAGTCAGAACATGTAAATGGTCTCTCATCAGTGTGAACAAGCTGGTGTATCAGCAAGTTCGATGAATCAGTGAATCCCTTCCCACACACAGAGCAGGGAAATGGCCTCTCACCAGTGTGAACTCGCTGGTGTTTGGTCAGAGCCCCGGTACTTTTAAAACTCTTCCCACAGTCAGAACATTTAAACGCTCTCTCATCAGTGTGAACAAGCTGGTGTTGCTTCAGATCCTTGGAGCATTTGAAGCTCTTCCCGCAGTCAGAACATTTAAATGGTTTCTCATCAGAGTGAGCTTGCTGGTGTCTCAGCAGGTTGCATGAATACACAAATCCCTTCCCACACACGGAGCAGGTGAACGGACTGTCCCCAGGGTGACTGCGCCGATGGACATCTGACGCAGATGGCGAACTGAATCCCTTCCCGCTGTCCCCACCTTTACCCAGTTTCTCCCCGGTGTGACGGTGCACGTGTCTCGCAAGGTCAAGCGATCGGCTGAAGGCGAGTCCACACACGGAACACGTGTGCGGTTTGTCTGCGCTGCGATCGCTGCTCTTTCCTTCCATGTGCAAAAGCCAATGATATTCAGGTCCTGATGAATCGAGCGACTCTGTCAGATCCTGACGTGATGTTTGGTCTGAGCTTCCGGTCTGTAAATGCTCCACTTCTAAAACCCTGTAAAAGGAGTGTAGAAAGGGGTAAGAGGGAGAATGTTGTCTCATGTCGCTCTTTCCCAGCCCAGGGGCAGTGAAGCTGATTTTCAGGTCCCAGCTGCTGCACAGGTTGGTTGAAAGAATCAACAGTAATGGCGGCTGCAATCCCCACCAGCCCCCGCGCTCCAGAAAGTGCTCCGGCCGCCGTGCTGAGTTGTGACTGACCCCGCGCATGCGCCCATGGCCCCGCCCCCTCCTGCTCCACAGGCGCCCGGCCTGCACCGCGCATGCTCAGCACACACCCTGGGCCCCTGTCAATCATCCTCCCCCGCGCCTGCGCGCTGGGCCCCTGAGCTCCAGGCTGCCGCGCGGGGCTTTCTTTGTAAAGTCGGTGTTGGTGAAGAGCCGCAATCAGTGAGGGAAACATAGAAACATAGAAGATAGGAGCAGGAGTAGGCCATTCGGCCCCTCGAGCCTGCTCCGCCATTCAATGAGATCATGGCTGATCCTCCAAATTCAGTACCCTGTCCCTGCCTTCTCCCCATATCACTTGATCCCTTTAGCCTTAAGAAATATATCCAACTCCTTCTGGAATATATTTAATGAATTGGCCTCCACTGCCTTCTGTGGTAGAGAATTCCACAGGTTCACCACTCTCTGGGTGAAGAAATTCCTCCTCATCTCAGTCCTAAAAGGCCTACCCCTCATCCTTAGTCTGTGACCCCTGGTTCTGGACTCCCCGACCATCGGGAACATCCTTCCTGCATCTAGTCTGTCCAGTCCTGTTAGAATTTTATAAGTTTCAATGAGCTCCCCTCTCATTCTTCTAAACTCCAGCGAGTACAAGCCCAATCGTCCCAATCTCTCCTCATACGTCATTCCTGCCATCCCAGGTATCAGCCTGGTGAATCTTCGCTGAACTCCTTCCATGGCAAGAACATCCTTCTTCAGATAAGGCGACCAAAACTGCACACAATACTCAAGATGTGGTCTCACCAAGGCCCTGTACAACTGCAGCAAGACATCCTTGTTCCTGTACTCAAACCCTCTCGCTACGAAGGCCAACATACCATTTGCCTTCTTAACCGCCTGCTGCACCTGCATGCTTACCTTCAGCGACTGGCGCACAAGAACACCCAGGTCTCGTTGCACTTCCCCATCTCCCAATCTATTGCAGTTCAGAAAATAATCTGCCTTCCTGTTTTTACCACCAAAGTGGATAACCTCGCATTTATCCACATTATACTGCATCTGCTATGCTTCTGCCCAATCACCCAACCTGTCCAAATCATACTGGAGTTTCTCGGCATCCTCCTCACAGCACACACGCCCATGCAGCTTTGTGTCGTCTGCAAACTTGGAGATATTACATCCAGTTCTCTCGTCTAGATCATTTATATATATTGTGAATAGCTGGGGTCCTAGGACCAATCCCTGTGGTACCCCAGTAGTCACTGCCTGCCGCTCGGAAAAAGAGCCATTTATTCCAACTCTTTGCTGCCTGTCTGCCAACCTGTTCTGTATCCAAGTCAATACCTTGCCCCTAATCCCATGTGCCTTAACTTTACACGCTAATCTCTTATGCGGGACCTTATCGAAAGCCTTCTGAAAGTCCAAATACACCACATCCACTGGTTCTCCCTTAGTTATTCTACCAGTTATATCCTCAAAAAGTTCCAGTAGATTAGTCAAGCACGATTTACCTTTTGTAAATCCAAGTTGATTTTGTCCGATCCTGTCACTGTTTTCCAAGTGCACTGCTATTACATCTTTTCTAATGGACTCTAGCATTTTCCCCATTACCGATGTCAGGCTTACCGGTCTATAATTCCCCATTTTCTCTCTACCACCTTTTTTGAACAGTGGGGTAACATTAGCTACCCTCCAATCCATGGGAACTGTTCCAGAGTCTATTGAATTTTGGAAGATGACCAGCAATGCATCTACTATTTCTAGGGCCACTTCCTTAAGTACCCTAGGATGTAGATTATCAGGCCCTGGGGATTTATCGGCCTTCAATCCCGTCAATTTCCCTAACACCATTTCCCTACAAATACTGATTTCTTTCAGTTCCTCCCTCTCATTAGCAGTAACATAGAAGATAGGAGCAGGAGTAGGCCATTCAGCCCCCTCAAGTCTGCTCCACCATGCAATGAGATCATGGCTGATCATCCAAACTCAGTACCCTGTCCCTGCTTTCTCCCCATATCCCTTGATCCCTTTAGCCTTAAGAAATATATCTAACTCCTTCTTGATGCGCTTTCCCCAGGTGAGAGCAGCTCAGTCAGCACAGAGCTGGGGCTGGAATCTGGGAGAGGGGCCGCAGGCAGCGGGCCTGGCAAAGGGACCATCACTGATTGAATAATAAACAGGGGTAAGGGCACACTAACCTCACATCATATATATCTATAGCTTAAGTAGACAGATTTTAAGCCAAACGATGGGACCGAAGGCTGCAATTCCTGTGCCATGCAGGAACTCCGGGACGCTTCACATGTCCTGGTGAACCGCGTGTGCAGGAAGCGCCTCCAGTGGCTGGAACTCGAGCTCAGGGTCTCTGAGCTTGGGGAGCGGCTGGAGTCACTGCCGGGCAGACGGGAGGCTGAGAGGTTCCTGGAGCACACGTTCCAGGAGGTGATCACCCTACAGTCACAGAGAGTTTGTGGGAATTGTAACTGGGTGGCCGCCCAGCAGGGTTTGAGGAGGCGAGGCAGTGCAGGAATCCCCCGGGAGTGCGGCGCTCTCAAACCGGTTTTCAGTGCTGAATCCCGGTGAGGGTGACGACACCTCGGGGGGAGAGTGCAGTCTAGAGCGCATCCACTGCACTGTGGGGCAAGGCCAATTTCAGTGGGATGAGAATGGATCTGGCCCGGGTAAATTGGAATCAAAGATTGGCAGGAAAAACTGTAGAGGAACAATGGGCTGCCTTTAAAGAGGAAATAATTCGGGTACAGTCGAGGTACATTCCCACTAAGGGGAAATGTAGGGCAACTAAAGTCAGAGCTCCCTGGATGACGAAAGAGATAGAGAGTAAGATGAAGCAGAAAAAGAACGTGTTGTGGGGGACTACGGTCTCCCGCGTAAAGAAATAGGCAACACAGCGAGCTACAAGAAATAGGTCTTTACTCCAACTCTCACAATACAGTACTGAATTCGTAAAGCCCGCGAACCTGTGATGACTCACGGATTGGTCACATGCTGGAACCTGATTGGTTTTCCTTCTCTCAGCAGCAGGCAAGTCTGAACATGCCTTATTCCTCTCAGCTTGCAACTATCTTGCGGGGGGAGGGGAGTACAGCAGTTAAAAGGGGATTATACAGGTTTATCTACATACACACAGTGTTTCCCCAATGTGGCAACGCCACATACGCCCCCCCAGAATCCTCGTTAACTGTAAAAGTCAGTCTCTGCGGAGGTTTGACCAAGCGGCCGTAGCGGCTGTAGTAGCCATCTGGCGTGTGAGGAGGGCTGTCCGGGAGGTCGGCCGGTTGGTTCGTCGGCTGGTCTGGCGGCTGGTCTGCCGGTGGGCTGGCTGGACGGGCTGCTGGCGAAGGAGGGGCGGCGGCCGCCGGGAAGTAAGGTTCTGGCGTGTCTTGGTCCTCTTGTGGGGCCACCGCCAACACGGGAGGTCTGCCCCGCCGCGGGGGAAGAGCCGGCCAAAACGGGAAGCTGAGGTCCAGGTGCGCCGGTTTGAGGCGGTCTACTGAAATAAGGTCCGGCTTCCCGCTGACGTCGATAAGAAAAGCTTTGTCCCCCGTCTCCAATACTGGGAAGGGGCCGGTGTATGGTGCCTGCAGTGGGCCTCTGTGCGCGTCCCGGCACACGAAGACGAACTCCGCATGTCGTGAGTCTCGAGGCACGTAGGACGGCTGCGGGCCGCGTTGCGAAGTGGGCACTGGACGGAATTGCTGGGCCGCGTCCTGGTGCAGGGAAAGCTGTCTGGCGGCCGACCACGGCTCCGTTGTCAGGGGGAGGAAGTCGCCTGGTACTCTGAGCGGTTGGCCGTAGACCATCTCGGCCGCAGAGGCACGGAGGTCCTCTTTGGGCACAGTGCGCAATCCCAGGAGGACCCAGGGTAGTTTGTCGATCCAGCTGGTGTCGGCCAGGATGGCGCGGAGGGAGGCTTTCAAGGAACGATGAAAGCGCTCGCAGAGCCCGTTGGCCTGCGGGTGGTAAGCTGTTGTCCTGTGCAACTTGGTGCCGAGGCCGGCGGTGATGGCATTCCACAAGTGGGAGGTGAACTGGGGGCCTCTGTCCGAGGATATGTCGGTCGGCACGCCGAACCGGACCACCCATGTCGAGACGAATGCTCGCGCGATGTCGGTCGTGGTGGTGGAGGTGAGGGGAACCGCCTCGGGCCATCTGGTGGTGCGGTCGACGATCGTGAGCAGGTGTGTGAAACTGTGCGACGGCGGCAAGGGGCCTACCAGATCGACGTGGACGTGGTCGAAACGCCTCTCGGGCACCGGGAAACTCTCCAATGGCGCCTTGGTGTGCTGCTGGACCTTAGCGCGCTGACACGCCACGCATGTGTTGGTCCAGTCTCTCACATCGTTGTGGAGCCCAGGCCAGACGAACTTGGCAGACATGAGTTTCTGAGACGCACGCATCCCTGGATGTGAGAGGCCGTGGATGATGTCGAAAACTCGCTTGCGCCAGGCGGATGCGATGACCGGCCTAGGCGAGGGGACTGAGACGTCGCACAGGAGGGTTGTGCCGGCTGCGTGGAAGTGGATGTCGGCCAGAGTGAGGCTGGTGGTTGACGTCCTGAGGGCCTGGATCTCCGCGTCGGCGGCCTGGTCTCTCGCCATGCTGGCGTAGTCGACGCCCAGGTGCACTGCGTGGAGCGAGGGTCTTGAGAGGCAGTTGGCCACCAAATTGTCCTTGCCGGCGACGTGGCGGATGTCCGTGGTGAACTCCGAGATGAAGTTGAGTTGGCGTGTGGACCAGGGTTCGGTTACTTTGGCCATGGCGAAAGTGAGCGGCTTGTGGTCCACGAATGCGGTGAACGGCCGGCCTTCCAGGAGGAAACGGAAGTGACGGATTGCCAGGAACAGGGCCAGGAGCTCTCTGTCGAACGTGCTGTAGGCCTGCTCGTTCTTGCGCAGCTGTTGGCTGAAAAATGCCAGTGGCTGCCACGCGCCTTCGACCCACTGTTGCTGGACGGCACCGACGGCATAATCCGAGGCGTCCGTGGTGAGGGCGGTCTTGGCGCCCGGGATGGGGTGGGCCAGTAGTGTGGCGTTGGCCAAGGCACTTTTGGTCTGGTGGAAGGCTGTCACCATCTCGCTGGACCAGGTGAGTTGCTCTTTGCCCGTTTTGCCCCTGGTGGCTTCGTAGAGGGGGCGCATGAGTGTGGCGGCCTTCGGCACGAAACGGTGATAGAAATTGACCATCCCCAAAAATTCCTGCAGCGCCTTGACCGAGGTGGGCTGGGGAAAGTCCGCCACCGCCTGCACCTTGGAAGGTAGGGGAATGGCTCCCCTTGGCGAGATTCTGTGGCCGAGAAAGTCAATTTGGGCTGCTCCAAACTGGCATTTGGCCGGGTTGACGATTAGCCCGTGTTGGCTGAGGCGCTGGAAAAGAGAGCGCAAATGCGCGATGTGCTCGGCCTTGCTGGTGCTGGCCACGAGGATATCGTCCAGATAGACGAACAGGAAGCTCAGGTCCCATAGGACGGAGTCCATGAGCCGTTGGAAGGCCTGTGCGGCGTTCTTGAGCCCGAAGAGCATGCGCAGGAACTCGAACAGTCCGAAGGGGGTGATGACCGCCATCTTCTGGATGTCTGCGTGGTGGACAGGGACCTGATGGTAGCCGCGAATCAGGTCGACCTTGGAAAAGACGGACTTTCCTGCTAGGTGTGCCGAGAAGTCTTGGATGTGCGGAATGGGGTATCTATCGGGTGTGGTGGCATCGTTGAGCCATCTGTAGTCGCCGCAGGGGCACCAGCCACCGCCCGGCTTGGGCACAATGTGGAGGGGGGATGACCAGGGGCTGTTCGAGCGGTGGCTGATGCCCAGTTTCTCCATCGTAGCGAATTCTTCCTTGGCCACCGCCATCTTGGCTGGGTCCAGGCGTCTGGCTCGGGCGAACACTGGTGGTCCCGTAGTGGTGATGTGGTGCTCGACACCATGCTTGGCTACCGCGGCTGAGAAGGTCGGTTGTGTGAGCCTCGGGAAATCTGCGAGTAGGCGGGCGTAGTCGTCATGCGCCGGGGTGGAGCAGGACCCGACGAGGGCCGGGCTGTTGCTCTACTGGCAGGCCAGTGAAGCGAAAGTTGCTGCGTCGATCAGGCGCCTGTCGCGGACGTCGACCAGGAGTCCGTGGGTGCAAAGAAAATCGGCGCCCAGCAAGGGATGTGCCACCGAGGCTGTCACGAATCCCACGTAAATCGCTGGCCGTTGAAACAAACCTCGGCCCGTCACTTTCCGAAAGTAGCGATGGCTGCGCCATTTGCCGCCACGAGGGGTGGGCCGCTGCGGCCTGCCTGGATGTCGAGCTGGGAGGCAGGAATTATGCTGCATTGGGCTCCGGTGTTGCAAAGGAATCTGCGGCCTGAAAGGGAGTCGGTTATGTACAGCAGTTTACCTGCGGTGCCGATGGCCATCGTGGCGGCAGGGGTGCGGTTGAGCGGGCCTAGGCGGCGGCGCGGGGCTGGTGCGTTGGGCCGGGCGGCCATCTTGGTTTGATCGAAAGAGCAGGGTGCTCTGCAGCGTTGGGCCTTGTGGCCGAAACGCGCGTGGTAGTAGCATAGTTCTGCGGCCTGGCGTGGCGGCGCGCACTCGGTGGTGTCAGGGAACCTCGCGGCTGCACAGCCGAGTTGGGCGACAGCGAAGACTTTGTCCGTGGCGGCTGCCAGGTGTACGCAGTCCGTGATCGGGGACCCCGCGAGGGCAGTCTGTACCTGCTGAGGAAGCAGGCTGAGGAAAAGGGCCCGAAACAAGAAGCACTGCGGTTCAGAGCCCAGGAGTGCAAGCATTTGGTTCATCAACTGGGTCGGGGTAGAGTCGCCGAGGCCTGGTAGTGAGAGAAGCCTGCGGGCCCTCTCCTCCCTGGACAGGCCGTAAGCCTGCAGCAAGCGGCCCTTAATGGTTGAGTACTTGCCGGTCTGTGGCGGGTTCCCCAACAGGTCGAGAACTTCAGCGGCGGCGGAGCTTGCTAGTGCTGAGACTACGTGGAGGTACCTTTCTTCATCGTCTTGAACCCTGCAAAGGGTGAATTGGGCCTCCGTGTGCGCGAACCAAGCTGGTGCTTGGTGTTCCCAGAAGGTGGGGAGCTTCAAGGACGCGGCGCCGGCCGACATCGGGCTGCTGCTGGTTGCTGTCGGGTCATTGCTGGCCTCTGTAGGGCTGCGTGAGTCGGGGGCTTCGGCCGCCGACATTCAGGGTCACCAATGTGGGGGACTACAGTCTCCCGCGTAAAGAAATAGGCAACACAGCGAGCTACAAGAAATAGGTCTTTACTCCAACTCTCACAATACAGTACTGAATTCGTAAAGCCCGCGAACCTGTGATGACTCACGGATTGGTCACCTGCTGGAACCTGATTGGTTTTCCTTCTCTCAGCAGCAGGCAAGTCTGAACATGCCTTATTCCTCTCAGCTTGCAACTATCTTGCGGGGGGAGGGGAATACAGCAGTTAAAAGGGGATTATACAGGTTTATCTACATACACACAGTGTTTCCCCAATGTGGTAACGCCACAGTGTGACAGATGTCAGGTCGAGAATACATCTGAGAATCAGGCTAAATATAGAAAGTTCAGAGGAGAAGTGAAAACGAAAATACGAGGGGCAAAGAGAGAGCATGAGAATAGAATGGCAGCTAACATAAAAGGTAATCCAAAAGTCTTCTATAGGCATATAAATAGTAAACGGGTAGTAAGAGGAGGGGTGGGGCCGATTAGGGACCAAAAAGGAGACCTACGCATGGAGGCAGAGGGTAAGGCTGAGGTACTAAATCAGTACTTTGCATCTGTCTTCACCAAGGAAGAAGATGCTGCCATAGACATAGTGAAGGAGGAGGTAGAGGAGATACTGGATGGGATAAAATTGATAAAGACAAGGTACTAGAAAGGCTGGCTGTACTTAAAGTAGATAAGTCACCAGGACCGGATGGGAAGCATCCTAGTATGCTGAAGGAAGTGAAGGAAGAAATTGCGGAGGTACTGGCCATAACCTTCCAAATCCTCATTAGAAACTGGGGTGGTGCAAGAGGACTGGAGAATTGCTAAAAACTAAATGAGAACTTTGCATCTGTCTTCACTGGAGAAGAGGATGCTGCCAATGCAGCAGTAAAGGAGGCGGCCGGAGCGATACTGGATAGGATCAAATAGATAAAGAGGAGGGACTTCAAAGGTTCGCAGTCCTCAAAGTAGAAAAGTCGCCCGGTCCGGATGGGATTTGTCCTCGGTTACTGAGGGAAGTAGGGGTGAAAATTGCGGAGGCTCCGGCCACAATCTTCCAATCCTCCTTGGACATGGGGGTGGTGCCAGAGGACAGGAGGATTGCAAATGTTACAGCCCTGTTTAAAATAGGGGAGAGGGATAAACCCGGCAACTACAGGCCAGTCAGCCTAACGTCGGTGGTGGGGAAACTTTTAGAGACAATAATCCGGGACAAAATTCATTGGCCCTTAGAAAACTACCATGGGATTAAAGGGATCAAGGGATATGGGGAGAGTTGGAATAAACGGATCTTTTTCCGAATGGCAGGCAGTGACCGGTCCTTGGACCCCAGCTATTCACAATATATATTAATAATCTAGACGAGGGAACTAGATGTAATATCTCCAAGTTTGCAGACGACACAAAGCTGGGTGGGCGTGTGTGCTGTGAGGAGAATGCTGAGAAACTCCAGCATGATTTGACAGGTTGGGTGATCGGGCAGATGCATGGCAGATGCAGTATAATGTGGATAAATGTGAGGTTATCCACTTTGGTGGCAAAAACAGGAAGGCAGATTATTATCTGAATGGCAATAGATTGGGAGAAGGGGAAGTGCAACGAGACCTGGGTGTCCTTGTGCACCAGTCGCTGAAGGTAAGCATGCAGGTGCAGCAGGCGGTTAAGAAGGCAAATGGTAAGTTGGCCTTCGTAGCGAGAGGGTTTTACTACAGGAACAAGGATGTCTTGCTGCAGTTGTACAGGGCCTTGGTGAGACCACATCTTGAGTATTGTATGCAGTTTTGGTCACCTTATCTGAGGAAGGATGTTCTTGCCATGGAGGGAGTGCAGCGAAGATTCACCAGGCTGATACCTGGGATGGCAGGAATGACGTATGAGGAGAGATTGGGTCAATTGGGCTTATACTCACTGGAGTTTAGATGAATGAGAGGGGATCTCAATGAAACTTATAAAATTCTAACAGGACTGGACAGACTAGATGCAGGAAGGATGTTCCAGATGGCGGGGGAGTCCAGAACCAGGGGTCACAGTCTAAGGATTAGGGGTAAGCCATTTAGGACAGAGATAAGGAGGAATTTCTTCACCCAGAGAGTGGTGAACCTGTGGAATTCTCTACTACAGAAGGCAGTGGAGGCCAATTCATTAAATATATTCAAGAAGGAGTTAGATATATTTCTTCAGGCTAAAGGGATCAAGGGATATGGGGAGAAGGCAGGGACAGGGTACTGAGTTTGGATGATCAGCCATGATCTCATTAAATGGCAGGGCAGACTCGAGGGGCCGAATGGCCTACTCCTGCTCCTATCTTCTATGTTTCTATATTTCTATTACTCTCACTATTACCTCAATGCTAATGAATCGGGGGGAAACTCTCCACTGGCTGGAGTCAGACCGAGCACAAAGGAAGATGGTTGCGGTGGTTGGAGGTCAATCATCACAGCCCCAGGATATCGCTGCAGGAGTTCCTCAGGGCAGTGTCCTCGGCCCAACCATCTTCAACTGCTTCATCAGTGACCTTCCCTCCATCATAAGGTCAGAAGTAGGAATGTTCACTGATGACTGCACAGTATTCAGTTCCATTCGCAACTCCTCAGATAATGAAACCGTCCATGCCCGCATCCAACAAGACCTGGACAACATTCAGGCTTGGGCTGATAAGTGGCAGGTAACATTCGCACCACACAAGGGCCAGGCAATGACTATCTCCGACAAGCGAGAGTCTAACCACCTCCCCTTGACATTCAACAACATTACCATCACCAGATTCCCCACCATCAACATCCTGGGGGTCACCATTGACCAGAAACTTAACTGGACCAGCCACATAAATACTGTGGTTACAAGAGCAGGTCAGAGGCTGGGTATTCTGCAGTGAGTGTCTCACCTCCTGACTCCCCAAAGACTTTCCACCATCTACAAGGCACACGTCAGGAGTGCGATGGAATGCTCTCCACTTGCCTGGATGAGTGCAGCTCCAACAACACTCAAGAAGCTCGACACCACCCAAGACAAAGCAGCCCGCTTAATTGGCACCCCATCCACCACCTTAAACATTCACTCCCTCCACCACCGGCGCACCGTGGCTGCAGTGTGTACCATCTACAAGATGCACTGCAGCAACTCGCCAAGGCTTCTTCGGCAGCACCTCCCAAACCCGTGACCTCTTCCACCTAGAAGGACAAGGGCAGCAGGTGCCTGGGAACACCTGATAGAATACATAGATCCCTGAAGGCAGCAGGACAGGTAGATAAGGTGGTTAAAAAGGCATATGGGATACTTGCCTTCATTAGCTGAGGCATAGAATATAAGAGCAGGGAGGTTATGATGGAGCTGTACAAAATGCTAGTTAGGCCACAGCTGGAATACTGTGTGCAGTTCTGGTCGCCACACTATAGGAGGGATGTGATTGTATTCGAGAGGGTGCAGAGGAGATTCACCAGGATGTTACCTGGGCTGGAGCGCTTCAGCTATGAAGAGAGACTGGACAGGCTGGGGTTGTTTTCCTTAGAGCAGAGAAGGCTGAGGGGGGACCTGATTGAGGTGTACAAAATTATGAGGGGCATAGATAGGGTAGATAGAAAGGAACTTTTCCCCTTAGTAGAGGGGTCAATAACCAAGGTAGGGGCAGAAGGTTTAGAGGGGATTTGAGGAAAAACTTTTTCACCCAGAGGGTGGTTGGAATCTGGAACTCACTGCCTGAAAGGGTGGTAGAGGCAGGAACCGTCACAACATTCAAGAAGCATTTAGATGAGCACTTGAAACGCCATAGCATACAAGTCTACGGACAAAGTGCTGGAAAATGGGATTAGAATAGACAGGGCTTGATGGCCGGTGTAGACACGATAGGCCGAAGGGCCTCTTTCTGTGCTGTATAACTCTATGACTCTATGACCACCAACTCCAAGTCAAACACCATTCTAACTTGGAAGTATATTGCCATTCCTTCACCGTCACTGGGTCAAAGTCCTGGAACTCCCTCCCTGACAGCACTGTGGGAGTACCTTCACCACACGGACTGCAGCGGTTCAAGAAGGTGGCTCACCACCACCTTCTCAAGGGCAATTAGGCATGGGCAATAAATGCTGGCCTTGCCAGCGACGCCCACATCCCATGAACGAATTTAAAAAAAACTTCATCCCATAACACGCGTACAAGGGCTCAGTAATGTTTAATTCATCAGAAAAAGACAAAGTACAACAACATACTGGTCAGCTTAACAGAGTCTCATCATATTTATGAGGCCACAAACTTAAAATAGTCACTAATAAATCCAGTAATGAATTCAGGAGAAGTGTCTTTACCCAGAGAACGGTGAGAATGGGGAACTCGCAACCACAGGGAGCAGTTGAGGTGAACAGCACAGATGGATTTATGGGGAAGCCACACAAGGGAGAAAGGAATGGGAGGAGATGTTGATTGGGTTAATTGAAGTAGGATGGGTGTGGGGCATAAACACCGGCATGGACCAGTTGGGCCGAATGGCCTGTTTCTGTGCTGTACATTCTATGTAACACCATCAACAATCAATCGAAGGGAATCATCAGCACAACAGGTTGAAAGATTAAACAGCAGTCCAAAAATTTATAAAACATTCATCCATTCCATGTTCATGTCACCCCAGCTGTCTACAGGGCCCTGTGCTACAGAACAGTGTGAACTCGCTGGTGTCTCTTCAGCTCCCTGGAGCTTTTAAAGCTCTTAGCACAGTCAGGGCATTTAAATGGTCTCTCATCAGTGTGAACAAGCTGGTGTGTCAGCAGGTGGGATGACTGAGTGAATCCCTTCCCACACACGGAGCAGGTGAACACCCTCTCACCAGTGTGAAATCGCTGGTGTCTGTTCAGATTCCCGGAGCTTTTAAAGCTCTTCCCACAGACAGAACATGTAAATGGTCTCTGATCGGAGTGAACTCGCTGATGTTGCTTCAGATCCCCAGAGGTTTTAAAGCTTTTCCCACAGGCAGAACATTTAAATAGTCTCTCATCAGTGTGAACTCGCTGGTGTGTCAGGAGGTGGGATGACCGAGTGAATCTCTTCCCACACACGGAGCAGGTGAACAGAATCTCTCCTGCTCTCTCCAGCTGGTGTCTCTTCAGATCCTGGGACGTTTTAAATCTCTTCCCACAGTCAGAACATTTAATGTGAACAAGCTGGTGTCTCAGGAGGGTGGCAGAATGAGAGAATCGCTTCAAAAACACAGAGCAGGTCAACGGTCTCTCATTGGTGTGGACAAGCTGGTGTCTCAGCAGCACGGAGGGTGCAATTAATCCCTTCCCACACACGGAGCGGGTTAAAGGTCTCTCCCTAGTGTGATCTTGCTGGTGTATCATCAGAGCGGATGACTGAGTGAATCTCATCTGGAACACGGGGCCGGTGAACGGGCTCTCCCCAGTGTGTAGCCACTGCTGTTGCTTCAGGTACTTGTATATTTTGAAGCTCTTCCCACACTCAGAACATTTAAAAGGTCTCTCATCAGTGTGAACTCGCTGGTGTGCCAGCAGATTGGAGGAGCGACTGAATCAGGTCCTGATGAATCGAGCGACTCTGTCCGTTCTTGACGTGATGTTCGGTCTGAGTTTCCTGTCTGTAAATGCTCCACTTCTAAAACTCTGTAAAAGGAGTGTAGAAAGGGGTAAGAGGGAGAATGTTGCCTCATGTCCCCCTTTCCCAGCCCAGGGGCAGTGAAGCTGATTTTCAGGCCCCAGCTGCTGCACAGGTTACATACGAACATACGAATTAGGAGCAGGAGTCGGCCACTCGGCCCCTCGAGCCTGCTCCACCATTCAATAAGATCATGGCTGATCTGATTACTCCACATTCCCGCCTACCCCCGATAACCTTTCACCCCCTTGCTTATCAAGAATCTATCTACCCCTGCCTTAAAAATATTCAAAGACTCTGCTTCCACTGCCCTCTGAGGAAGAGAGTTCCAAAGACTCACGACCTGTGTGAGAAAAAAATTCTCCTCATCTCTACCTTAAATGGGCAACCTCTTATTTTTAAACAGTGACCCCTAGTTCTAGATTCTCCCACAAGAGGAAACATCCTCTCCACATCCACCCTGTCCAGACCCCTCAGGATCTTATATGTTTCAATCAAGTCACCTCTTACTCTTCTAAACTCCAGCAGATACAAGCCTAGCCTGTCCAACCTTTCCTCATAAGACAACCCACCCATTCCAGGTATTAGTCTAGTAAACCTTCTCTGAACTGCTTCCAACGCATTTACATCCTTCCTTAAATAAGGAGACCAAAACTGTACACAGTACTCCAGATGTGGTCTCACCAATGCCCTGTATAACTGAAGCATAACCTCCCTACTTTTGTATTCAGTTTCCCTCGCAATAAACAATAACATTCTATTAGCTTTCCTAATTACTTGCTGTACCTGCATACTAACCTTTTGCGATTCATGCATTAGGACACCTAGATCCCTCTGCATCTCAGAGCTCTGCAATCTCTCACCATTTAGATATGCTTCTTTTTTATTCTTCCTGCCAAAATGGACAACTTCACATTTTCCCACATTATACTCCGTTTGCCAGATCTTTGCCTACTCAATTAACTTATCTATATCCCGTTGTAGCCTCCTTATGTCCTCTTCACAATTTACTTTCCTACCTATCTTTGTGTCATCAGCAAATTTAGCAACCATGCCTTCGGTCCCTTCATCCAAGTCATTTATATAAATTGTAAAAAGTTGAGGTCCCAGCACTGATCCCTGTGGCACACCACTCGTTACATCTTGCCAACCAGAAAGTGACCCATTTATGCCTACTTTCTGTTTCCTGTTAGCTAGCCAATCTTCTATCCATGTCAACATGTTACTCCCTACACCATAAACTTTTATTTTCTGCAATAACCTTTGATGTGGCACCTTATCAAATGCCTTCTGGAAATCTAAGTCCAGTACATCCACCGGTTCCCCTTTATCCACAGCACATGTTACTTCCTCAAAGAACGCCAATAAATTGGTTAAACATGATTTCCCTTTCACAAAACCATGTTGACTCTGCTTGATTACCTTGAACTTTTCCAAGTGCCCTGCTATAACATCTTTAATAATAGCTTCTAACATCTTCCCGATGACAGATGTTAAGCTAACTGGCCTGTAGTTTCCTGCTTTCTGTCTCCCTCCCTTTTTGAATAAAGGAGTTACATTCGCTATTTTCCAATCTAATGGAACCTTCCCCGAATCGAGGGAATTTTGGAAAATTAAAACCAACGCATCAACTATCTCACTAGCCACTTCTTTTAAGACCCTAGGATGAAGTCCATCAGGACCCGGGGACTTGTCAGCCCACAGCTCCAACAATTTGCTCAGTACCACTTCCCTGGTGATTGTAATTTTCTTGAGTTCCTCCCTCCCTTCCATTTCCTGATTTACAGCTATTTCTGGGATGTTACTTGAATCCTCTATAGTGAAGACCGATGCAAAATACCTGTTCAATTCAACTGCCATCTCCTTATTTTCCATTATTAATTCCCCAGTCTCACTTTCTATAGGACCAACGCTCACTTTGTTAACTCTTTTCTTTTTTAAATATCTATAGAAACTCTTACTATCTCTTTTTATATTTCTAGCTAGCTTTCTCTCGCAGTCTAATTTTTCTCTCCTTATTAATCTTTTAGTCATTCTTTGCTGTTTTTTATATTCTGTCCAATCTCCTGACCTGCCACCCATCTTTGCACAATTATATGCTTTTTCTTTAAGTTTAATACTATCTGATGCACTATCAATTGCGACAAAAGACTGGAAGTTGAGAAAGTAATAAACAGGCTTTTCTTACCAAAGAACAGAGCATGCCTCTTGTGGTTGCCTGGTATCCAAAAGGGCTGGGGGCTACCGAGCAGCGACCTTTATACCCAGCCATGAGGGTGGAGCCAGGGGCGGAGTCAGCTGGGGCATGCACAGACAAGTACAACAATATGCAAGAGTGAGCAACAGTACTAACAACAGTGGTGAACAACAATACTAACAACAGTGGTTTACCACAGTCACCCCTTGTTTAGAATTGAGTCCGGCGGGATGAAGTGCACTAAAAATTCGTGTACTGAAGTCTATCAGGAGGCCTTGTAAGCCGTCCTGAGCGTCGCAGCAGCGGCAGTGATGGTGCAGCATCCAACGTTGAACCCGGTGTCTCGTTCAGAGGAGGTGTAGCAGGTGGCGGACCCTGGGGCTGCTGCATGCCGTCTACAGGGGTCAGAGCATGGGTAATGGGAGGTAGCGATGGTAGTCTCTCAGAGGCACCCGAAGGTGCGAGGTCTCGTGCGGGGACTGTGTCCTGGGGGTAGGCAGGAGTAGCGGTGGGTGGCAAAGAGGGTGTTTCAGGAGCACCCGCAGGTGCGAGGTCTCGAATGGAGACTGTGTCCTCCCGCCCGTCCGGGTACACCACTTAAGCATACTGTGGGTTGGCGTGGAGGAGGCTTACCCTCTCGACCAGGGGGTCCGCCTTATGGGTCCTCACGTGCTTCCGCAGTAGGACGGGTCCTGGAGAAGTCAGCCATGTTGATAGCGAAATCCCCGACGTGGACTTCCTGGGGAAGGAGAACATTCTCTCGTGAGGAGTGGCATTGGTGGGTGTACAGAGCAGCGACCGAATGGAATGGAGTGCCGCAGGGAGGACCTCCTGCCAGCGGGAGGTCGGAAGGCCCTTAGATTTTAAGTTTAAAAGGACTGCCTTCCAAACTGTCGCATTCTCCCTTTCCACCTGGCCGTTACCCCGGGGGTTGTAGCTGGTGGTCCTGCTTGTAGCAATGCCTCTCGCGAGCAGGTACTGCCGAAGTTCATCGCTCATAAAAGATGAGCCCCTGTCGCTATGGATATAGCTAGGGAAACCGAACAATGCGAAGAGGTCATTCAGACATTTAATGACCGTGGTACTGGTCATGTCCGAGCAAGGGATGGCAAACGGGAAACGGGAGTACTCATCAATTATATTGAGGAAGTACACATTGCGGTCAGAGGAGGGGAGGGGCCCTTTAAAATCGATGCTCAGCCGCTCGAAGGGGTGCGTGGCTTTGATCAGGCTCGCTCTGTCTGGCCTATAAAAATGCGGCTTGCACTCAGCACAGATCTGGCAGTTCCTGGTCATGGTCCTGACCTCCTCGATGGAGTAGGGCAGGTTACGGGATTTGATAAAATGGAAGAACCTGGTGACCCCCGGGTGGCAGAGGTCATTGTGGAGGGTCTGTAATCTATCAACCTGTGCGTTGGCGCACGTACCACGTGATAGGGCATCTGGGGGCTCATTGAGTTTCCCGGGCCGGTACAAGATATCGTAATTGTAGGTGGAGAGTTCGATTCTCCACCTTAATATCTTGTCATTCTTGATTTTGCCCCGCTGCTTATTATGAAACATAAAAGCTACTGAACGCTGGTCAGTGAGCAGGGTAAATCGTTTTCCAGCCAGGTAATGCCGCCAATGTCGCACGGCTTCCACAATGGCCTGGGCCTCCTTTTCGACAGAGGAGTGTTGAATCTCGGGGCCCTGGAGGGCCCTTGAGAAAAAGGCCACGGGTCTCCCCGCCTGGTTAAGGGTTGCAGCTAGGGCAGAGTCAGATGCGTCGCTCTCCACTTGAAAAGGGAGGGACTCATCCACAGCGTGCATTGTGGCCTTCGCAATATCGCTTTTTATGAGAGTGAAGGCTGCACAGGCCTCTGCTGTCAGGGGGAAGGAGGTGGACTTGATGAGGGGTCGGGCTTTATCCGCATAGTTGGGCACCCACTGAGCATAGTAAGAGAAAAACCCCAGGCATCTCTTCAGTGCTTTCTGGCAGTGGGGGAGGGGGAGCTCCATAAGAGGGCGCATTCTATCGGGGTCTGGGCCGATGACTCCGTTCTCCGCTACGCAGCCAAGAATAGCAAGGCGCTTAGTACGAAACATACATTTGTCTTTGTTGTATGTGAGATTCAGCCGCTGGGCCATCCGGAGGAATTTCCCTAGATTAACGTCGTGGTCCTGCTGGTCGTGGCCGCAGATGGTGACGTTGTCTAGATATGGGAAAGTGGCCTGGAGCGCGTTCTGGTCAACCATCCGGTCCATCTCCCGTTGGAAGACAGAAACTCCGTTGGTGACGCCGAAGGGAACTCTGAGAAAGTGATAGAGCCGACCGTCAGCTTCAAAAGCTGTGTACTGGCAGTCCTCAGCCCTGATGGGGAGCTGGTGGTATGCCGACTTCAGATCAATCATCGAGAACACCTGGTATTGTGCTATCTGATTGACCATGTCAGATATGCGGGGGAGTGGGTATGCATCCAACTGGGTGTAGCGATTGATCGTCTGGCTGTAGTCAATAACTAGGCGCTATTTTCCGCCAGTCTTCACCACCACCACTTGTGCTCGCCATGGGCTATTGCTGCTCTCGATAATCCCTTCCTTCAGGAGTCTCGCTACCTCGGATTTAATGAAACCCCTATCCCCGGCACTGTAACGCCTACTTTTGGTAGCAATGGGCTTACAGTCGCGGGTGAGGTTAGCGAACAAGGAGGGGGGGGAGACTTTAAGGGTGGAGAGGCTGCAAATGGCGCGCAGCGGGCGATTTAAAAACTGCTGGCTGGAGACCGTGAGAGGGGGGAGGGGTCCACCGTACGCTAAAGTGACACTCTTAAGGTGGCACTGAAAATCCAACCCCAGTAGGACGGCAGCGCAGAATCGGACAGGACCAGAAGTTTAAAATTTTTGTATTCAGTACCCTGCACTGAAAGAGTCACCATACAGTAGCCACCGACTTCCGCTGACTGGGCTTTGGAAGCCATAGAGATGCGATGACGCGTCGGCAGGACCGGGAGAGAGTAACTGCGCACCGTGTCGGGGTGTATAAAACTCTCCGTGCTCCCGCTGTCAAAAAGGCAGGTAGTGGCGTGGCCGTTTACCATAATGTCCATCATGGACCTGGACAGTTGATGCGGGAGAGATTGATCCAGCGTCACGGAAGCCAGTGTATGTTCAAGCGCGTCGATGCGGTCGTCCGATGAGGCGGTGGTGGAGTCCGGGTCCCCCGTAACCGAAGTCGGAGGCGTCCAAGATGGCGGACAAAATGGCGGCACCCACGGTCCCGATCCCCACGCGGCTGGGGGAGCCCAAGATGGCGGGCAAGATGGCTGCGCCCACGGTTTGCACATGGCGCTGCTGGCATTAGCGGTCTTCCCTTTGCAGGCGCAAACGTAGTGACCTTTCTTCCCGCAGCCGGAGCAGGTAGCATTCTTCGCAGGGCAGCGTGCTCTAGGGTGTTTAGCTTGGCCACAAAAATAGCATTTTTGTGCCTTGGACATCGCTGCAGCAGTCGGAGGTGGCGGTCCCATGGCCCAAGATTGCGGCGTCCACGGCGCGGGACGATTAGGGGAGAAAGCGTCCATATATCTGTGGGCCGCGTCGAGCGAGAGCACGAGGGACACTGCCTTTGTCAGGTCTATTTCACCCTTCTCCAGCAGCCTCTGCCGGGAGTAGTCGGACCTTAGACCCGCAACGAAAGCGTCTCGTATCAGTCCCTCCGCATGTGCCGTGGCCGATACTTCCTTGCAGTCGCAGCCGCGTCCGAGTACCCGCAGTGCCCGTAGGAAGGCCTCCACCGATTCCCTGGGCTGCTGTCTGCGAGATCTTAAAAGGTGCCTGGCATAGACCGTGTTAACCGGGCGTGCATACTGCCCTTTCAGTAGGTCGATAGCCGCCGCGTAGGTCGTCGCATCTTGGATTAAAGTATAGACTTGGTGGCTCACCTTCGAGGCCAGGATTTTCAGTTTATTTTCATCGAGAGTCACGGTCGAGGCTTCCAGATACGCCTCAAAGCAACGCAGCCATTGTGCGAATTTAGTCGACGAACCCGCTCCTTGGGGGTCTAGGTCCAGGCATGTTGGTCTGAGGGCTTGCAGCAGTGCCTGCTGCTCAGCGTTTTGCGCCATCGGTTGATCAGCATTCGCAGCCAACATTTAACTTTGGTAATAAAATTGATGCACTATCAATTGCTACAAAAGAC
Source organism: Somniosus microcephalus (assembly GCF_052327205.1). Classification (NCBI taxonomy): domain Eukaryota; kingdom Metazoa; phylum Chordata; class Chondrichthyes; order Squaliformes; family Somniosidae; genus Somniosus; species Somniosus microcephalus. The sequence goes on along the minus strand of NW_028225405.1, from coordinate 387,200 downwards.
TGGAAGTTGAGAGAGCAACAAACAGGCTTTTATTACCAAAGAACAGAGCATGCCTCTTGTGGTTGCCTGGTATCCAAAAGGGCTGGGGGCTGCCGAGCAGCCACCTTTATACCCAGCCATGAGGGTGGAGCCAGGGGCGGAGTCAGCTGAGGCATGCACAGACAAGTACAACAATATGCAAGAGTGAACAACAGTACTAACAACAGTGGTGAACAACAATACTAACAACAGTGGTTTACCACACAAGTGTTCTCCAATGGGGATCACTCAAGCCCTTTCGGTTTGACCATGATCTGGTCTTCAGTCTGGCACGCAGGTCCTGACTTGTCTCACTGCTGTGGGCACTGAACAATGGCTAGTCAATCATTCTCTAGTCAGTAGTTAGGCCCTTTCAGTGGCCCTGATCTGGTCGTTAGCACTTCGTTAACGCTTGGCCTCAGGCTGAGGCAGATTCTCTCTGTTCTGCTAGCTTTTGCACTTTGCAAAGCTGGGGCTGCTTTTTAATCTAATCTAGACTTTCCTTGTGTGAAGCCATTTTTGTAAGCCAATTCATTGTCCATTTTATTCCCATTTCCACATCCAAACCATTTTTGTAAGCCAATTCATTGTCCATTTTATTCACATTTCCACAACATCCTCTTCACAACTGACACCTAGCTTTGTATCATCAGCAAATTTGGAAATGTTACATTTAGTCCCCTCATCCAAATCATTGATCTAGATTGTGAATAGCTGGGGCCCAAGCACCGATCCTTGCAGTACCCCACTAGTCACAGCCTGCAATCCTGAAAAAGATTCATTTATCCCTACTCTTTGTTTTCTGTCTGTTAACCAGTTCTCAATCCATGCTAGTATATTACCCCCAATTCCATGTGCCCTTATCGAAGGCCTCCTGAAAATCCAGATACACCACATCTACCGGTTCCCCTTTGTCTACTCCACTAGTTACATCCTCAAAGATGGTTTGTCAAACAGGATTTCCCTTTCATAAATCCATGTTGATTCTGCCCAATCTTACTATTAGTTTCTAAGTGCCCAGTTATTGCATCCTTTATAATAGATTCCAGCATTTTCCCAACTACTGATGTGAGGCTAACAGGTCTGTAGTTCCCCGCTTTCTCTCTCCCTCCTTTCTTAAATAGCAGGGTTACATTTGCTATCCTCCAATCTGCAGGAACCGTTACAGAATCTATAGAATTTTGGAAGATGACAACCAATGCATCCACTATCCCAATGGCCACCTCTTTCAAAACCCTAGGATGTAGGTCATCCTGTCCTTGGGATTTATCGACTTTTAGTCCCATTAATTTTGCTAGTACTGTTTTTCCACCAATAATAATTTCTTTAAGTTCCTCATTCTCGCCACACCCTTGGTTTTCTCGTATTTCTGGGAGGTTTTTTTTGTCTTCCTCCGTGAAGACAGAAACAAAGTATTTATTTAATTCCTCATTCTCCATTATAAATTCTCCCGTCTCTGACTGTAAAGGACCTACATTTACCTTCGCCAGTCTTTTCCTTTTCACATACCTATAGAAGCTTTTACAATCCGTTTTTATATTTTCGCTAGTTTGTGCTCATATTCCATTTTCCCTTTTATCAATTTCTTGGTCCCCTTTTGCTGATTTCGAAAAAGATTCCAATCCTCAGGCTGACCGCTTTTTCTGGCAACTCTATAAGCTTCCTCCTTTGACTTAATACTCACTTTAATTTCTTTTAGCCATGCTTGGATCACTTTTCCTTTTGAGTTTTTATGCCCTAGAGGAATATATGCTTGTTGCAAATTATGCATTATTTCCTTGAATAAGAACATAAGAAATAGGAGCAGGAGTAGGCCAATCGGCCCCTCGAGCCTGCTCCACCATTCAATAAGATCATGGCTGATCTGATCCTAACCGCCAATCCACTATCCCAGAACCATCTCCTGAATCTAACAGAATTAGACACACGAAATAGGAGCAGGATCAGGCTACGCGGCCCCTGGGCCCGCTCCGCTACCCACAGGGCCATGTCCGATCCGAACCTAGACTCATGTCCAAATTCCTGCCCACTCCCCGTAACCCTTAATTCCCTTTACTTCTAGGAAACTGTCTATTTCTGTTTTAAATTTATGTAATGATGTAGCTTCTACAGCTTTTTGGGGCAGCATATTCCATGGACCTACCACCCTCTGAGTGAAGTAGTTCCTCCTCATCTCAGTTTTGAAAGAGCAGCCCCTTATTCTAAGACTATGCCCCTAGTTCTAGTTTCACCCATCATCGGGAACATCCTCCCCGCATCCACCCGATCCAACCCCTTCACGATCTTATATGTTTCAATAAGATCGCCTCTCATTCTTCTGAACTCCAATGAGTAGAGTCCCAATCTACTCAACCTCTCATCATATGTCCATCCCCTCATCCCTGGGATTAACCGAGTGAAACTTCTTTGTACTGACTCGAGAGCAAGTATGTCCTTTCTTAAGTATGGACACCAAAACTGTATGCAGTATTCCAGGTGCGGTCTCACCAATACCTTGTACAACTGAAGCAATACCTCCCTATTTTTATATTCTATCCCCCTAGCAATGAAAGCCAACATTCCATTGGCCTTCTTAATCACTTGCTGCACCTGCATACTAACCTTTTGAGTTTCGTGCACCAGGACCCCCAGATCCCTTTGTACTTCAGTACTTTCCAGTTTCTTGCCATTAAGATAATAACTTGCTCTACGATTTTTCCTGCCAAAGTGCATAACCTCACACTTTCCAGTATTGTATTCCATCTGCCAAATCTCTGCCCACTTACTTAGCCTGTCTATGTCCCCTTGCAGGTTTTTTATGTCCTCCTCACTCACTACTTTCCCTCCCATCTTAGTATCATCTGCAAACTTTGATATGTTACACTCGGTCCCCTCCTCCAAATCGTTAATATAGATTGTAAAGAGTTGGGGACCCAGCACTGACCCCTGCGGAACACCGCTAGTTACTGATTGCCAGTCTGAGAATGAACCATTTATCCCAACTCTCTGCCTTCTGTTAGATAGCCAATCCTCTATCCATGCCAGAATATTACCCCCAATCCCGTGATTTTTTATCTTAAGCAATAATCTTTTGTGTGGCACCTTGTCAAATGCCTTTTGGAAGTCCAAATACACTACGTCCACTGGTTCCCCTTTATCCACCCTATACGTTACTTCCTCAAAGAACTCCAGCAAATTTGTCAAACATGACTTCCCCTTCATAAAACCATGCTGACTTTGTCCTATTAAATTATGATTATCCAAATGTCCTGTTACTGTCTCCTTAATAATGGACTCCAAAATTTTACCTACCACAGATGTTAGGCTAACCGGTCTATAGTTTCCAGCCTTCTGTCTACTGCCCTTTTTAAATAAGGGTGTTACATTAGCAGTTTTCCAGTCTGCCGGGACGTTTGCCGAGTCCAGGGAGTTTGGGAAAATTATTACCAATGCATCCACAATCCCTACCGCCACTTCCCTCAAGACCCGAGGATGTAAGCCATCAGGTCCAGGTGATTTATCCGCCTTGAGTCCCATCATTTTACCGAGTACCACTTCCTTAGTGATTTTGATCGTGTTTAGCTTCTCCCCTCCTTTAGCCCCCTGTTTGTCCAGTGTTGGGATATTCTTAGTGTCTTCTACTGTAAAGACTGATACAAAATATTCATTCAGTGTTTTTGCCATCTCCATATTTCCCACCATTAATTTCCCGGTCTCATCCTCTAAGGGACCAACATTTACTTTAGCCACCCTTTTTCTTTTTATATAACTATAAAAACTCTTACTCTCTGTTTTTATATTTTTTGCTAATTTACTTTCATAATCTATCTTCCCTTTCTTAATCAATCTTTTTGTTATTTTTTGCTGTCTTTTAAAGTTTTCCCAATCCTCTATCCTCCCACTAGATTTGGCTACCTTATATGCCCTTGTTTTTAGTCGAATACTATCCTTAATTTCTTTACTTAGCCACGGATGGCTGTCTTTTCTTTTACACCCTTTTCTTCTCAGTGGAATATATATTTTTTGGAAGTTGTAAAATAACTCCTTAAATGTACACCACTGATCATGTATCGTCTTACCCTTTAATCTATTTTCCCAATGCACTCTACTCAATTCCGCTCTCATACCTTCATAGTCTCCTTTATTCAAGCTTAGCATGCTTGTTTGAGATCCAACCTTCTCACCCTCTAATTGAATATGGAATTCAACCATGTTATGGTCACTCATTCCAAGGGGATCCTTTACTAGGACATTTTTAATTAATCCTGTCTCGTTACACAGGACCAGATCTAAGGTTGCTTGCCCCCTGGTCGGTTCAGTTACATACTGCTCAAGAAACCCATCCTTAATACACTCAATGAACTCATCCTCAAGGCAGCCCTGCCCAATTTGATTTGTCCAATTAATATGATAGTTAAAATCCCCCATAATTATAGATGTTCCCTTATTACAAGCCTCAACTATTTCCTGATTGATACTCCGTCCAGCAGAGTTGCCACTGTTCGGAGGCCTATAGACTACGCCCACTAGTGTTTTTTTCCCCTTATTATTCCTTACCTCCACCCAAACTGTTTCATTATCCTGATCTTTTGACCCAATATCATTTCTCTGTATTACAGTGATTCCTTCCTTTATTAACATAGCCACCCCACCTCCCCTTCCTTCCTGCCTGTCCATCCTGATCGTTAAATAACCTGGTATGTTTAATTCCCAGGCATTGTCACCCTGCAGCCATGTTTCTGTAATGGCCACAAGATCATACCCATATGTAGTTATTTGTGCCATTAACTCGTCTATTTTGTTACGAATGCTACGTGCATTCAGATAGAGAACTTTCAAATATGTTTTGTGACACTTAGTTCCTGCTTTTGCCCTTTTTATTACTTTACCTTTTATTCCATACCTTCTGCCCCTTCCTGACACGCTCTGGTTTTTAATTTCCCCACTGCTACCTAAGTCTATGACCTTCTCTGTTGTCATTTTTATTATTTGCTCTCTAGGAACCTCCCCCCCACTAGTTAGTTTAAAGCCCTCTCTACAGCCCTAGTTATATGATCCGCCAGGACTCTAGTCCCAGCACTGGCCAAGTGAAGCCCGTCCCAACAGAACAGCTCCCTCCTGCCCCAGTACTGGTGCCAGTGTCCCAGGAAGCAAAACCCATTTCTCTCACACCAGTCTTTGAGCCACGCATTTAACTCTCTAATTTTATTTGTCCTAGCCAAATTTGCTCGTGGCTCAGGTAAGGGATTATTACCCTTGTGGTTCTGCTTTTTAATTTGGCCCCTAGCTGCTCAAACTCCCTCAGCAGAACCTCCTTCCTTGTCCTATCTATGTCGTTGGTACCAACATGGACCACGACAACTGGATCCTCCCCCTCCCACTCCAAGTTTCTCTCCAGCCCAGAGGAGATGTCCTTAACCCTGGCACCGGGCAGGCAACACAGCCTTCGGGACTCTCGCACTCGGCTGCAAAGAACTCTATCTATCCCCCTAATGATACTATCCCCTACCACTACAACATTTCTTTTAACTCCACCCACTTGAATGGCCCCCCGCTCCACGGTGCTGTGGCCAGGTTGCTCATCCTCCCCGCAGTCCCTGTTCCCATCCTCACAGGGAGTAAGAGCCTCGAACCTGTTGGACAAGTGCAAGGGCTGTGGCTCCTCCAACACTACCTCCTGGATCCCCGTACCTGCCTCACTTCTAGTCACACCATCCTGACCCTGGCCACGGAATACATCTGAATTAATTAATCTAATTGGTGTGAATACCTCCTGATACACAGAGTCCAGGTAACTCTCCCCCTCTCTGATGTGTCTCAGGGTTTGAAGCTCGGACTCCAGCTCTTCAACACGGAGCCGGAATCCCTCGAGCAGCCAACACTTACTGCAAATGTGATCACCGTGAGCATCAATGGTGTCCACCAGCTCCCACATATTGCAGCAGCAACACATCACCTGATCTCCCATTCTATGTAATTAATTACATTTATTAATATTATTCTTAAATACCCTCTGCCCCGATTCTAGATGGTGAATATCACACCTTAGAAACTATAAACCAAAGAGATTTAAGCTTAAAAAGGGAGAAATACTTACCAACCAATCACTTACCCGCTTTCTGGTGACGTCACACTTGGATTACGCCTTACCTGGTCTCTGGGGCTTTTATAGCCCCGCTCTGCCACTCGAGTTTCCCGCCGACGCTGTGAGGCCTTACCTGGTCTCTGGGCCTTTTATAGCCCCACTCTGCCGCTCGAGATTCCCGCCGACGCTGTGAGGCCTTACCTGGTCTCTGGGACTTTTATAGCCCCGGTCTGCCGCTCGAGATTCCCGCCGACGCACTGAGGCCTTACCTGGTCTCTGGGACTTTTATAGCCCCGCTCTGCCGCTCGAGATTCCCGCCGACGCTGTGAGGCCTTACCTGGTCTCTGGGACTTTTATAGCCCCGCTCTGCCGCTCGAGATTCCCGCCGACGCACTGAGGCCTTACCTGGTCTCTGGGACTTTTATAGCCCTGCTGCTGCTGCTGAAACACCCGCCGATGCACTGAGGCCTTACCTGGTCTCTGGGACTTTTATAGCCCCGCTGCTGCCGCCGAGTTCCCGCCGATGCACTGAGGCCTTACCTGGTCTCTGGGACTTTTATAGCCCCATGATGTGCCATCAATAACTCAAAGACAAGGGCCTAGAAATTCAGTTGCGTTTGCGCCCACTTATTGGCTATAAAGTGGTTTGCGCCTAAAGTTTTTTACCGCCCGAAATTCAGATGGACCCTAACATCGGCGTTAGCCGGTAGCGCTGTGCCGGCACCGATGACGTCATCGGTGTGCGCAGCGCCCCGGTTGCAATGCTATTCCGGCCCGATGGCCAAATTCAGTTGCGGCCGCCTCGCCCGTGGCAGCCGCAAACAGCGTTTGTGAAACGGGGTCTTGCAGCTCCGAAAGGCCGGCGCATAAAGGTGGAGCGGCAGCCGGCCGCTTTCCCGGCGGCCGCCTGCCCGCACCTCCCTCCCCGGACTCCTGCACCACCCCCCCCGCGGCACTGATGTCTGTGTCCCGCGAGCCCGGCACTTCTCCGTGGTGCCGGGCTCATTTGCTGGGGGAATCCACCGGTGATCTGACGGCTGCAGGCAGCTCCTCCTTAAGAGAAGGAGGAGGCCTGGAGTACCCCAGCCTGCCGCACCGCATCGGGTGCTGCAGCGGGAGCTGAACGCCTGAAAGTGACATTCAACACCCCTAGCGAGGTGGCCAAACCCTGCAATAGCACCCGCCGCCGTCTTGGCCCGTCGCAACTGAATTTTAGGCGGGCGCTACGGGAATCCTGGTGAGCGCTAAATTTCGGGCGCAAAAGACCTGGCGGGGCCATACCGAATTTCTAGGCCAAGGAGTTTAAAGGATTCAACTGAAGGCTTTTAATCACTAAGAACATTGCAGGTCTTTCCACATCGGGTTCGTCTGATAGAATGACTCATACAGCTCTTGAGACCTTTATATGACAAAAGACAGGGGCGTAGCCAATACACACAATAGGAAAAAGGGGGCGGTACACACAATACAAAGCAGGTAAAACACAGGGGCTGATGAAGGCATATATTTCATCACATTCACCCCTTCTACAGATTTAGCCTGTCCGGGGGTGTGATAGTCCTTCCTGAACGTCACAACAGTACCTCGGGTTCCGACCGGGAGTCCGTGGTGCCCTCCTGGGCATACCCATGTGTTGGGGGTGTTGCAGGTACTTCTGGGGGTGGTGAGCCTGGGGATGGTGGAGGTTCTTCTGGGGGTGGTGATTGATGTGCCTCAATAAATCCGAGACTCGACGTTAGCGAAACAAAACAAGGCTTTTATTGACTTAGAAGGTAACACACAGAGGAGAATGTATCTTCCATCCAGAGGTCTGCCGTACTGGATGTGCTGCAGGCTGGGCCAGCTTACATAGGAGCCAGGTATGGGTGGAGCCCTACACACAGTACAATACAATGGAAATGAAACTGAAACCAACCACAGTCACAGGCAGAGAAATACTGATGAGTGATGAATGGAATATTTCATCACATTCACCCCTTCTATAGATTTAGTCTGTTCGGGGGTTTGATAGTCCTCTGCGACCGACGTGGCTGTTGTGGAGCCGCGGGTGTCGGCTGGCTGTCCCCGGTGGCCTCCTGGGTCTCTGCCGGGGGTGCCGCCAGGGTTGTTGAAGGGGTAGTTGGTGGGGGTACCGTTGGTCGATGTTCTTCCGGGGGTGATGAAAGAGTAGTGGGTGGGTAAGAGTTGCTGTGGTCGTTGTTGCTGCTGTTGTCGTGGTTGTTGTCGTTACCGGCTGGGGCGACATCTTTTATGGACACGGTGTCCTCCCTTCCGTCGGCGTGCTGGACATACGCGTATTGGGGGTTGGCGTGGAGTAGGTGCACTGACTCCATGAGAGGGTCCGTCTTGTGGCCCCTCACATGCCTTCGCACGAATACCGGACCTGGGGTGGAGAGCCATGATGGCATGGATACGCCTGAGGTGGATTTCCGGGGAAAGACAAACATTCGCTCGTGAGGTGTGGCATTAGTGGCAGTACACAATAGCGACCGTATCGAATGGAGCACATCCGGGAGGACTTCCTGCCAGCGAGAGATAGGGAGGCCTTTGGTCCTTAGAGCTAGAGTGACTGCTTTCCATACTGTCCCGTTCTCTCGCTCCACTTGACCGTTACCCCGGGGGTTGTAGCTGGTGGTACGGCTTGTGGCGATCCCCCTGGACAGCATGTACTGGCGTAGCTCTTCACTCATGAAGGACGCCCCCCTATCCGTATGGATGTAGCTCGGCATACCGAACAGGCAGAACAGGCTGTTGAGGCATTTAATGACCGTGGCGCTGGTCATGTCTGGGCAGGGGAAGGCGAATGGGAAACGAGAGTATTCGTCCACAATGTTCAGGAAGTAAACATTGCGGTCGACGGACGGGAGGGGGCCCTTGAAATCTAAGCTGAGCCGCTCAAAGGGCCGTGTAGCTTTGATTAAGTGGGCTCTATCTGGGCGGTAGAACCGAGGCTTGCACTCAGCGCAAGTGCGATAGTTCCTGGTCAGGGACCGAACTTCCTCAATCGAGTAGGGTAAGTTGCGGGACTTTATGAAGTGGAACAGCCGCGTGACCCCTGGGTGGCAGAGGTCATTGTGGAGGGTCTGTAGCCGATCCCCGGTGGCGCTGGCACACATCCCTCGTGAGAGGGCGTCGGGGGATTCGTTAAGGGCCCCTGGCCGGTAAATGATGTCACAATCGAAGGTGGAGAGCTCGATCCGCCACCTAAGAATCTTATCATTTTTAATCTTCCCCCTCTGTTTATTATTGAACATAAACGCTACCGACCACTGGTCGGTAAGTAGAGTGAAGCGTTTGCCGGCTAGGTAGTGGCGCCAGTGGCGCACTGCCTCCACGATGGCTTGGGCCTCCTTTTCTACGGAGGAGTGTCTGATCTCAGGCCCTTGGAGGGTCCTCGAGAAGAAAGCTACGGGCCGCCCCGCCTGGTTGAGGGTAGCCGCCAAGGCAAAGTCAGACGCATCACTTTCCACTTGAAAGGGAGTGTTCTCGTCCACTGCCTGTAGTGTGGCCCGCTCAATATCCTGCTTAATGCTTTTGAAGGCGGCATGGGCCTCAGCAGAGAGCGGAAAAGAGGATGCTTTCAAGAGGGGGCGGGCTTTGTCGGAGTAGTTGGGGACCCATTGGGGATAATAAGAAAATAACCCCAGGCACCTTTTCAGGGCTTTGGGAGTGTTGGGCAGGGGCAGCTCCCGTAGGGGGCGCAATCGGTCGGGGTCTGGTCCGATTTCCCCATTCTCCACCACGCTGCCTAGTATGCAGAGGCGCGTGGTGTTGTAAACGCACTTGTCCTCGTTGTAGGTGAGGTTGAGTTTTTGTGCGGTTTTCAGGAACCTCTCGAGGTTCGAGTCGTGATCCTGCTGGTTGTGACCGCAGATGGTGACGTTGTCGAGGTAGGGGAAGGTTGCCTGCAAGTGGTGGTCATCGACCATGCGGTCCATCTCCCTCTGGAAGACCGAGACCCCATTCGTCACCCCAAAGGGGACTCTGAGGAATTGGTAGAGGCGTCCGTTCACCTCGAAGGCGGTGTACGGGCGGTCCTCTGGTCTGATAGGGAGCTGGTGGTACGCTGACTTGAGGTCGATGGTGGAGAACACCCGGTATTGGGCGATTTGGTTCACCATTTCTGATATGCGGGGTAGCGGGTAGGCATCTAGTTGGGTGTACCTGTTGATCGTTTGGCTATAGTCGATCACCATCCATTTCTTCTCGCTACCCCTTACCACCACCACTTGGGCGCGCCACGGGCTATTGCTGCATTCAATAATGCGCTCTTTCAGGAGCCTGTCTACCTCGGTCGCGATAAACTGCCTGTCCTCCCAGCTGTACCTCCTGCTTTTGGTCGCTATTGGCCGGCAGTTAGGGGTAAGGTTCGCGAATAGCGAAGGCGGCTTTACCTTCAGGGTAGCCAGACCGCACACTGTGAGGGGCGGCTGGGACCCACCGTAATTGAGCGTGATGCTTTGGTGGTAGCACTGGAAATCCAGGCCCAAGATCACGCTCGCACATAGATTCTTCATGATTAATACTTTAAAATTATCGTATACAGTTCCGTTAACGGACAATTGTACCGTGCAGTAACCCATAATGGTCGATGTCTGGGTTTTATCAGCCATAGAGATGGTACCCCGAGTAGGGACCACCTTTAGGGAGAGTTGTTGTACCAGTTCAGGGTGGATAAAACTCTCCGTGCTTCCACTGTCAATTAAACATTTAACCCTGCACCCGTTTACCTCGATGTCCACCATTGATTTGGATAGCGGGTGCGGCCTGGTCTGGTCCACTGTGACCGATGCCACTGTAGGGCCCTGATCGAGACAAGATGGCGTCCACGCTGTCTGTTCACAAGATGGCGGACCCCACGAGGTCGGGCAAGATGGCGTCCAAGATGGCCGCTCCCACGGCGCACACGTGGCGGTGGCGGGTTTTCCGGTGGGGTTCCCTCTGCACACCTTCCCGAAGTGCCCCTTCTTACCGCACTTAAAGCAGGTGGTGCCTTTCGCCGGGCACAGGTTTCTGGTGTGCTTCGGCTGCCCGCAGAAGTAGCAGTTGGGTCCCCGACGCATCGCGGCTGTCGTAGGGCTTCTGGGGGGAGAGCGGGGCCCCGACGGTGTCGGGCTGCCGGGCGGGGAAGATGCCTTCCAAGATGGCGGCGCCCTTGGTGCACACGTGGCGGCGTGGATGGCGCGGGCTGAAGTGTAGGCGTCCGAGTTTCTCTGGGCCACATCCAGGGATCGTGCTGTGTCCGCAGCCTGTTTCAGGTCCAATCCCGTTTTTTTCCAGCAGTCTCTGCCGGATGTAAGTGGAGCTGAGGCCTGTGATAAAGGCATCGCGAACAAGCTCGTCAGTGTACACTGCGGCTTTTACATCTTGGCACTTGCAGTCTTTGCCAAGCGTTTTCAGGGTGCCTAGGAACTCCTCCACCGATTCCCCAGGTCGCTGTGCGCGAGTAGCGAGCAGATGCCTAGCATACATCTCATTCGTAGGCTGCTGGTAATGCACCTTTAAGATGTCGCAGGCGGCCGGGTACGTGTCGGCGTCTTGGATGAGGGGGTAAACCCGGTGGCTTACCCAATTCCGCAGAATTCCGAGTTTCATACTCGCAGCGTCCGTAGCGTCTTTGACGGCTGCGGAATTGTCCAGGAAGAATTCCATACACATAAACCAGTGTCCGAAGCGTGCCGATGCGTCCGAAGCATGCTGGTCCAAATCCAAACGTTCGGGTTTCAAGAGTTGATCCATTGTGTTGAAAATTAAGTCAATAAAATTGATGTGCCTCAATAAATCCGAGACTCGATGTTAGCGAAACAAAACAAGGCTTTTATTGACTTAGAAGGTAACACACAGAGGAGAATGTATCTTCCATCCAGAGGTCTGCCGTACTGGATGTGCTGCAGGCTGGGCCAGCTTACATAGGAGCCAGGTATGGGCGGAGCCCTACACACAGTACAATACAATGGAAATGAAACTGAAACCAACCACAGTCACAGGCAGAGAAATACTGATGAGTGATGAATGGAATATTTCATCACAGTGGTGATGGGTCGTCGTCGCTTCCTGCCGAGGTGAGGTCCTTTATGGACACGGTGTCCTCTCGCCCGTCGGCGTGCTTGACGTACGCGTACTGTGGGTTTGCGTGGAGTAGGTGTACTGCCTCCACGAGGGGATCCGTTTTGTGGCCCCTCACATGCTTCCGTAATAGGACTGTCCCTGGGGTGGAGAGCCACGAGAGTAGGGACACTCCTGAGGTTGATTTGCGGGGAAAAACAAACATCTTCTCATGAGGAGTGGCGTTAGTAGCAGTACACAGTAGCGACCTTATCGAGTGGAGTTCATCTGGGAGGACCTCTTGCCAGCGGGAGGTGGGGAGGCCTTTAGACCTTAGTGCTAAGGTGACCGCCTTCCACACTGTCGCGTTCTCCCTCTCCACTTGCCCATTACCCCGGGGGTTATATCTAGTGGTCCGACTCGTGGCTATCGACTTCGACAGCAGGTTTTGGCGCAGTTCGTCGCTCATGAACGATGCCCCCCTGTCAGTGTGGATGTAGTTAGGCATGCCGAACGTGCAAAACAGGTTGCCGAGGTACTTGATGACTGTGGCACTGGTCATGTCTGGGCAGGGGTAGGCGAATGGGAAGCGGGAGTACTTGTCCACAATGTTGAGAAAGTACACATTGCGGTTGGTGGAGGGGAGTGGTCCCTTGAAATCTAAGCTAAGGCGCTCGAATGGCCGTGTAGCTTTGATCAGGTGGGCTCGGTCGGGCCTGTAAAAATGGGGCTTGCATTCCGCACAGGTGCGGCAGTCCCTGGTCATAGACCAGACCTCCTCGATGGAATAGGGCAGGTTACGGGATTTTATAAAGTGAAATAGCCGGGTGACCCCCGGGTGGCAGAGGCCATTGTGGAGGCCCTGTAGCCTGTCCCCCTGGATGCTGGCACACATCCCTCGTGATAGGGCATCGGGGGATTCGTTGAGGGCCCCTGGCCTATATATTATGTCGTACTCAAACGTGGAGAGTTCGATCCGCCACCTGAGAATTTTGTCGTTCTTGATCTTCCCCCTCTGTTGTTAAACATGAAGGCTACCGACCGCTGGTCGGTAAGCAGGGTGAAGCGTTTGCCGGCTAGGTAGTGCCTCCAGTGCTGCACTGCCTCCACTATGGCCTGGGCCTCCTTCTCTACCGAGGAGTGCCTGATCTCGGGCCCTTGGAGGGTTCTTGAGAAAAAGGCTACAGGCCGCCCATCCTGGTTGAGGGTGGCTGCTAAAGCGAAGTCGGATGCATCGCTTTCGACCTGGAAAGGGATGTTTTCGTCCACTGCCTGCAGCGCAGCCTTCTCAATGTCGTGTTTAATGCTGTTGAAGGCGGCGTGGGCCTCGGCCGTGAGCGGGAAGGACGTTGATTTCAGGAGGGGACGGGCCTTGTCGGAATAATTGGGGACCCATTGGGCGTAATAGGAGAAGAACCCCAGGCACCTTTTCAGGGCCTTGGGAGTGTTTGGTAGGGGTAGCTCCTGTAGGGGGCGCAATCGGTCGGGGTCCAGACCGATTTCCCCGTTTTCCACCACGCAGCCCAGGATACAGAGGCGCGTGGTGCTAAAGACACACTTATCCTCGTTGTAGGTGAGATTGAGTCTGAGGGCGGTTTTCAGAAATCTCGCGAGGTTCGAGTCGTGGTCTTGCTGGTCGTGGCCGCAGATGGTGACGTTGTCTAGGTATGGGTAGGTGGCTGTTAACTGGTTCTCATCAACCATGCGGTCCATCTCCCGCTGGAAGACCGAGACCCCATTCGTTACCCCAAAGGGGACTCTGAGGAAGTGGTAGAGGCGTCCGTTCGCCTCGAAGGCGGTGTATGGACGGTCCTCCAGCCTAATGGGGAGCTGGTGGTATGCCGATTTTAGGTCGATGGTGGAAAACACCCGGTATTGCGCAATTTGGTTAACCATATCCGCTATGTGGGGCAGAGGGTAGGCGTCTAGCTGGGAGTATAGATTAACCGTCTGGCTATAATCTATCACCATCCGCTTCTTTTCGCTACTCTTAACTACTACTACCTGGGCGCGCCATGGGCTGGTACTGCATTCGATGATACCCTCCCGCTTGAGTCTTTCTACTTCCGACGCAATGAACCGTCTATCCTCCCAGCTGTACCGTCTACTCTTGGTCGCTATGGGTCGACAGTTGGGTGTGAGGTTGGCGAACAGAGAGGGCGGCTTGACCTTCAGGGTAGCCAGACCGCACACTGTGAGGGGCGGCTGGGACCCACCGTAGGTAAGCGTGATACTTTGGTGGTGGCACTGGAAGTCCAGACCCAAGATCACGCTCACACAGAGATCTGGCATTATCAATAGTTTAAAATCTCTGTAATCAGTGCCTTTTACTGACAACATAACCGCGCAGAAACCTGTAATTTTTGAGGTATGAGTCTTATCAGCCATGGCGATTTTGCCCTGTGTGGGGACTATCGTTAGTGAAAGTCGTTTTACCAGGCTAGGATGAATAAAGCTTTCGGTGCTCCCGCAGTCAATCAAGCATTTAACCTTGTTCCCGTTTACCTCTATGTCCATCATCGATTTAGACAACGGATGCGGCCTGGATTGATCCACTGTGATCGAGGCCACCAGTGGGTCCTGGAGGTCCGTGTAGTCGGGGCAAGATGGTGGACTCCATGAGGGTGGACAAGATGGCGTCCAAGATGGCCACCCCCATGGCGCGCACGCGGCGGTGGTGGAGTTGGAGGCGGGGTTCCCTCTGCAGACTTTGCTGAAATGTCCTTCCCGCATTTAAAACAGGTGGTGCCCTTCGCTGGGCACAGATGCCTGGAGTGTTTGTCCTGGCCGCAGAAGTAGCATTTTGGGCCCCGATGCATCGCGGTAGTAGTGGGGCTCCTGGGTGGGGGCTGGGGCTCCGATGGTGCTGGGCTGGCCTGAGACCTGGGAGGTGAAGATGGCTTCCAAGATGGCGGCCCCCATGGCATGCACGAGGTGGAGTGGGCCACGTGGCCTGAGGAACAGGATTCAGAGTTCCTCTGGGCCATATCCAGCGATCGCGCTATGCCCATAGCCTGTTTTAAGTCCAGTCCCTCCTTTTCAAACAGTTTCTGCCAAATGTAATTTGAACTGAGGCCCGCAATAAAGGAGTCTCGGATCAGCTCCTCCGTGTACACGATGGCAGACACGGCTTTACAGTTACAGTCTCTGCCCAGTACTTTTAGGCTTAGCACAAAGTCCTCTAGTGACTCACCATGCCGCTGCGTGCGAGTAGTCAGAAGATGCCTGGCGTACACCTCGTTTATTGGCCGCACGTAGTGGGCCTTCAGAATGGTGCAGGCATCCCCGTAGCTGGTGGCATCTTGGATGAGAGGGGAGACCCGATGGCTCACCCAGTTTCGCAGGATTCCCAGTTTCACGTCTCTGGTGGCGGTTGCGGCTGCTATGGTGGTGGATGAGTTTGCGATGAAAAATTCAAAGCATTGGAACCAGTGTCCGAACTGTGTGGCTGCGTCTGAGGCATGGGGGTCCAGATCCAAGCGCTCTGCTTTCAGGAGTCGATCCATCTTGGTGTTTTCGTGATTAAAATTGATGTGCCATCAATAACTCAAAGACAAGGAGTTTAAAGGATTCAACTGAAGGCTTTTAATCACTAAGAACATTGCAGGTCTTTCCACATCGGGTTCGTCTGATAGAATGACTCATACAGCTCTTGAGACCTTTATATGACAAAAGACAGGGGCGTAGCCAATACACACAATAGGAAAAAGGGGGCGGTACACACAATACAAAGCAGGTAAAACACAGGGGCTGATGAAGGCATATATTTCATCACACCCCGCTGCTGCCACCGAGTTCCCGCCGACGCACTGAGGCCTTACCTGGTCTCTGGGACTTTTATAGCCCCGCTGCTGCTGCTGAAACACCCGCCGACGCACTGAGGCCTTACCTGGTCTCTGGGACTTTTATAGCCCCGCTGCTGCCGCTGAGTTCCCGCCGACGCACTGAGGCCTTACCTGGGTCTCTGGGACTTTTATAGCCCCGCTGCTGCTGCCGAGTTCCCGCCGATGCACTGAGGCCTTACCTGGTCTCTGGGACTTTTATAGCCCCGCTGCTGCCGCTGAGTTCCCTCCTCCCCTTTCCTTGCCCCTGCACTTGCTTAAAATCTGTTACATAGAAACATAGAAGATAGGAGCAGGAGTCGGCCATTCGGCCCCTCGAGCCTGCTCCGCCATTTAATGAGATCGTGGCTGATCATCCAAATTCAGTACCCGGTCCCTGCCTTCTCCCCATATCCCTTGATCCCTTTAGCCTTAAGAAATATATCCAACTCTTTCTTGAATATATTTAATGAATTGGCCTCAACTGCCCCCTGTGGTAGAGAATTCCACAGGTTCACCACTCTCTGGGTGAAGAAATTCTTCCTCATCTCAGTCCTAAATGGCTTACCCCTTATCCTTAGCTTGTATTGTGAAGCTTGTGCCCCTTTGCCAGGCCCGCTGCCTGCGGCCCCTCTCCCAGATTCCAGCCCCAGCTCTGTGCTGACTGAGCTGCTCTCACCTGGGGACAGCGCGTCACAATCGGCCCCAGCGCACCTGAGCTGGAGAGGAGGCCCCGCCCCCTTGCCGCGCCACCATTGGTTGGAGGACCAGGCCACCCAGTTCAGTCCTCCCAGCTCAGTCCTCTTCCTATTGGTCCACGCTCCTGTCAGTCAGAATCACATTGCTCCGGCTCACTCCGCGTGATTCAATCCGCTCCGTTCGGCGTCCGCGGAGGTCCCGCCCGCCCAACTCTCTGGTTTGGCATTTCTCCTATTTTACTTCATAATCTCCCCCTCCCCCCTCCTCCTCCCCCTCCCCTCCACCGCCCCTCCCCCCTCCCGTCCCCTCCACCCTCCCCACCCCCTCTCCCGTCCCTCCCCCCACCCTCTCCCCACCCCCCTCCTCCTTCTCCCCACCCCCCCGCCTCCCCTCCCTCCCCCCCACCCTCTCCCCACCCCCCCACTCTCCCCCTCCCCCCCACTCTCGCACTCCCCCCCCCCCTCGCACTCCCCCCCCCCCTCGCACTCCCCCCCCGCACCATTCTGACTTGGAAGTATATCACCATTCCTTCATCGACGCTGGTCAAAGTCCTGGAACTCCCTCCCTAACAGCAATGTGGGAGTACTTTCACCACACGGACTGCAGCGGTTCAAGAAGGCGGCTCACCACCACCTTCTCAAGAGCAATTAGGGTGGGCAATAAATGCTGGCCTTGCCAGCGACGCCCACATCCCATGAACAAATAAAAAAAGTCATCCCATAACACGCATACAAGGGCTCAGTAATGTTTAATTCATCAGAAAAAGACAAAGTACAACAATATACTGGTCAGCTTAACAGAATCTCATCATATTTATATTGCTGCAGTTGTACAGGGCCTTGGCAAGACCACACCTTGAGCATTGTGTGCAGTTTCGGTCGCCTTATCTGTGGAAGGATATACTTGCCATGGAGGGAGTGCAGCGAAGATTCACCAGACTGATACCTGGGATGGCAGGAATGACGTATGAGGAGAGATTGGGTTGATTGGGCTTGTACTCGCTGGAGTTTAGAAGAATGAGAGGGGATCTCATTCTAACAGGACTGGACAGACTGGATGCAGGAAGGATGTTCCCGATGGTCGGGCAGTCCAGAACCAGGGGTCACAGTCTAAGGATAAGGGGTAAGCCATTTAGGACAGAGATGAGGAGGAATTTCTTCACCCAGAGAATGGTGAACCTGTGGAATTCTCTACGACACAAGGCAATTGAGGCCAATTCATTAAATATATTCAAGAAGGAGTTAGATATATTTCTTAAGGCTAAAGGGATATGGGGAGAAGGCAGGGACAGAGTACTGAGTTTGGATGATCAGCCATGATCTCATTGAATGGTGGAGCAGGCTCGAGGGGCCGAATGGCCTACTCCTGCTCCTATCTTCTATGTTTCTATGTTTATGAGGCCACAAACTTAAAATAGTCACTAATAAATACAGGAGTGAATTCAGGAGAAACTTTTTTACCCAAAGAATGGTGAGAATGGGGAACTCGCTACCACAGGGAGTGGTTGAGGCGAACAGCATATATGCATTTATGGGGAAGCCACATGAGGGAGAAAGGAATGGGAGGAGATGTTGATCGGGTTAATTGAAGTAGGGTGGGTGTGGGGCATAAACACTGGCATGGACCAGTTGGGCCGAATGGCCTGTTTCTGTGCTGTACATTCTATGTAACACCATCAACAGTCAAATCAAGGGAATCATCAGCACAACAGTCTTAAAGATTAAACAGCAGTACAAGAATTTATAAAACATTCATCCATTCCACGTTCATGTCACCCCAGTTGTCTTGCAGGGCCCGGCATGACAGAACAGTGTGAACTCGCTGGTGTTTCAGCAGATTCGAGGACCGAGTGAATCCCATCCCACACACAGAGCAGGTGAACGGCTTCTCCTCAGTGTGAACTTGTTGGTGTCTCAGCAGGTGGGATGACCAAGTGAATCCTTTCCCACACACGGAGCAGGTGAACGCTTTCTTATCAGTGTGAACTTCTTGGTGTGTCAGCAGGTGGGATGACCGAGTGAATCCCTTCCCACACACGGAGCAGGTGAACGGCCTCTCCCCAGTGTGAACTCGCTGGTGTCCGTTCAGATTCCTGGAGCTTTTAAAGCTCATCCCACAGACAGAACATTTAAATGGTCTCTCATCAGAGTGAACTCGCTGGTGTCCGTTCAGATCCCCAGAGGTTTTAAAGCTCTTCCCACAGTCAGAACATTTAAATGGTCTCTCATCAGTGTGATATCGCTGGTGTATCAGTAGGCTGGATGACTGAGTGAACCCCTTCCCACACACAGAGCAGGTGAACGGTCTCTCCCCAGTGTGAACTCGCTGGTGTGTCAGTAGGTGGGATGGCCGAGTGAATCCCTTCCCACACACAGAGCAAGTGAATGGCCTCTTTCCTGCTCTCTCCAGCTGGTGTCCCTTCAGCTCCTGGGACATTTGAAAGCTTTTCCCCTGTTGTGGTGAAAATAAATTCACATCTAAACCGTGTAAAAGTAAAAAGATGCAGTTTATTATCAGAGCTCTGGGAGAAGAGTCTCAGACCCCGCGGCCTGTGTGAGCACCTTCTCGTTCTCTCTTGGTTGGTACAGCTTTTTATTCTATTTTCATCCAATCACATTGTATTACAATAATCACCTGATCACATTGTATTACAATAATCACCTGATCACATATGGATTCTTTTCAGTATTAATAAAGGTTAGTTACATCTTACTATGCCTTTGGTCACAGGTCAAATTCCCATGACCCCTATATTCTGCTGTGTCGACAATTTTTAGCTAAAGCAGCATATTCCTTATCACTTACGCATAACGCACATATTCTGTCTGGTCCCACAACTGCGTCTTATCTTGGTTTTTCGAAGCTTCTCACATTGTTCTTTGTTTAGTTTCGCCTCTTTACGTAAGTCAATTTTTATTGTGATATTTCTTATCTTATTCACTTTCACATGACCCCACTCCTTTGTTCTGAGTTTAATTTTGCTGGCATCACTTAATTAGCGGTCACCTCGGCTGTCCGAATTCTGAGAGGGTTCAATTTAACCCCTTCAATACAATAGCTAATTAATCCTCCCCTGCAATGATTCTGGCGGTTAGGCCCTCGTGACCCTTCTTGGTCTGCAATACTGGGCTGCAGGTCATAGGTTACAGTATCAACAACTCGTTTATAACTGAGCCCATTCTTTCTGTTCTATTTCTTATCTCTGCCACCTGGATTATGACGTCTGGTTCTACAGGCTGCCAGACCATAGTTGCTAGGCTGAGGTTTCTTTAATAATCTACACAAGCCATTTTGTTTGTTTATGTTACTAGTTTAAGTTTATTAAATCTTTCTCACACTTCAGCATTAGCTGTGTGTAGCTTGGTGGCTATGCCTTATCTTATTCTTGTAAGGCTCCATTGTATAAAGTCCTTGAGCTGGGCAGACATTTTATCGCCACCTGGCTTCTCCTCAGCTCTTCGTGATCTCACACATGACCCCTCTCTCTTTAATTTGTCTAAAGTAATTTGTTTGCTCTGCATTTTAAACACTGAGAGGATTTGCTTTTAACCCTTTCAATCCCTCCTGTTGGTCCCGCACCAAATTTAAATTTTAGCTAGGGATACCAACTTCTCTTCCACTTTTATCTTCCCCGGGATTACTCCTATACTGATGGCTTAAACTTAGTACCTAAGTTCGTCTTTCCCCTCTGTCTATCTTGTTGTGCTAGGCATGGTAGTCTGTGAAAATGAACAAAGAACATTACATGTATGTTCCTATCGCTATCAGTTCATTATCCAGCAATAACTGTTCGGTTTCTGGCTCAATATTGATTATATCAACTGGAGCAACCGGCACTATTCGGGACACAGCTGCCCTACAGCATGCTTTCAGAACCGTCATTATAACACAAAATAATACTACAACTATAATGACAATTATAAGTCCTTATCATTTCTATTTGTCTTTTGATGCTTGATATTCAACCTTGCTGGCATTTATGCTATCTTTTTCCGCTTGCCTGTTGTCGGTCCCTGGTCTAAGAATTAAAACCCATCTTTGAATCTAATAGCTATTTCTTTATTGACTTCTCACAATCGGCTCTTGACTAATCTAACCAGCTCTTATTGCTCTCTCAACTTGGGCGTTAGTTAGTAGGGAGTCTTGAAGATTTCTCCCTTCCTTACAGTCCATTCCTTTGAGGAGAAGGAGCGACATCTGACCCCTTACTCAAATTCAATTCACTGTTCCGGTGTTCCAATTCTGCCCCGCCTGGGATATCCTCTGTTTCTTCTATCTTTCATGATGTTACCCCGCCTGGGGTCTCCTCTACATTACTTCGGATCTTCTCTTTTGGTGTGCTCAATTAATTTGTTAGTGCTTGTCAGTCATGGGCATGAGAACCCAATTGGCTTATGTATCAAAGTCTTACTACACACGTTACGTATATTATTACAAGTTGGATAATTACCAGAGCATGTGAAATAATACGAACCTAAGGGTGTGCTGATGTATTAAGCCCAATATCCCATCAATGTGAGTTGTCCCCTATGCTGTCAATTTCAATATCTATTCTCGAGTTGTCTTGCTCCAAAACATAAAAATGCTTTAGGGAGGAGTTCAGTCACATCATGAGCTCACTGAAACCCACAAACAACAGGGGAATGTTATATCCGAGTATCCGAATTGTGCCACATAATTGTGTAGCTCATACTTAAAAACGTGTTGGTTGATGGGACAGGTCCTGTTAGACCCGTAAAGCATGGTAATGGCAGTAGTAGTGACACAGGAGGCACCACTAAAATCACCTCATACTGGATTCGTACTGGTTTTTCCCCACGCTCTGTTACCTATAAAACACAATTATTACAGTCACAGTTAAATTCAGTCTTACAATCATATCAAATACATTACAGTTCAACATCTAATCAACAAATCATGGATTTAAAAGATTCTCCAGATCGCTCTTTTGCTCGTATCCATCTTGTGGATAATTCTTACTAATCATGATTTCTCCTTAGCCCTCGATTGTCCCAATCCAGATCCCATGCAACTCTCCACTTCAACTTTAATCCCTCTAACAGGTACCCGTGTGTTTAACTCTATTCTGATTGTTTCATTAATTAGATAGTTTCTCAATGGAGTATGCTTTAAAAGTTGTCTCGCTCTCCTGAGCCACATTAACCATTTCATGTATTGCTGTTGTCAAGTAACTGAGCATGTCTGAGACCCATTCTTCAGTGCAAATTCACCACACATTCCTGGATGGTAATTACCTCATACGTATCGAATCACATTTGCACACTCATACCGGTATCTCAATATCATGCCACCCATTCCATCCGATACAAGCCTTTCTCGGGCTTTCAGGTATCTTATCGAAAGATTGTAGTCGCCTGGAGATCTTTGCTCATCTTCCTCTGCATGGTCCCGATGTCTTGGGTAGTGGCCAGACTATCAAATTCAGTTTTCTTAAAAGTTCATTAACGGCAGGGACACAAATGTCTCCAAGAGAAAGCTATCAATTTACTATTCTTAACTACATTTTCCTGACTTTCACTAGAAAATTTTGAAAATTCCCATTCAGTAGTGTAATTCTCCTGTTTCAATCTTACACTCTCAATCACTTTCCTTTAATTACCATTCATATCTCATTCATGAGTCCTGGAAAAACTTTACTGTCCAGTACAATATTTAAGATAGAAAGCATAGATCAAACGTTCTCACTTGATCCAAGTTATTAACACATTTTATTATCATTATTTTTAGAGGATCTTTTATTTTCCCCAAAGTAACCAAATATATAGTGCCTGAGTCCATTTTGTCATTTCAAAATTATCCCAAAATCCAAATAGCAGTACAGTTGAACTGACAGGTTTTGTCAATGTTCAATTTCATCTCTATCAATTTATCTTCCATTTCCAATTTCAGAAACAAGTGATTCTCAGGCTAGGTAGCTTACACAGTGTTTTTAACATTAGAGACAGAAGTGCTGCAATTAGTTTACAAGGTAACTTCCATATAACAAAAGAAAGAAGGGAATCCATTGTGACTCTGCTTAGAGCCCAAGGGGTTAATTTATCAAATCTTAATTTTCCCTCTGTCACTGTGGTGAAATAATAACTTAAAATTAAGAAACTTAAATTTAATAATGTCCAATATCTTTAGATTTCATACTAAAGTTGTTGCTTGGTGAACTTAAGCAGCTGTCAGTGGAAAGGGTTAACTCCTTTGCAGGTTTTTAAGAAGGTGGAGCAAAACATTATCAAATGCACGCAACTGCGTCAATTCACGTAAATAAAAAAAAAGAACTTTCCTGATCGAAAGACAGTTGTGTTTTCACACTTTAACTAAACATGAACATGGAGGTAATATGGACAGTGAAGAAAGACGGGATTGAGCAAAGTCCACAAGCTAAGTGAGTCTTTGTAAGGAACTCTGCAACTATCGGATGTTCTTGCGGAGCGGAGTTATCTTATTCAATGCGGTCTACACAAGTTTACACCAACCAAAATTTCACTGTGGCCACAATGAAAGTCTGGTTTTAATAGGTTAATTAACCTCATAACTCCAATTTAATCCAGATCTTGTAAACATTCAAATTAATTTTCTTCCAAGCACATTGGTAACTGTAACTTTAAGGCAGAAGCTTATCTTTTGTAAAACTATGAACAAACAAAACAAAATAGCACATTCTTGCAGAAAACAGTAAATTACGTCATATTTTCTTATCAAATCAAACTGCTTTAGAAGATTTCACCATAGCAACCGTGACTCCAAGGTTAAATCTTAGACTGAAACTTAATCTTTCGTTAAACAAACTTTTTGTTGCTCTTCTCAGTTTTCACACACCAGCTTAACTTAAATTAGTTCAAAGGTTTTTTTTCCAATTCTTGGGGCACAATCTTATTCGCACATTCTTAAAACTTCCAAAATCCAAGACAAGACAAAAGATTTAAACGCTTTTAACACAGAGAAGTGGGTGGAGCTAAACCACACATAACAGAATCTTTCTTTTAAAGAACATCTAATCAGACAAAAGAAATACTGTAACTTCTTAAACATTCATAGTCAGGAAAACTTTCACACAAACTGAAATTCCAGCATTTTTTAAGGTTCATTTCACTCAGAAAATCTTGTGTTTTATTTGTCTCAGCACAAATGTTAATAACTTCCATGTCAGTAAAACTTTAAGTTCCTCTTTTTCCATCGGTGCCCCAATCTTCTTTCTCCTTGTTTATCCTTTAGTTTTGCCCATTTTTTTCCTCTAATTTTGTCACCTGCTCCTGTAGATTTTCGTTTTAATTTCCTCGGTCTTTTGAATGACCGTTACTAATTGGTGAACCAATATAACTCCCGCTTTCTTTGTCTTACTTCCCTTCTGTGTCTCCCACCATTCTCGTTGGTACACTGGTACCTTAGACGGATCCCATCCATCCTTTTTCATCTTATCTATCAAACCTTTCTGATCGTCAGCATAGAGCCAACTCAATGATCCCAGCGGTCCCCAATCTGGGCCTCCGCCTTCTGCCATAATGTATTATTTTTGATACTAGTCTACCGCGTTCCGGTCCTCCCTAGTAACTCGTTCTCAGAGGTCTACCTATCATCCACCACTAGCGATGGCGGTCCTGACTTGTAACTATCTCGCTCTCAGAGGTGATTGTTTCACTTGTAGCCGTTAATACATTATTACCATACGTCGCGTCATGCAATACAACAGAGAGACTTTTAGTCTGTCTCGGATTCCCAACTAACTCTGGCCTTCACGTGGGGCCCAATTGCCCTCTTAATTCCAGCTCAATATGGGTCCTCGAGACATTTACATTCCAAAATAACACATCCGATGTCAATCAACTTAACCACTTATTTAGACTTATCCACTATTTAAACTGCATCTCTCACCCGTCACGGATACCAGATTCTTTTGGTACTGCGTCACTGTCACACCGCCCTTCCGAGTGATCCTATTTCTGGACGGTCAAGATTTGACGACTCGCCCCGTTCACTGGTGCAGGCGGTCTTCCAGCTCCAAAGTACCCCGCTCGCAGCGCCAATTTGTTGTGGTGAAAATAAATTCACATCTAAACCGTGTAAAAGTAAAAAGATGCAGTTTATTATCAGAGCTCTGGGAGAAGAGTCTCAGACCCCACGGTCTGTGCGAGCACCTTCTCGTTCTCTCTTGGTTGGTACAGCTTTTTATTCTATTTTCATCCAATCACATTGTATTACAATAATCACCTGATCACATTGTATTACAATAATCACCTGATCACATATGGATTCTTTTCAGTATTAGTAAAGGTTAGTTACATCTTACTATGCCTTTGGTCACAGGTCAAATTCCCATGACCCCTATATTCTGCTGTGTCTACAATTTTTAGCTAAAGCAGCATATTCCTTATCGCTTACTCAGAACACACATATTCTGTCTGGTCCCACAACTGCGTCTTATCTTGGTTTTTCAAAGCTTCTCACATTGTTCTTTGTTTAGTTTTGCCTTTTTACGTAAGTCAATTTTTATTGTGATATTTCTTATTCACTTTCACATGACCCCACCCCTTTGTTCTGATTTTAATTTTGCTGGCATCACTTAAGTAGTGGTCACCTCGGCTGTCCGAATTCTGAGAGGTTCAATTTAACCCCTTCAATACAATAGCTAATTAATCCTCCCCTGCAATGATTCTGGCAGTTAGGCCCTCGTGACTCTTCTTGGTCTGCAATACTGGGCTGCAGGTCATAGGTTACAGTATCAACAACTCGTTTGTAACTGAGCCCATTCTTTCTGTTCTGTTTCTTATCTCTGCCACCTGGATTATGACGTCTGGTTCTACAGGCTGCCAGACCATAGTTGCTAGGCTGAGGTTTCTTTAATAATCTACGCAAGCCATTTTGTTTCTTTATGTTACTACTTTAAGTTTAGCTGATTTTATTCAATCTTTCTCACAGTTCAGCATTAGTTGTGTGTAGCTTGGTGGCTGTGCCTTATCTTATTCTTGCAAGGCTCCATTGTATAAAGTCCTTGAGCTGGGCAGACATTTTATCATCACCTGGCTTCTCCTCAGCTCTTAGTGATCTCGCACATGACCCCTCTCTCTTTAATTTGGCTAAAGTAATTTGTTTGCTCTGCATTTTAAACACTGAGAGGATTTGCTTTCAACCCTTTCAATGGCAAGGCCAGCATTTATGGCCCACCCTAATTGCTCTTGAGAAGGTGGTGGTGAGCCGCCTTCTTGAACCGCTGCTGTCCATGTGGTGAAAGTACTCCCACAGTGCTGTTAGGGAGGGAGTTCCAGGACTTTGACCCAGCGACGATGAAGGAATGGCAATATACTTCCAAGTCAGAATGGTGTTTGACTTGGAGCTGGTGGTCATAGAGTCATAGAGTTATACAGAAAGAGGCCCTTCGGCCCATCGTGTCTACACCGGCCATCAAGCCCTGTCTATTCTAACCCCATTTTCCAGTACTTTGTCTGTAGCCTTGCATGCTATGGCGTTTCAAGTGCTCATCTAAATGCTTCTTGAATGTTGTGAGGGTTCCTGCCTCTACCACCCTTTCAGGCAGTGAGTTCCAGATTCCAACCACCCTCTGGGAAAAAAGTTTTTCCTCAAATCCCCTCTAAACTTCCTGCCCTCTACCTTGGAACTATGCCCCCTGGTCATTGACCCCTCTACTAAGGGGAAAAGTTCCTTTATATCTACCCTATTTATGCCCTCAAAATGCTGTACACCTCAATCAGGTCCCCCCTCAGCCTTCTCTGCTCTAAGGAAAACAACCCCAGCCTGTCCAGTCTCTCTTCATAGCTGAAGCGCTCCAGCCCAGGTAACATCCTGCTGAATCTCCTCTGCACCCTCTCGAATACAATCACATCCTTCCTATAGTGTGGCGACCAGAACTGCACACTGTATTCCAGCTGTGGCCTAACTAACGTTTTGTACAGCTCCATCATAACCTCCCTGCTCTTATATTCTATGCCTCGGCTAATGAAGGCAAGTATCCCATAAGCCTTTTTAACCACCTTTTCTGCCTGTCCTGCTGCCTTCAGGGATCTGTGTATTCTATCAGGTGTTCCCATGTGCCTGCTGGCCTTGTCCTTCCAGGTAGAAGAGGTTGTCGGTTTGGGAGGTGCTGCCGAAGAAGCCTTGGCAAGTTGCTGTTGTACATCTTGTAGATGGTACACACTGCAGCCATGGTACGCCAGTGGTGGAGGGAGTGAATGTTTAAGGTGGTGGATGGGATGCCAATCAAGCGGGCTGCTTTGTCTTGGGTGGTGTTGAGCTTCTTGAGTGTTGGAGCTGCACTCATCCAGGCAAGTGGAGAGTATTCCATCACACTCCTGACTTGTGCCTTGTAGAGGGTGGAAAGGCTTTGGGGAGTCAGGAGGTGAGACACTCGCCGCAGGATACCTAGCCTGTGACCTGCTCTTGTAACCACAGTATTTATGTGGCTGGTCCAGTTAAGTTTCTGGTCAATGGTGACCCCCGGGATGTTGATGGTGGGGGATTCGGTGATGGGAATGCCGTTGAATGTCAAGGGGCGGTGATTAGATGCTCGCTTGTCGAAGATAGTCATTGCCTGGCCCTTGTGTGGTGCGAATGTTACCTGCCACTTATCAGCCCAAGCCTGAATGTCGTCCAGGTCTTGTTACATGTGGGCATGGACGGTTTCATTATCTGAGGAGTTGCAAATGGAACTGAATACTGTGCAGTCACCAGCGAACATTCCTACTTCTGACCTTATGTTGGAGGGAAGGTCATTGATGAAGCAGTTGAAGAGGGTTGGGCCGAGGACACTGCCCTGAGGAACTCCTGCAGCGATGTCCTGGGGCTGCGTTGATTGACCTCCAACCACCACGATCATCTTCCTTTGTGCTCGGTCTGACTCCAGCCAGTGGAGAGTTTCCCCCCAATTCATTAGCATTGAGGTAATAGTGAGAGTAATAGAAACATAGAAGATAGGAGCAGGAGTAGGTCATTCGGCCCCTCGAGCCTGCTCTGCCATTTAATGAGATCATGGCTGATCATCCAAATTCAGTACCCCGTCCCTGCCTTCTCCCCATATCCCTTGATCACTTTAGCATTAAGAAATATATCTAACTCCTTCTTGAATATATTTAATGAATTGGCCTCCACTGCCTTCTGTAGTAGAGAATTCCACAGGTTCACCACTCTCTGGGTGAAGAAATTCCTCCTCATCTCCGTCCTAAATGGCTTACCTCTAATCCTTAGACTGTGACCCCTGGTTCTGGACTCCCCGGCCATCGGGAACATCCTTCCTGCATCTAGTCTGTCTAGTCCTGTTAGAATTTTATAAGTTTCAATGAGATCCCCTCTCATTCTTCTAAACTCCAGCGAGTACAAGTCCAATCGACCCAATCTCTCCCCATACGTCATTCCTGCCATCCCAGGTATCAGTCTGGTGAATCTTCGCTGCACTCCCTCCATGGCAAGTACATCCTTCCTCAGATAAGGTGACCAAAACTGCACACAATACTCAAGGTGTGGTCTCACCAAGGCCCTGTACAACTGCAGCAAGACATCCTTGTTCCTGTACTCGAACCCTCTCACTACGAAGGCCAACATACCATTTGCCTTCTTAATCGCCTGCTGCACCTGCATGCTTACTTTCAGCGACTGGTGCACAAGGATGCCCAGGTCTCATTGCACTTCCCCTTCTCCCAATCTATTGCCATTCAGATAATAATCTGCCTTCCTGTTTTTGCCACCAAAGTGGATAACCTCGCATTTATCCACATTATACTGCAGCTGCCATGCATCTGCCCAATCACCAACCTGTCCAAATCATGTTGGAGTATCTCAGCATCCTCCTCACAACACACACACCCACCCAGCTTTGTGTCATCTGCAAACTTGGAGATATTACATCTAGTTCCCTCGTCTAGATCATTAATATATATTGTGAATAGCTGGGGTTCAAGGACCGATCCCTGCGGTACCCCACTAGTCACTGCCTGCCACTCGGAAAAAGATCCGTTTATTCCAACTCTCCCCATATCCCTTGATCCCTTTAATCCCATGGTAGTTTTCTAAGGACCAATTAATTTTGTCCCGGATTATTGTCTCTCACAGTTTCCCCACCACCGACGTTAGGCTGACTGGCCTGTAGTTGCCGGGTTTATCCCTCTCCCCTATTTTAAACAGGGCTGTAACATTTGCAATCCTCCTGTCCTCTGGCACCACCCCCATGTCCAAGGAGGATTGGAAGATTGTGGCCGGAGCCTCCGCAATTTTCACCCCTACTTCCCTCAGTAACCGAGGACAAATCCCATCCGGACCAGCGACTTTTCTACTTTGAGGACTGCCGACCTTTGAAGTCCCTCCTCTATCTATTTCTATCCTGTCCAGTATCGCTCCGGCCTCCTCCTTTACTGCTACATTGGCAGCATCCTCTTCTCCGGTGAAGACAGATGCAAAGTTCTCATTTAGTCCCTCAGCCCAGCCCTCTGCCTCCACAAGCCAATCTCCCTTTAGGTCCCCAATCAGCCCCGCCCTTCCTTTGACTGCCCTTTTACTATTTAAGTGTATATAAAAGACTTTTGGGTTCCCTTTTATGTTCGCTGCTAATCTGTTCTCATACTCTCTCTTTGCCCCTCTTATTCCATTGTTTAGATCTCCTCTGTACTTTCTATATTCAGCATGATTCCCCACTGTATTATCAACCTTACATTTGTCATAAACCTCCTCTTTCTCTCTCACTTTAACCTCTATCTTTAGTCATCCAGGGAGCTCTAGCTTTGGATGCCCTTCCTTTCCCCCCATAGGAATGTGTCTGCTCTGTACCCGAACCAGCTCCTCTTTGAAGGCCTCCCATTGGTCATTTTCTGTTTTGCCTCCCAATTTTTGACTCCAATCCACCTGGGCCAGATCCCTTTTCCTCTCACTGCAGTTAACCCTCCTCCAGTTAAGTATTTTTTATGCCTGATTGTTCTTTGTCCTTTTCTATAAATACTCTAAACCTGATGATATTATGATCACTGATCCCCCAAATATACTCCCACTGAAACACGCTCCACTCGCCCCACTTCATTCCCCAGAACTAGATCCAGCTCTGCTTCCTTCCTCCTTGGGCTGGAAACACACTGATCCAGAAAGTTCTCTTGTACACATTTCAGGGATCCCTCCCCAATTTGCCCTTTACACTGTTACTATCTATATTCGCATAATTGAAGTCCCCCATTATCACTACTCTGTAATTCTTGCATCTTTCTGTAATTTGCCTGCAAATCTGCTCCTCTATCCCCTGTAAGGGGTTTTCTCTCCGAGATCGCAGAGGTCTCTCTCTCTCTCTCTCTTGCACAGCAAAACCTTGAGTGGTTCGACCCACTCGCCCCTTAGGTTCTAGACACTGGACTTAGGTGCAGGAACTGCAATGCAGAGAATACTCTTATAGACCAAGTTTAATGAAACGAAATGAAATTTTATTGCATAAGGAAAAACAAATCAAATGCAAGCAAATAAGAGGGTACATGGGAGGGAAAAACAAATCGTAACAATACAGTACTAGCTAAAATAGGTACAGGCACATTATACCTTACAACAGTCATCATGAAATGGGGAAACACACGGAACATTGAGGGACAACAACTCATATTAATTATACCCAAAATGACCACCCCCTTTAACCTATCTAGATCCGATTATGAAGGGCCAGAAACATGCTCACCAATCCAACTAAGAATTGCAAGGTTTTGAAAACAGGTCTGCATTTTGATCCTTTCAGGCGTCCTGTCTCCATGTGGTCATTGGGCTGTGGGAGCAGCGGGCTGCTCAGGCTGATGGTTCCTCTACTTCAGCAAGACGAGCGGACCATCATCTTGTTCACAGCTCGTTTTTCTCTGTGCTCCAGCCCACGATGTGGTGGGGCGTTTCGTCCTCTCTTCTTCTCCTTGACTTTCTCCTCGTTTTGCTGCGGCCCCGGGGTTTTTGGTCGATGATCTCCCGACGAATACCCCGGAGGCCGAACGCAAACTTGAACCACCTTCTCGACTCGGGAATGGCCGAGGCGTTCCCGCTACCGACTTCTGTCTCTGGCTATGAGGTTTTAGTGTGCTCGTCTTCCAGAAGCATCTACAAGCTTCCTCCTAGATTTTCGATGGATCCCCAATGCCATCGGCTATCTGGGCGCTCAATTCTTCAACCAGCAGCCCTGTCTTTTCCCGAGATCCCCAATTATACTTCTCAATCGAGGCCTTATCTCCCGCTTAATCAAGGTTAGTCTTTGTTTAACTTTTGGCGGGCTTATAGCACAGCGGGGTAGTTATTATATTTAAACTGCTTTTGGGATGGCCTGTGATGGCCATCTCTGGTCTAGAATGACCTGGTAATGTTTTAATGTTTTCTTGATGTCTTTAACGGGCCCTTGATGCGTTCTTTATGAATATGGAACTGTCCCCCTTTGTCTGGGTAAACATTTAGATGGCCTTTATCTACAGGCCGACCTGACTGGATCTGCATCCAATCTTTATGTATGTGTTAAAGTCTGGTTTCGTTTTCTCAGAAACGGCTTCCAGAACTTACTGTGGGTTGAATCCACAAAGGCTGTCTGGGGAACTGCAGGAACCATTTTAAAGTGTCCCAATAAGTCGGTCACGGGGTCTGGCGGCCATTTTATGTGTCCCTTTTCTGGGCTTCTTTTAAAACAGTCTTTTAAAATCAAGGCCTCTTCTGCCAGAGGACCCTTATAGTACAATATTAATTTTGCGAATTCTACACTCCTCCCCACTATTTGGTGGCCTGTAGTAAACACCCAGCAGTGTAATAGCTCCTCTATCTCCTCCCCACTATTTGGTGGCCTGTAGTAAACACCCAGCAGTGTAATCGCTCCTCTATCTCCTCCCCACTATTTGGTGGCCTGTAGTAAACACCCAGCAGTGTAATCGCTCCTCTATCTCCTCCCCACTATTTGGTGGCCTGTAGTAAACACCCAGCAGTGTAATCGCTCCTCTATCTCCTCCCCACTATTTGGTGGCCTGTAGTAAACACCCAGCAGTGTAATCGCTCCTCTATCTCCTCCCCACTATTTGGTGGCCTGTAGTAAACACCCAGCAGTGTAATCTCTCCTCTATCTCCTCCCCACTATTTGGTGGCCTGTAGTAAACACCCAGCAGTGTAATAGCTCCTCTATCTCCTCCCCACTATTTGGTGGCCTGTAGTAAACACCCAGCAGTGTAATCGCTCCTCAATTGTTCCTGAATTCAAACCAATCTTTGCTCCCTCGACTACATCACCCTCTCCAGTGCTGTAATAGTTTAGTTGATCAATACTGCCACCCCTTCTCTTTTTCGTTCTCTATCTTTCCTGAATACCTTGTAGCGAGGAATATTAAGATCCCAATCCTCCCTTTCTTTGAGTCTGGTCTCTGTTATTGCCCCTATATCAGAGTCCCCTGTGGCACCTTGTGCCTGCAGCTCACCAACCTTATTTACCAGGCTATGTACATTTACACACATGCCCTCCAAACACATCTTAGTCTGCCTTGCTTTTGCCCCGTCTGATTCCTCCTATTTCTGAACTTTTCTTTACTCTGGTGCTATTTCTCTCTCTTATATCTGATATCTATGACAGCGAGTTCTGGTCCCCCCCAACAAGTAGAAACATTTTCTCCACGTCTACCCTATCAAACCCTTTCATAATCTAATGACCTCTATCTGGTCACCCCTCAGCCTACTCTTTTCCAGAGAAATGAGCCCCCAGCCTGTTCAGCCTTTCCTGATCGGTATATCCTCCCAGTTCTGGTGTCATCCTTGTGAATCTTTTTTGCACGTACTACTGATGTCAGGCTAACTGGCCCAGTGGTCCTTGTTTTCTTTCGCCCTCCTTTCTTGAACGGCGGGATTCCATTTGCCACCTTCCGATCCCCGGGCACCGTTCTAGAATCTAAGGAATTCTGGAAGATCATAACCAAGACTCGAGGAGTTATTGGTAAACTCCTGGAGTCTGTAATATGGGATAAAGTTAATTACAAACTCACAGAACAAGGAGAATCGCTGTCCCTTTAACCAGCACAAATCCCTGTGTGGAGGAGAGGGGGAGATACAGTCTGTCCCAGGAACTGTCGCACAACAGAATGAGAGATCCTGTCCCTTTGATTCATGAATTTAAAAAGTCTGTATTGCAATCTGAGCCCGTGTGTTGTGAGCCAAAGAGCCTTGTGTCCAATGAGGGGAATAAAGGCCCACAGCCTCCCCTGGCCCCGGGCCCTGAACAAGGGACTGGAGAAACTCGCTGCCCTGCGGATCAGACAATCAGCCAACGCAAGTCCCGCCCCTCAGGCTCCCCAATTGGTTGGAGGACCCGCCGCCAGCTTGCTGCTCCAGCCCTGCCCCGCTCGCTCCCTATTGGTCGGAAGCTCCCATCAATCAGGCCCTGGGCCCAGGTCACGTGTCCCTCACCGACTTTACAAAGAAAGCCCCGCGCAGTCGCCAGGCTGAGCTGCTGGTCGGCGGGAGCGGGGTTGGGAGATGAATAAACTGCGGGTAGGCCACGCCACAGGGTTTATAAAGTTGGAAAACGGCCTCAGGCCCGAATGAGATCCAGCGGCCCGGTCTATGTTCCACCGGACGGCAGCTGTGAGGCTATTTCTCAGCGACAGGCCCGGGTTACACGCCGCCATCTTGGTGGAGGAAAGACAGTGGAGAGGAACCAGTGGACGTAGTGTATTTAGACTTCCAAAAGGTATTTGACAAGGTGCCACGCAAAAGATTATTGCTTAAGATAAAAAATCACGGGATTGGGGGTAATATTCTGGCATGGATAGAGGATTGGCTATCTAACAGAAGGCAGAGAGTTGGGATAAATGGTTCATTCTCAGACTGGCAATCAGTAACTAGTGGTGTTCCGCAGGGGTCAGTGCTGGGTCCCCAACTCTTTACAATCTATATTAACGATTTGGAGGAGGGGACCGAGTATAACATATCAAAGTTTGCAGATGATACTAAGATGGGAGGGAAAGTAGTGAGTGAGGAGGACATAAAAAACCTGCAAGGGGACATAGACAGGCTAAGTAAGTGGGCAGAGATTTGGCAGATGGAATACAATACTGGAAAGTGTGAGGTTATGCACTTTGGCAGGAAAAATCGTAGAGCAAGTTATTATCTTAATGGCAAGAAACTGGAAAGTACTGAAGTACAAAGGGATCTGGGGGTCCTGGTGCACGAAACTCAAAAGGTTAGTATGCAGGTGCAGCAAGTGATTAAGAAGGCCAATGGAATGTTGGCTTTCATTGCTAGGGGGATAGAATATAAAAATAGGGAGGTATTGCTTCAGTTGTACAAGGTATTGGTGAGACTGCACCTGGAATACTGCATACAGTTTTGGTGTCCATACTTAAGAAAAGACATACTTGTTCTCGAGTCAGTACAAAGAAGGTTCACTCGGTTAATCCCGGGGATGAGGGGATGGACATATGAGGAGAGGTTGAGTAGATTGGGACTCTACTCATTGGAGTTCAGAAGAATGAGAGGCGATCTTATTGAAACATATAAGATTGTGAAGGGGTTGGATCGGGTGGATGCGGGGAGGATGTTTCCGATGATGGGTGAAACTAGAACTAGGGGGCATAGTCTTAGAATAAGGGGCTGCTCTTTCAAAACTGAGATGAGGAGGAACTACTTCACTCAGAGGGTGGTAGGTCCATGGAATATGCTGCCCCAAAAAGCTGTAGAAGCTACATCATTACATAAATTTAAAACAGAAATAGACAGTTTCCTAGAAGTAAAGGGAATTAAGGGTTACGGGGAGCGGGCAGGAATTTGGACATGAGTCTAGGTTCGGATCGGTCATGGCCCTGTGGGTAGCGGAGCGGGCCCAGGGGCCATGTAGCCTGATCCTGCTCCTATTTCATGTGTCTAATTCTGTTAGATTCGGGAGATGGTTCTGTGATAGTGGATTGGCGGTTAGGATCAGATCAGCCATGATCTTATTGAATGGTGGAGCAGGCTCGAGGGGCCGATTGGCCTACTCCTGCTCCTATATCTTATGTTCTTATGTTCTTATGTAGACCAGTTCCACCTGCAGCATGGTGCATGCATGGCCATCTTGGTACAGGAACATGATGTGGGCGGGGCTTCTGGGTCCCCGTGACCAGGAGAGACAATCATTCACTCATTGATTTTATTCTCACTCTGCACACAGCGGGTGTAGAACTGAACCCAACCAGAGTAGAGGGAGGAGGAAAACTGGGAGTGGAGGAAAGAAAAGTTGGAGATGGTGCGATGGGTTTGGATTTCAGCACAGGGAGGAGGGAGAGTGTGTGGGACGGGGATTTACAGCTTTGGGGGAACAAGAGAGGAAAGAATGTTCCACAGAAACTAGAATTGTCTGTTTTAAATTTCTATCCTGTATTTACAGTGATGACTTTTGTAAACTCCTTTTACAGGGTGTGAGAAGGGCAGGATTTACAGACGGGAAACTCAAACCAAACATCACATCAAGATCTAACAGAGTCACTCCATTCATCAGGACCTGAATATCACTGACCTTTGAATATGGAAGGACAAATGTTTGTCTCTTCTGTCTGTGGGAAAAGATTTCAAACATCCGTGTGACTGGAAAACACACACCTGAGTGAATGTTCCAGTGCACTGACTGTGGAAAGAGGTTTAACCAGTTACACAGCCTGAAAAAACATCGCACCATTTACAGCGGGGAGAAACCGTACACGTGTTCTGTGTGTGGACGAGGCTTCAACTGATCATCCAACCTGGAGAAACGCAAGGACACCCACACCACGGAGAAATGGTGGAAATGTGGGGACTGTGGGAAGGGATACAATTGCCCATCCCAGCTGGAATCTCATCGACGCAGTCACACCGGGGAGAGGCCGTTCACATGCTCCGTGTGTGGGAAGGGATTTGCAGAGTCATCCAAGCTCCAGATACACCAGCGAGTTCACACTGGGGAGAGGCCGTTCACCTGCTCCGTGTGTGGGAAGGGATTCACTGGTTCATCCACCCTGCTGAGACACCAGCTTGCTCACACTGACGAGAGACCCTTTAAATGTTCTGACTGTGGGAAAAGCTTTAAATGCTCCCGGGAGCTGAATGGACACCAACGATTTCACACTGGGGAGAGACTGTTCACCTGCACTGTGTGTGGGAAGGGATTCACTCGGTCCTCCAACCTGCTGGCACACCAGCTTGTTCACACTGACGAGAGATCCGTGAAATGTTCTGACTGTGGGAAGAGCTTTAAAAGCTTGAAGAGTTTAAGAGACACCAGCGTCTTCACACTGATCATAGAATCTAACAGCACAGAAGGAGGTGATTCGGCCCATCGTGTCTGTGCCGGCTCTTTGAAAGAGCTGTCCAATTTAGTCCCACACCCCAGCTTTATCCCCAGAATTCTGCTAATTAGTCCTCTTCAACTATACGTCCAATTACTGTTTGAAAGTTCCTGTGGAACCTGATTCCAACATCCTTTCAGATGGTGCGTTCCAGATCTTAACAACCCTCTGTGTGAAAACAATTCTCCTCATTTCCCTCCAGTTGTTTTAGCAACTATTTTAAATCTGTGACCTTTGGTTACCGACCCACTTGCCAGAGTGAACAATTTGTTCTTACTTACTCGATCAAAACCCCTCATCATTTTGAACACCTCTATTTGGTCTCCTCTTAACCGTCTCTGCTCTAAGGAGAACAATCTCAGCTTCTCCAGTCTCTCCACATAACTGAAGTCCCTCATCTATGGTACCATCCTGGTCAACCTCCTCTGTCCAAGGCCTTGACATCCTTCCTAAAGTGTGGTGCCCAGAACTGTACACAATATTCCAGCTGAGGCCAAAACCATGCAGCTGTACAAAACCCTGGTTAGACCACACCTGGAGCACTGTGAGCAGTTCTGGGCATCACAGCCTAGGAAGGATATATTTGCCTTGGAGGGAGTGCAGCGTAGGTTTACCAGAATGATACCCGGACGCCAATGGTTAAGTTACGAAGAGAGATTATACAAATTAGAGTTGTAGTCCCTAGAATTTAGAAAGTTAAGGCGTGATCTGATCGAAGTTTTCAGGATATTAAGGGGAACAGATAGGGTCGATAGAGAGAAACTATTTCTGCTGGTTGGGCAGTCTAGGACTAGGGGGCAGAGTCTAAAATTAGAGCCAGACCTTTCAGGAGTGAAATTAGGAAACACTTCTACACACAAAGGATGGTAGAAGTTTGGAACTTCCTTCCGCAAATGGCAATTGATGCTCGATCAATTGTTAATTTTAAATCTGAGATTGATAGGTTTTTGTTACCCAAAGGTATTAAGGGATATGGGCCAAAGGCGGGTGTATGGAGTTAGATCGCAGATCAGCCATGATCTCATTGAATGGCGGAGCAGGCTCGAGGGGCTGAATGGCCTCCTCCTGTCCTATGTTTCTCACTAGTGATTTGTAAAGGTTTAGTGTAACTTCCTTGTTTTTGTTTTCAATGGCACTATTTACAAAGCCAAGTATCCCATACACTTTCTGAACCGCCTCACCAACTTGCCATGGCAATTTCAAAGATTTGTGAAGAGGGACCCCCAGGTCCCTCTGCTCTTGCACCCCCTCAAAATAGTCCCATTTAGATTATACGGCCTCTCCCTGTTGTTTCTCCCAAAGTGCATCACTTCACACTTATCCTCATTTAATTTTATCTGCCTTGTGTCTGCTCATTTCACAGTCTGTCTCTGTCCTTCTGAAGTCTGCTACTACTATGCTCACTATTTACTAAGTTGCCAAGTTTTGTATCGTCCATAAACTTTGAAATTGTACACCTATACCCAAGTCCAGGTCAGTTATATATAACAAGAAAAGCAATGGTCCTAATCCCGACCCCTGGGGGAACCCACTGCATACTTCCCTCCAGTCAGAAAAACATCCCTCAGCACCGCTGACTGTCTCCTATCCCTCAGCCAATTATATACCCAAATTACCATCAGCCCTTTAATACCATGTGCTTCTACTCTCTGAAAAATTCTCTTATGTGGTACTTTATCAAATGCCTTTTGAAAGTCCATATATGTAACATCTACTGCAATACCTTCATCAACCCTCTGTTACTTCATCAAAAAACTCAATCAGGTTAGTCAGACACGATTTACATAGATACATAGAGATAGGAACAGGAGTAGGCCATTCGGCCCTTCGAGCCTGCTCCGCCATTCAATGAGATCATAGCTGATCTTACCAGTTCAGTACCCCGTCCCCGCCTTTTCTCCGTAACCCTTAATCCCCTTAGCCTTCAGAAATATATCCAATTCTCTCTTGAAAATATTTATTGAATTAGCCTTCACAGCCCTCTGTGGCAGGGAATTCCACAGGCTCACCACTCTTTGAGTGAAGAAATTCTTCCTCATCTCTGTTTTAAATGATTTGCCCGCTATTTTTAGACTGTGGCCCCTGGTTCTGTGCTCCCCTGCCATTGGAAACATTCTCTCTGAATTCAGCCTGTCCAGGCCTGCCATAATTTTATATGTTTCGATGAGATCCCCTCTCAATCTTCTAAACTCCAGTGAGTACAAGCCCAAACTATTTAATCTCTCTTCGTAGGTCATTCCCGCCATTCCAGGTATCAGCCTGGTGAATTGCCGTTGCACTCTTTCCATGGCAAGAACATCCTTCCGCAGATGGGGCGACCAAAACTGTACACAATACTCCAGATGCAGTCTCACCAGCACCTTGTACAGCTGTAGTAAGGTATCCCTATTCCTATACTCGAACCCCCTTGATATGAAGGCCAACATACCATTTGCCTTCTTAATCGCCTGTTGCACCTGCATGCTCTCCTTCAGTGACTGGTGCACAAGAACACCCAGGTCCCTCTGCACTTCTCCATCTCCCAATCTATTGCCATTTAGATAATAATCTACCCTCCTGTTTTTACCCCCAAAGTGGATAACCTCGCATTTATCCACATTATAGTGCATCTGCCACGTATCCGCCCATTCCCCCAACCTGTCCAAATCGCACTGTAGCCTCCTGACATCCTCATCAGAGCCCACCCCTCCTCCTAGTTTAGTGTCATCAGCGAATTTGGAAATATTGCATCCAATTCCCTGATCCAGATCATTTATATATATTGTGAACAGCTGGGGTCCCAGGACAGATCCTTGCGGCACCCCGCTGGTCACTGCCTGCCACTCCGAAAACGAGCCGTTTATTCCAACTCTCTGTTTTCTATCCGCCAGCCAGTTCTCTATCCACGTTAATACTTTGCCCCCAATTTACCTTTAACAAATCCATACTGGCTGTCCTTTATTAACCCATGCTTCTCCAAGTGAGAATTAATTTTGTCCTTGACAATGATCTCTAGTCGTTCACCCACCACTGACATTAAACTTTTTTTTTATTATTCATTGATGGGATGTGGGCGTCGCTGGCTAGGCCTGCATTTAGTGCCCATCCCTAATTGCCCTTGAGAAGATGGTGGTGAGCCGCCTTCTTGAACCGCTGCAGTCCATATGGTGTAGGTACACCCACAATGCTGTTAGGAAGGGAGTTCCAGGATTTTGGCCCAGCGACAGTGAAGGAACGGCGATACAGGTCCAAGTCAGGATGGTGTGTGGCTTGGAGGGGAACTTGTAGGTGGTGATGTTCCCATGCGTCTGCTGCCCTTGTCCTTCTAAGTGGTAGAGGTCGCGAGTTTGGAAGGTGCTGTTGAAGGAGCTTTGGCGAGTTGCTCCAGTGCATCTTGTAGATGGTACACACTGCAGCCACAGTGCGCCGGTGGTGGAGGGAGTGAATGTTGAAGGTGGTGGATGGAGTGCCAATCAAGCGGGCTGCTTTATCCTGAATGGTGTTGGGTTTCTTGAGTGTTGTTGGAGCTGCACTCATCCAGGCAAGTGGAGAGTATTCCATCACACTCCTGACTTGTGCCTCGTAGATGGTGGAAAGGCTTTGGGGAGTCAGGAGGTGAGACACTCGCCGCAGAATTCCCAGCCTCTGGCCTGCTCTTGTAGCCACAGTATTTATATGGCTGGTCCAGTTCAGTTTCTGACCAATGGTAATCCCCAGGATGTTGATAGTGGGGGATTCAGCGATGGTAATGCCATTGAATGTCAAGGGGAGATGGTTAGAGTCTCGCTTGTTGGAGATGGTCATTGCCTGGCACTTGTGTGGTGCGAATGTTACTTGCCACTTGTCAGCCCAAGTCTGAATGTTGTCCAGGTCTTGCTGCATATGGACATAGACTGCGTCAGTATCCGACGAGTCTCGAATGGTGCTGAACAGTGTGCAATCATCAGCGAACATCCCCACTTCTGACCTTATGATGGAGGGAAGGTCATTGATGAAACAGCTGAAGATGGTTGGGCCTAGGACACTGCCCTGAGGAACTCCTGCAGTGATGTCATGTGATTGAGATGAATGACCTCCAACAACCACAGCCAACTTCCTTTGTGCTAGGTATGATTCCAACCAATGGAGAGTTTTTCCCTTGATTCCCATTGACTTCAGTTTTGCTAGGGCTCCTTGATGCCACACTCGATCAAATGCTGCCTTGATGTCAAGGGCAGTCACTCTCACCTCACCTCTTGAGTTCAGCTCTTTTGTCCATGTTTGGACCAAGGCTGTAATGAGGTCAGGAGCTGAGTGGCCCTGGCGGAACCCAAACTGGGCGTCAGTTAGCAGGTTATTGCTGAGTAAGTGCCGCTTGATGGCACTGTCGACGACACCTTCCATCACTTTGCTGATGATTGAGAATAGACTGATGGGACGGCAATTGGCCGGGTCGGATTTGTCCTGCTTTTTGTAGACAGGACATACTTGGGCAATTTTCCACATTGCTGGGTAGATGCCAGTGTTGTAGCTGTACTGGAACAGCTTGGCTAGCGGCGCAGCTCGTTCTGGAGCACAAGTCTTCAGTACTATTGCCAGAATGTTGTCAGGGCCCATAGCCTTTGCAGTATCCAGTGTCTTCAGCTGTTTCTTGACATCACGTGGAGTGAATTGAATGGGCTGAAGACTGGCATCTGTGATGCTGGGGACCTCAGGAGGAGGCCGAGATGGATCATCCACTCGGCACTTCTGGCTGAAGATAGTTGCAAATGCTTCAGCCTTGTCTTTTGCACTCACGTGCTGGGCTCCACCATCATTGAGGATGGGGATATTTTTGGAGCCTCCTCCTCCTGTTAACTGTTTAATTGTCCACCACCACTCACGACTGGATGTGGCAGGACTGCAGAGCTTTGGTTTGATCCGATGGTTGTGAGATCGCTTAGCTCTGTCTATCGCATGTTGCTTCCATTGTTTGGCATGCAAGTAGTCCTGTGTTGTAGCCTCACCAGATTGACACCTCATTTTTCGGTATGCCTGGTGCTGTTCCCGGCATGCTCTCCTGCACTCTTCGTTAAACCAGGGTTGATCACCCGGCTTGATGGTAATGGTAGAGTGAGGGATATGCCGGACCATGAGGTTACAGATTGTGGTTGAATACAATTCTGCTGCTGCTGATGGCCCACAGCGCCTCATGGATGTCCAGTTTGAGTTGCCAGATCTGTTCGAAATCTGTCCCATTTAGCACAGTGGTAGTATGCTGCTGCGGAGTGTCTGATTAAAGTTAACGGGTCCTTGACGGCGCCCCTTTGCTTCGGGAGGTGGTGCGTCAGGGATGCCCCATGTCCGGTCAGTTATACGTCGTCTGCGTGGAGCCTTTCCTGTGCCTCTTGTGGAAGAGGTTGACGGGACTGGCTCTTCAAGGGCCGGGTGTGGAGTTCGTCCTCTCGGCTTACGCCGATGACGTGTTCCTCATGGTCACGGACCCCGTCGACTTGCGGAGGGGGTGCGACAATGCCAGCAGATTTACTCGGACGCATCCTCCTCCAGGATCAACTGGGAGAAATGCTCCGGGCTCCAGGTGGGTCAGTGGTGGGTGGACTCACTGCCGGAAGAGTTCAGGCCCTTTGCCTGGAGCACCATGCACCTCCTCTACTTGGGAGTCTACCTTAGCCCTGCCATGGACACCTGGCTGGCAATCTGGCAATAGCTATAGGCCAAAGTCACCGCTCGCCTAGGACGCTAGACAGGACTGCTCCGAGTGTTGGCCTACAGGGGTCGAGCGCTGGTCATAAACCAGCTGGTGGCCGCCATGTTGTGGTACCGGTTGGTCACTTTGATCCCGCCCCCTGCGTTTGTCGCCAAGATGCAGAAGAAGCTCATCGACTTCTTCTGGGACAAAGGGAAGCACTGGGTCTCTGCCGCGGTTCTGAATCTCCCGCTTAGGGAGGGCGGTCAGGCGCTGGTGTGCCTTCGCACCCAGGCTGCGACTTTCCGTCTTCGGACCCTGCAGAGATACCTGTACGTCGAGAATCCTACCAGATGGTGTGCGCTGGCGACGTATTACTTCTGCCAGCTGCATGGCCTCAACTACGACACGCAGCTCCTGTTTGTGGAATTGGGCCATATGCGTGCCTACCTGCAGGAGCTGCCTGTCTTCTACCAGGAAATGCTGTGGGTCTGGAACAGCGTTGCCTCCAGGTGGAGTTCTCCCCCGTCAGGAGTGGTGGTCGTCCTTCGGAAGCCGCTGCTCAGGAATCTGCACCTCCAGGACCGCCGGATCGGGCGGCTGGCGGAGGGCGGGGCTGTGCCTGGCAAGGTGACTAGAGTCGGGGACCTGCTCGATGGTGGAGGAGCGGGCTGGATGGCGCCAGAGGAGCTGGTGCAGCGCCGGTCTTAGGCCAATGTCCGGCTCACGGCCAAAGCCATCGAGACGCTGAAAGCAGCACTGGGCCCCGACTCCACTATGTGTATCGAGGAGGTTCAAGCACGTGGGGCAATCCCGCCCAAACTGACCCCCTTTCGGATGGAATTCCTTATCGGCGCGCGGCCCTTAAACCCCTCTCGGAACCGACGCCTCACAACTTGAGCCGTCTCGGGGAAATGCCCTCCATGCCTTTTAGTTCTGCACGAAGGGGTTTCCTGTACAGGCTGCTCCTGCACACTCTCCACTTTGTCATCTTCGTCTGCCATCCGTACACACCTTGGCGTGCTATCTTGCCATCTGGCAGAGGTGGAGGTCCCCAATGGAGGGCTCTCTATGCAGGAGTCTTCCCTTTATCTATTGGGGACTTGGCCTGGAGGGTGTTGCACGGAGCAGTCCCGTGCAATAAGATTTTAAGTTGGTTCATGGACTCCCAGGCCGCCTGCCTTTTCTGCGGCCTGGAGGAGTCAGTGTTCCACGTTTATACCAAATGTGAGAGGCTGCAGCCCCTCTTTCGCTATTTGAAGGGGCTGCTCCTCGATCTTTGGCTGCACTTCAGTCCCACACTCCTGATCTTTGGTCACCCGGTGCGGAGGGGAGCGGGCAGGGCGGAGGACCTCCTCATAGGACTGGGCCTGGTGAAAGTGGCCATAAACAGGTCCAGGCAGCGGGCGGTCGAGGGGGTCCTTCGGCCTGATTGCCTGCCTCTCTTCCGCGGCCATGTTCACGCCCGGGTGGCCCTGGAGATGGAGCACGCGGTGTCCGCCGGCACACTTGAGACCTTCCGAGACCGGTGGGCGCCGCGGGGACTGGAGTGCATTGTCACCCTGGCCGGGGTGAATTTAATTTAATAAGTTTTAAAAATTAATTTAAGTTTTTAAGTTTCTTTACAGTCCACTTGTTCGGCCGGGAGAGCGAGAGACTCCGCTCGGCGATGCAGAGAGCCCTGCAGATGGAGAAGAATGTCAACCAGAGTCTGCTGGATCTGCACAAACTCTCCACTGGGAGCGCCGACCCTCATCTGTGTGAATTCCGGGAGACCCATTATCCGGATGAACAAGTGAAGACGACCAAGAAGCTTGTAGAGACTGGGACCCCTGCCTTGTAAGCATGAGGGCTTGTGACTTTGTACAAAGAGCTGAGACCTGAGCTCTGAAAATGTCATTCACTGTAAATAAAATGTTCAATCTTACATTTAAAAAAGTTTTTTAAAAGATTATTTAAAGACAAATTTCCTCCAGTTTCACAGACAGCCTTTGTCACTGCAATAATTTATTAAATGTTTAATCATTAAATCAAAAGCATCAAAAAGGAAGAGAGTAGCAAAAGTAAAGGAAGACTTGCATTTCTATAGCGCCATTCATGACCACTGGACGTCTCAAAGCGCTTTACCTTTTGAAGTGTAGTCACTGTTGTAATGTGGGAAGTGCAGCAGCCAATTTTCACTCAGCAAGCTCCCACAAACAGCAATGTGATAATGACCAGATAGTCGGTTTTGTTATGTTGGTTGAGGGATAAATATTGGCCAGGACAGCGAGGATAACTCCCCTGCTCTTCTTCAAAATACTGCCATGGGATCTTTTACATCCACCCGAGAGAGCAGACGGGGCCTCGGTTTAACGTCGCATCTGAAAGACGGCCCCTCCGATAGTGCAGCACTCCCTCAGCACTGCACTGGAGTGTCAGCCTAGCTTTATGTGCTCGAGTCTCTGGAGTGGGACTTGAACCCACCACCCTTTGACCCAGAGGCGAGTGAGCTGCCCACTGAGCCACAGCTGACAACGTTGGTCCCTTAGAGGTAGAGACAGGAGAAATTATTATGGGGAATAAGGAAATGGCAGAAACGTTAAAACAAATATTTTGTATCTCTTCACAGTAGAAGACACAAAAGCAAACCAAAGATGGTGGGGAACCGAGGGTTTAATGAGGGTGAGGAACTTAATGTAAAGTACTAGAGAAACTAATGGGACTAAAAGCCGACAAATCCCCTGGGCCTGACGGCCTACATCCTAGGGTTCTAAAAGAGGTGGCTGAAGAGATAGTGGATACATTGGTTTTGATCTTCCAAGATTCCCGAGATTCTAGAATGGTCCCAGCGGATTGGAAGGTCGCAAATGTAACACCGCTATTCAAGGAAGGAGGGAGAGAAAAAACAGGGAACGACGGGCCAGTTAGCCTGAAATCAGTCGTTGGGAAAATGCTGGAATCCATTGTTACGGAAGTTGTATCAGGGCACTTAGAAAATCCTAACATGATTAGGCAGAGTAAACATGGTTTTATGGAAGGGAAATCGTGTTTGACACATTTATTAGAGTTATCTGAGGA
The DNA here is from genome assembly GCF_052327205.1 of Somniosus microcephalus. Classification (NCBI taxonomy): domain Eukaryota; kingdom Metazoa; phylum Chordata; class Chondrichthyes; order Squaliformes; family Somniosidae; genus Somniosus; species Somniosus microcephalus. The sequence goes on along the minus strand of NW_028225405.1, from coordinate 342,567 downwards.
TGTAACTAGCAGGGTAGATAAAGGGGAACCAGTGGATGTAGTATATTTGGATTTCCAAAGGGCATTCGACAAGGTGCCACATAAAAGATTATTACACAAGATTAGGGCTCACGGGGTTGGGGGTAATATAGTAGCATGGATAGAGGATTGGTTAACAGGCAGAAAACAGAGAGTAGGGATAAATGGATCTTTTTCAGGTTGGCAGGCTGTAACTAGTGGGGTGCCACAAGGATCAGTGTTGGGGCCTCAGCTATTTACAATCTATATTAATGACCTAGATGAAGGGACCGAGTGTCATGTATCCAAGTTTGCTGATGATACAAAGCTAGGTGGGACAGTAAGCTGTGAGGAGAACACAGAGAGTCTGTAAAGGGATATAGATAGACTAAGTGAGTGGGCAGTAAGGTGGCAGATGGAGTATAATGTAGGGAAATGTGAGGTTATTCACTTTGGTAGGAAGAATAGAAAAACAGAATCTTTTTTAAATGGTGAGAAACTTTCAAATGTTGGTGTTCAGAGAGATTTGGGTGTCCTCGTGCAAGAAACACAGAAAGCTAGCATGCAGGTACAGCAAGCAATAAGGAAGGCAAGTGGTATGTTGGCCTTTATTGCAAGGGGGTTGGAGTATAAGAGTAAGGAAGTCTTCCTCCAATTGTACAGGGCCTTGGTGAGACCACACCTGGAGTACTGGGCACAGTTTTGGTCTCCTTATCTAAGGAAGGATATACTTGCCTTGGAGGCGGTGCAACAAAGGTTCACTAGATTGATTCCTGGGATGAGAGGGCTGTCCTATGATGAGAGATTGTGTAGAATGGGCCGATACTCTCTGGAGTTTAGAAGAATGAGAGGTGATCTCATTGAAACATACAAGATTCTGAAGGGGATTGACAGGGTAGATGCTGAGAGGTTGTTTCCCCTGGCTGGAGTGTCTAGAACTAGGGGTCACAGTCTCAGGATAAGGGGTTGGCCATTTAAGACCGAGATGAGGAGGAATTTCTTCACTCAGAGGGTTGTGAATCTTTGGAATTCTCTGCCCCAGAGGGCTGTGAATGCTGAGTCTTTGAGTATATTCAAGGCTGAGATCGATAGATTGTTGGACTCTAGAGGAATCAAGGGATATGGAGATCGGGCGGGAATGTGGAGTTGAGGTTGATCAGCCATGATCTTATTGAATGGCGGAGCAGGCTCGAGGGGCCGTATGGCCCACTCCTGCTCCTATTTCTTATGTTCTTATGGACTTTCAAAAGGCATTTGATAAAGTACCACACAAGAGACCTACTCGGAAAAGAGAAGCACATGGTATTAAAGGGCTGATGGTAATTTGGGTATATAATTGGCCGAGGGATAGGAGACAGTGAGCAGCGCTGAGGGATGTTTTTCTGACTGGAGGGAAGTATGCAGTGGGTCCCCCAGGGGTCGGGATTAGGACCATTGCTTTTCTTGTTATATATAACTGACCTGGACTTGGGTATAGGTGTACAAGTTTGAAATTTACAGATGATACAAAACTTGGCAACTTAGTAAATAGTGAGCATAGTAGTAGCAGACTTCAGAAGGACAGAGACAGACTGTGAAATGAGCAGACACAAGGCAGATGAAATTAAATGAGGATAAGTGTGAAGTGATGCACTTTGGGAGAAACAACAGGGAGAGGCCGTATAATCTAAATGGGACTATTTTGAGGGGGTGCAAGAGCAGAGGGACCTGGGGGTCCATAATCACAAATCTTTGAAAGTGCCGCGGCAAGTTGGTGAGGCGGTTCAGAAAGTGTGTGGGATACTTGGCTTTGTAAATAGGGCCATTGAAAACAAAAACAAGGAAGTTACACTAAACCTTTACAAATCACTAGTGAGAAATATAGGACAGGAGGAGGCCATTCAGCCCCTCGAGCCTGTTCCGCCATTCAATGAGATCATGGCTGATCTGCGATCTAACTCCATACACCCGCCTTTGGCCCATATCCCTTAATACCTTTGAGTAACAAAAACCTATCAATCTCAGATTTGAAATTAACAATTGATCGAGCATCAATTGCTGTTTGTGGAAGGGAGTTCCAAAGTTCTACCACCCTTTGTGTGTAGAAGTGTTTCCTAATTTCACTCCTGAAAGGTCTGGCTCTAATTTTTAGACTGTGCCCCTAATCCTAGAATCCCCAACCAGCAGAAATAGTTTCTCTCTATCTACCCTATCTGTTCCCCTTAATATCCTGAAAACTTCGATCAGATCACCCCTTAACTTTCTAAATTCTAGGGACTACAACACTAATTTGTGTAATCTCTCCTCGTAACTTAACCCTTGGAGTCCGGGTATCATTCTGGTAAACCTACGCTGCACTCCCTCCAAGGCCAATATATCCTTCCTAAGGTGTGGTGCCCAGAACTGCTCACAGTGCTCCAGGTGTGGTCTAACCAGGGTTTTGTGCAGCTGCAGGGTTTTGGCCTCAGCTGGAGTCTTGTGTACAGTTCTGGGCACCACACTTTAGGAAGGATGTCAAGGCCTTGGAGAGGGTACAGAGGAGGTTGACCAGGATTGTACCAGGGATGAGGGACTTCAGTTATGTGGAGAGATTGGAGAAGCTGGGATTGTTCCTCTTAGAGCAGAGAAGGTTAAGAGGAGGCCAAATAGAGGTGTTCAAAATAATGAGGGGCTTTTGATCGAGCAAGTAGGGAGAAACTGTTCACTCTGGCAAGTGGGTCGGTAACCAAAGGTCACAGCTTTAAAATAGTTGCTAAAAGAACTAGAGGGAAATGAGGAGAATTGTTTTCACACAGAGGGTTGTTAAGATCTGGAACGCACCATCTGAAAGGATGCTGGAATCAGGTTCTACAGGAACTTTCAAACGGTAATTGGACGTATAGTTGAAGAGGACTAGTTTGCAGAGTTCTGGGGATAAAGCTGGGGTTTGGGACTAAATTGGACAGCTCTTTCAAAGAGCCGGCACAGACAGGATGGGCCGAATCACCTCCTTCTGTGCTGTTAGATTCGATGATCAGTGTGAACACGTTGGTGTCTCTTAAGGCTCGTAGAGCTTTTAAAGCTCTTCCCACAGTCAGAACATTTAAAGGGTCTCGCGTCAGTGTGAACTCGCTGGTGTTCCTTCAGATCCCCGGAGCTTTTAAAGCTCTTCCCACAGTCAGAACACTGAAACGGTCTCTCGTCAGTGTGAACTCGCTGGTGTTCCTTCAGATCCCCGGAGCTTTTAAAGCTCTTCCCACAGTCAGAACACTGAAACGGTCTCTCGTCAGTGTGAACTCGCTGGTGTTCCTTCAGATCCCCGGAGCTTTTAAAGCTCTTCCCACAGTCAGAACATTTAAAGGGTCTCTTGTCAGTGTGAACACGCTGGTGTTTCTTCAGCTCCCGGGAGCATTTAAAGCTCTTCCCACAGTCAGAACATTTAAAGGGTCTCTCGTCAGTGTGAACAAGCTGGTGTGACAGGAGGGTGGATGACAGAGTGAATCCCTTCCCACACATGGAGCAGGTGAATGGCCTCTCTCCAGTGTGGAGGAGCCGGTGTCGCTTGAGCTCCGCGGAGCTTTTAAAACTCTTCCCACAGTCAGAACATTTAAAGGGTCTCTCGTCAGTGTGAACAAGCTGGTGTGTCTGCATGGTGGATGAATGAGTGAATCCCTTCCCACACATGGAGCAGGTGAATGGTCTCTCCCCAGTGTGAACTCGCTGGTGTGACAGGAGGTTGGATGAATGAGTGAATCCCTTCCCACACATGGAGCAGGTGAACGGGCTCTCCCCAGTGTGAACTCGCTGGTGTGACAGGAGGTTGAATGACTGAGTGAATCCCTTCCCACATTCGGAGCAGGTGAATGGTCTCTCATCAGTGTGAACAAGCTGGTGTCCCTTCAGACTCCCGGAGCTTTTAAAACTCTTCCCACAGTCAGAACATTTAAACGGCCTCTCATCAGTGTGAACAAGCTGGTGTAGCTTGAGCTCCCGGGGGATTTTAAAGCTCTTCCCACAGTTAGGACACTGAAATGGTCTCTCATCAGTGTGGACAAGTTGGTGTTGCTTCAGTTCCCTGGCGCTTTTAAAGCTCTTCCCACAGTCAGAGCATTGAAATGGTCTCTCATCAGTGTGAACAAGCTGGTGTCGCTTCAGATCCCCAGTGCTTTTAAAGCTTTTCCCACAGTCAGAACACTGAAATGGTCTCTCATCAGTGTGAACAAGCTGGTGTTCCTTCAGTTCCCCGGGGCTTTTAAAGCTCTTCCCACAGTCAGAACACTGAAATGGTCTCTCATCAGTGTGAATAAGCTGGTGTTCCTTCAGTTCCCTGGGGCTTTTAAAGCTCTTCCCACAGTCAGAACATTGAAATGGTCTCTCATCAGTGTGAACAAGCTGGTGTCGCTTCAGATCCCCAGTGCTTTTAAAGCTCTTCCCACAGTCAGAACACTGAAATGGTCTCTCATCAGTGTGAACAAGCTGGTGTTCCTTCAGTTCCCCAGGGCTTTTAAAGCTCTTCCCACAGTCAGAGCATTGAAATGGTCTCTCATCAGTGTGAACAAGCTGGTGTCGCTTCAGAACCCCAGTGCTTTTAAAGCTCTTCCCACAGTCAGAACACTGAAATGGTCTCTCATCAGTGTGAACAAGCTGGTGTTTCTTCAGATGCCCGGGGCTTTTAAAGCTCTTCCCACAGTCAGAACACTGAAATGGTCTCTCATCAGTGTGAACTCGCTGGTGTGTTTGCAGGTGGGATGAACAAACAAATCCCTTTCCACACACGGAGCAGGTGAACGGACTGTCCCTGGTGTGACTGCGCCGTTGAACTTCCAACGTAGACGGGGAACTGAATCCCTTCCCACCGTCCCCACCTTCACCCGGTTTCTCCCCGGTGTGACGGTGTATGTGTCTCGCCAGGTCAGGCGATCGGCTGAATCCTCGTCCACACACCGAACACTTGTGCGGTTTGTCATCGCTGCGATCGCTGCTTTCTCCTTCCATGTGCAAAGGCCGATGATATTCAGGTCCTGATGAATCGAGCGACTCTGTCAGATCTTGACGTGATGTTTGGTCTGAGCTTCCCGCCTGTAACTGCTCCACTTCTATAACCCTGTAAATTGAGATCAGAAAAGGATCAGAGGCAAACTGTTGTTTAATTTTCCCCTTTCTGACCCTAGGGGCAGTGAAGCTGATTTTCAGGCCCCAGCTGCTGCACAGGTTGTTTGAAAGGATCAGCAGTAATGGCGGCTGTAATACCCACAAGCCCCAATGCTCCAGAAAGCACTCTGTTGACTCTGAGTCCTGCACATGTGCTCATGGCCCCCGCGCTCTCCCTCCTGCTCCATAATCGCCCGTCCCAATCGGTCCACAACGCGCATGCTCAGCACACAAAACCCCGCGGTTGGAACATCGGGCGCGCATGCGGAGCCGCAACATCTGGTACGCGTGAGCGGCTCAGGTGGGGACGAGTCGGTGTTTCGCCTCAGCCGCCAGGGAGGTGCGCATGCGCAGGACGACCCAACATTCCTCCTGTCAGCAATCACTCCCTCGTTTCTTCAATAAAAACAGAAAATGCTGGAAATACTCAGCAGGTCAGGCAGCATCTGTGGAGAGAGAAACAGAGTTAACGTTTCAGGTTGATGACCGTTCGTCAGAACTGCTTGTTCTTTAGTGTCAGCCAGTGACTCAGTGGGTAGCACTCTCGCCTCTGAGGCACAAGGTTGTGGGTTCAAGTCCCACTCCAGAAACTTGAACATTGAATGGCGGAGCAGGCTCGAGGGGCCAAATGGCCTACTCCTGCTCCTATCTTCTATGTTTCTATGTAAGTTTAGGGACCCTCCATGTTGACTTTGTCCGATCCTGTCACTTTTTTCCAAGTGCTCTGCTATTACATCCTTTATAATGGACTCTAGCATTTTCCCCACTACCGATGTCAGGCTTACCGGTCTGTAATTCCCCATTTTCTCTCTACCACCTTTTTTGAATAGTGGGCTAACATTAGCTACCTGCCAATCCATGGGTACTGTTCCAGAGTCTATCAAATTTTGGAAGAGGACCAGCAATGCATCTACTATTTCTAGGGCCACTTCCTTAAGTACCCTAGGATGTAGATTATCAGGCGCTGGGGATTTATCAGCCTTCAATCCCATCAATTTCCCTAACACCATTTCCCTACAAATACTGATTTCATTCAGTTCCTCCCTTTCATTAGACCCTATGTTCCCCGACATCTCTGGAAGGTTATTTGTGTCCTCCTTTGTGAAGACAGAACTAAAGTATGTATTTAGGACCAGTGCAAGAAAGATTAAGGCGATAATTAGTACAACTAAATCAGGAGGTACAAGCACTAAATAAAGTAGTAAGGAACCAACAACAGATTAAAGATCTAGAAAGGCAGAATGCTGGACTTAAACCAGACGAGTTGCCCAGAATAGGTCAACAAGTAATGACGCAAGTTATCGGAAGAAAGGGAATGGGGCCCGTTGGATGGGGCCATGTACTGTATTAATGACAAGTGATACGTGTGTTTGTCTACAGGAACCGATGGGTATGCCATGGAAGCAATGGACCCAGGTGAAACCATTTAACACTAAAGACCCCCATTCTACCCTCTCCTCTAGGGGAAAGAGCTCGGAAGACGACCAGACCTCTGTTTAAATTACAGATAAACATGGATCCAGTCGACCCTTTATATCAGAGGGTCCGTCTCGGGGAGAAGAAGCTCTCCCGGTTTACCCTTACACCCGAGAACTCATTTTTAATGTGGAAGCAAGTCATCCTCGGTTCCGAGGGACTGCCTAAGAAGAAGAAGATATAATTGGAGTAAGACTTCTTTACTCCTGTACTCAAATCCTCTTGTAATGAAGGCCAGCATACCATTTGCCTTCTTAACTGCCTTTCACGACCACCGGACGTCCCAAAGCACTTTACAGCCAATGAAGTACTTTTGAAGTGTAGTCACTGTTGTAATGTGGGAAACGCAGCAGCCAATTTGCGCACAGCAAGCTCCCACAAACAGCAATGTGATAATGACCAGATAATCTGTTTTTTCGTCATGTTGATTGAGGAATAAATATTGGGCTCAAAACACCGGGGATAACTTCTTCGAAATAGCACCATGGGATCTTTTACATCCACCTGAGGGGGCAGACGGGGGCCTCGGTTTAACATCTCATCCGTAGGACGGCACCTCTGACAGTGCGGCGCTCCTTCATCACTGCCCCTCCAACAGTGCGGCACTGCCGCAGCACTGTCCCTCCGACAGTGCGGCGCTCCCTCAGTACTGCCCCTCCGACAGTGCGGCGCTCCCTCAGTACTGCCCCTCCGACAGTGCACATCTCCCTCAGCACTGCCCCTCCGACAGTGCGGCACTCCCTCAGTACTGCCCCTCCGACAGTGCGGCGCTCCCTCAGTAATGCCCCTCCGATGGAGCAGCGCTCCCTCAGCACCGCCCCTCCGACAGTGCAGTGCTCCCTCAGTACTGCCCCTCCGACAGTGCGGCACTCCCTCAGTACTGCCTCGCCGACAGTGCAGTGCTCCCTCAGTACTGCCCCTCCGACAGTGCACATCTCCCTCAGTACTGACCCTCCAACAGTGCGGCGCTCCCTCAGTACTGCCCCTCCGACAGTGCGGCGCTCCCTCGGTACTGCCCCTCCGACAGTGCGGCGCTCCCTCGGTACTGCCCCTCCGACAGTGCGGCGCTCCCTCGGTACTGTCCCTCCGACAGTGCAGCGCTCCCTCAGTACTGCCCCTCCGACAGTGCAGCGCTCCCTCAGTACTGCCCCTCTGACAGTGCGGCGCTCCCTCAGTACTGACCCTCCGAAAGTGCGGCGCTCCCTCAGTACTCCCCCTCCGACAGTGCGGCACTCCCTCAGTACTGCTCCGCCGACAGTGCAGCGCTCCCTCAGTACTGCCCCGCTGACAGTGCGGCGCTCCCTCAGTACTGCCCCGCCGACAGTGCGGCGCTCCCTCAGTACTGCCCCGCCGAGAGTGCAGTGCTCCCTCTGCACTGGCACTCCCACAGTGCAGCACTCCCTCAGTACTGCCCCTCCGACAGTGCGGCGCTCCCTCAGTACTGCTCCTCCGACAGTGCGGCGCTCCCTCAGTACTGCCCCCCCGACAGTGCGGCGCTCCCTCAGTACTGCCCCTCCGACAGTGCGGCGCTCCCTCAGTATTCACCCTCCGACAGTGCGGCGCTCCCTCAGTACTGCCCCTCCGACAGAGCGGCGCTCCCTCAGCACTGCCCCTCCGACAGTGCGGCGCTCCCTTTGTACTGACCCTCCGGCAGTGCAGCGCTCCCTCAGTACTGCCCCTCTGACAGTGCGGCGCTCCCTCAGTACTGCCCCTCCGACAGTACGGCGCTCCCTCAGTATTCCCCCTCCGACAGTGCAGCACTCCCTCAGCACTGCCCCTCCGACAGAGCGGCGCTCCCTCAGCACTGCCCCTCCGACAGTGCGGAGCTCCCTCAGTACTGCCCCTCCGACAGTGCAGCCCTCCCTCAGCACTGCCCCTCCGACAGTGCGGAGCTCCCTCAGTACTGCCCCTCCGACAGTGCAGCGCTCCCTCAGTACTCCCCCTCCGACAGTGCGGCACTCCCTCAGTACTGCTCCGCCGACAGTGCAGCGCTCCCTCAGCACTGCCCCTCCGACAGTGCAGCGCTCCCTCGGTACTGCCGCCCCGACAGTGCGGTGCTCCCTCAGCACTGCCCCTCCGACAGTGCGGCACTCCCTCAGTACTGCCGCTCCGACAGTGCGGCGCTCCCTCAGTATTCCCCCTCCGACAGTGCGGCGCTCCCTCAGTACTGCCCCTCCGACGGTGCAGCGCTCCTTCAGTACTGCCCCTCCGACAGTGCGGCGCGCCATCAGTACTGCCCCTCCGACAGTGCAGCGCTCCCTCAGTACTGCCCCTCCGACAGTGCGGCACTCCCTCAGTACTGCCCCTCCAACAGTGCGGCGCTCCCTCAGTATTCCCCCTCCAACAGTGCAGCGCTCCCTCAGTACTGCCCCTCCGACAGTGCGGTGCTCCCTCAGCACTGCCCCTCCGACAGTGCGGCACTCCCTCAGTACTGCCCCTCCGACAGTGCGGCGCTCCCTCAGTACTGCCCCTCCCACAGTGCGGTGCTCCCTCAGTACTGCCCCTCTGACAGTGCGGCGTTCCCTCAGTACTGCCCCTGCGACAGTGCGGCGCTCCCTTAGTACTGCCCCTCCGACAGTGCGGCGCTCCCTCAGCACTGCCCCTCCGACAGTGCGGCGCTCCCTCAGTACTGCCTCTCCGACAGTGCAGCGCTCCCTCAGTACCGCCCCTCCTACAGTGCGGCGCTCCCTCAGTACTGCCCCTCTGACCGTGCGGCGCTCCCACTGCCCCTCCGACACTGCGGCGCTCCCTCAGTACTGCCCCTCCGACAGTGCTGCGCTCCCTCAGCACTGCCCCTCCGACAGTGCGGCGCTCCCTCAGTACTGCCCCTCCGACAGTGCGGCGCTCCCTCAGTACTGCCCCTCCGACAGTGCGGCGCTCCCTCAGTACTGCCCCTCCGACAGTGCGGCGCTCCCTCAGCACCGCACTGGAGTGTCAGCCTCGCTTTATATGCTCAAGTCCCTGGAGCGGGACTTGAACCCACAACCTTCTGACTCTGCTATCTACTGAGCCACAGCTGACTCCAGTCTTTCACACAGTTTCATCATAACTTCCTTGCTTTTTGCACTCTACGCCTCTCCTAAAGCAGGGGAGTTATGATGAATTGTTAAACAGTGTTTTTTGCAGAGTGACCAAGGCTGTCTGTAGGAAACAATTGTGCATTTGAAAGCAGCTTGTATTGTGAAGCTTGTGCCCCTTTGCCAGGCCCGCTGCCTGCGGCCCCTCTCCCAGATTCCAGCCCCAGCTCTGTGCTGACTGAGCTGCTCTCACCTCGGGACAGCGCGTCACAATCGTCCCCAGCGCACCTGAGCTGGAGAGGCCCCGCCCCCTTGCCGCGCCGCCATTGGTTGGAGGACCAGGCCGCCCAGTTCAGTCCTCTTCCTATTGGTCAGAGCTCCCGTCAGTCACAGGCCCGGGCCGGCCTCCATCCACCTGACAGGCCTCTTCCTATGAAGACGTCACAATCGGGCCCGAGCCTCAGCGCCGGGGGAGGAAGGTCCCGCCCCCTTGCCGCGCCGCCATTGGTTGGCGGACCAGGCCGCCCAATTCAGTCCTTCCAGCTGAACCCTCTTCCTATTGGTCAGCGCTCCCGTCAGTCAGAATCACATTGCTCCGGCTCACTCCGCCACCCCGCGCAACTCAATCCGCTCCGTTCGATGTCCGCGGAGGTCCCGCCCGCCCGACTCTCAGGTTTGGTTTTTCTCGTATTTTACTTTATAATCTCGCTCTCCGCTACCCCCTCACCTCGATTTAAATCGATTCCTCAACACTTTACTTTACCCCGGCCGCTGATTCCGCCTCTTCCCCGGGCCCGGCCTTCCGTCTGCTGCTAGGAGGCCCTGGTCCCACCCCTTCCTGCACCTCATTGGCTGACACCACTGTCAATCGACACCACGAGGGGGAAGAGGGTAATTGACAGGCGGCGATTGATAGTAGCGCCTGCCCGCGCTGTGATTGGTGCAGGGGAAGGCAAGTGGGCGTGTCCGGCACCCGGGCCCACGTGGGGAGTCAAAGGCTGGCTGGAGCGCATGCGCAGCCCGCCTCGCACCGTTGGGAAGCTTTTCAAATATTTTTTTTTGCGAAACAAATTGAAAACACTCTTTAATTCCCCGAACCTCCTCCCCTCTAAAGTGCGATTATTATTATTCTTGCTTTTCCTCATTTGTGTGGGGTGTCTTTTTTTTACCTTGCGGTGGCGTGCGCCGATCCAAGCGACCCCTGGGCGTTGCGTGCTGGCGTCAGCGCGTAATCGGAGGGAGGGGTGATTGACGCGAGGCGCCCGCCAATCAGGAGCGCGGAAAACGCTGGGAGGACCGGGTGGGCTGACGGTCCTCCAACCAATGGCAGCGCGGGAGGGAGGGGGCGGGACCTCGGTGGGCTGCAGGCCGCTTTCCTGCTTTCATTGTCTGCAGGAGCTGTTAAAGGGGAGGGGGTGGAAAAAACCCAGCTTGTGAGTGTTTATTCCTTTGCATTACCTTTATTGCAAGGCTATTCATCAACTGCATTCATTGAAAAATAAGTGAACCTTTTCTCTTTTCGACTTTTATCCAGAACAAAGAGCCCTGGTGCTGTGAACGTTTTGGTGGGCAGACACTTTTAAAGGGACAAAGACCAGCATTCTTCCTCCTCTCTCTCTCTCTCTCTCTCTCTTGTGAGTATTTGTGGTGGGTGGGTGAGAGAGAGGGAGGGGGGAGGGGGCTGAGTCAAAGGGGACTGCGGCCCCTTTTCAACAACAAAAAATGGCTTGGCCATTTAAAGGGGAATGGGTGCCCCCCAGGTATTTAAAGGGGCAGTGCCTCTCTCTGTATCATGTCAGAGCAGGGAGGTTCTGCTTCAACTGTACAAAACACCAGTTGGGCCACCGGCTAGTCCAAATCATCCTGTAGTTTCTCAGCATCCTCCTCACAGCACACACGCCCACCCAGCTTTGTGTCGTTTGCAAATTTGGAGATATTACATCTAGTTCCCTCGTCTAGATCATTAATATATATTGTGAATAGCTGGGGTCCAAGGACCGATCCCTGCGGTACCCCACTAGTCACTGCCCGCCACTTGGAAAAAGACCCGTTTATTCCAACTCTTTGCTTCCTGTCTGCCAACCAGTTCTCTATCCAAGTCAATACCTTGCCCCCCAATCCCATGTGCCTTAACTTTACACGCTAATCTCTTATGCGAGACCTTATCGAAAGCCTTCTAAAAGTCCAAATACACCACATCCACTGGTTCGCCCTTATCTATTTTACTCGTTACATCCTCAAAAAATTCCAGTAGATTAGTCAAGCACGATTTACCTTTTGTAAATCCATGTTGACTTTGTCCGATCCTGTCACTGTTTTCCAAGTGCTCTGCTATTACATCTTTTATAATGGACTCTAGCATTTTCCCCACTACTGATGTCAGGCTTACCGGTCTGTAATTCCCCGTTTTCTCTCTACCACCTTTTTTGAATAGTGGGGTAACATTAGCTACCCTCCAATTCATGGGTACTGTTCCAGATTCCATCGAAAACCCAGCAGCTTCTCCTCCATCTCCATTCCAGCTCAAACTGCTGTAACAAAAAGACCTACGCAGGCGGCCAGGGACCGACTTCCGTCACCTGCAATAAAACTCTTCCCGACAGCCGCTGACTAATGGCGGCCGCAGCACCCACAATTCCCCGCGCCCCAGAAACTGCTCTATCCAACGCGCTGATTTACCTGCTGAGAGTGCGCATGCTCCCCGGGGCCACGGGCCATTCTGGGAGCCTGGCTCCTGTCCTTTGTCCCGAGTCTGACTCAGTGGAACCGGCTGAAGAAACCGGGAAGCGACGGCTCGGTTGGGGGAGGCACTGCACCTTGGGTTTCCTGGTGCCGGGGCTCTGGCCGCACGTCCGCCGGGCCCGGCCGCTCTGATTCTGATTGAGGTTTTTGATGAGGTAACAGAGAGGGTTGATGAGGGCAATGCGGTTAACGTGGTGTAGATGGATTTCCAAAAGGTGTTCGACAGCGTGTAAAGTTAAGACACATGGGATTGAGGCAAGGTATTGACTTGGATAGAGAACTGGTTGGCAGACAGAAAGCCAAGAGTTGGAATAAATGGGTCTTTTTCCAAATGGCAGGCAGTGACTAGTGGGGTACCGCAGGGATCGGTCCTTGGACCCCAGCTATTCACAATATATATTAATGATCTGGATGAGGGAACTAGATGTAATATCTCCAAGTTTGCAGACGACACAAAGCTGGGTGGGTGTGTGTGCTGTGAGGAGGATGCCGAGAAACTCCAGTATGATTTGGACAGGTTGGGTGATTGGGCAGAAGCATGGCAGATGCAATATAACATGGATAAATGCGAGGTTATCCACTTTGGTGGCAAAAACAGGAAGGCAGATTATTATCTGAATGGCAATAGATTGGGAGATGGGGAAGTGCAACGAAACCTGGGTGTCCTTGTGCACCAGTCGCTGAAGGTAAGCATGCAGGTGCAGCAGGCGGTTCAGAAGGCAAATGGTATATTGGCCTTCGTAGCGAGAGGTTTTGAGTACAGGAACAAGGATGTCTTCCTGCAGTTGTACAGGGCCTTGGTGAGACCACATCTTGAGTAGTGTGTGCAGTTTTGGTCGCCTTATCTGAGGAAGGATGTTCTTGCCATGGAAGGAGTGCAGCGAAGATTCACCAGGCTGATACCTGGGATGGCAGGAATGATGTATGAGGAGAGATTGGGTCGATTGGGGTTGTACTTGCTGGAGTTTAGAAGAATGAGAGGGGATCTCATTGAAACTTATAAAATTCTAACAGGACTACACAGACTAGATGCAGGAAGGATGTTCCCGATGGCCGGGGAGTCCAGAACCAGGGGTCACAGTCTAAGGATAAGGGGTAAGCCATTTAGGACAGAGATGAGGAGCAATTTCTTCACCCAGAGAGTGGTGAACCTGTGGAATTCTCTACCACAGAAGGCAGTAGAGGCCAATTCATTAAATATATTCAAGAAGGAGTTAGATATATTTCTTAAGGCTAAAGGGATCAAGGGATATGGGGAGAAGGCAGGGACAGGGTACTGAATTTGGATGATCAGCCATGATCTCATTGAATGGCGGAGCAGGCTCGAGGGGCCGAATGCTCCCATCTTCTATGTTTCTATGTTCAGCCTCAGACAAATGTTAGGGAGAGGGATGGAGTCAGTGGCTAGGGAACAGAGTTTGTGGGGTGTCTGTCCCTTTAACTACAATTCATAGAATTATAGAAATTTACAGCACAGAAGGAGGCCATTCTGCCCATCTTGTCCGTGCTGGCTGACCAAGAGCTCTCCTCCCTAATCCCACTTTCCAGCACTTGGTCCGTAGCCTTGGAGGTTACGGCACTTCAAGTACTTTTTAAATGTGATGAGAGTTTCTGTCTCTACCACCCATTATGGCAGTGAGTTCCAGACCCCACCACCCTCTGGGTGAAGAAAGTTCCCCTCAACGCCCCTCTAAACCTCCGACCAATTACTTTAAATCTATGCCCCCTGGTTATTGATCTGTCTGCTAAGGGAAATACGTCCTTTGTATCCACTCTCTCTCTGCCCCTCATAATGTTATACACCTCAATCAGGTCTCCCCTCAGCCTCCTCTGTTCCAAAGAAAACAGCCCCAGCCTCTCCAATCTTTCCTGGTAGCTAAAATTCTCTAGTCCTGGCAACATCCTCGTAAATCTCCCCTCTCGAGCAGTCACATCTTTCCTGCAATGGGGCGACCAGAACTGCACGCAGCACTCTAGCCGGTGGCCTAACTGGTGTTTTGTACAGTTCAAGCAGAACCTCCCTGCTCTTACATGATACAGAAAGAGAGAGGCACTGACATATGAGGAGAGATTGGGTCGATTGGGCTTATACTCGCTGGAGTTTAGAAGAATGAGAGGGGATCTCATTGAAACTTATAAAATTCTAACAGGACTAGACAGACTAGATGCAGGAAGGATGTTCCCGATGGCCTGGGAGTCCAGAACCAGGGGTCACAGTCTAAGGATAAGGGGTAAGCCATTTAGGACAGAAATGAGGAGGAATTTCTTCACCCAGAGAGTGGTGAAACTGTGGAATTCTCTACCACAGAAGGCAGTAGAGGCCAATTCATTAAATATATTCAAGAAGGAGTTGGATATATTTCTTAAGGCGATAGGGATATGGGGAGAAAGCAGGGACAGGTTACTGAATTTGGATGATCAGCCATGATCGCATTGAATGGCGGAGCAGGCTCGAGGGGCCGAATGACCTACTCCTGCCCCTATCTTCTATGTTTCCCTCACTGATTGCGGCTCTTCACCAACACCGACTTTACAAAGAAAGCCCCGAGCGGCAGCCTGGAGCTCGGGCCCAGTGCACAGGCGCGGGGGAGGATGATTGACAGGGGCCCAGGGGGTGTGCTGAGCATGCGCGGTGCGGGCCGGGCGCCTGTGGAGCAGGAGAGGGCGGGGCCATGGGGCGCATGCGTGGTGTCAGCCACAACTCAGCGCGGCGGCTGGAGCGTAGGGATTGCAGCCGCCATTACTGTTGATACTTTCAACCAACCTGTGCAGCAGCTGGGGCCTGAAAATCAGCTTCACTGCCCCTGGGCTGGGAAAGGGGGACATGAGACAACATTCTCCCTCTTACCCCTTTCTGCACTCCTTTTACAGGGTTTCAGAAAAGGAGCATTTACAGACAGGAAGCTCAGACCAAACATCATGTCAGGATCTGACAGAGTCGCTCAATTCATCAGGACCTGAATATCATCGGCCTTTGCACATGGAAGGAGAGAGCAGCGATCGCAGCGCTGACAAACCGCTCACGTGTTCAGTGTGTGGACTCGGATTCAGCCGATCGCCTGACCTGGCGAGACACGTGCTCCGTCACACCGGGGAGAAACCGGGTAAAGGTGGGGACAGCGGGAAGGGATTCAGTTCCCCGTCTACATCAGAAGTTCATCCGCACAGTCACCCTGGGGACAGTCCGTTCACCTGCTCCGTGTGTGGGAAGGGATTCACTTGCACATCCCACCTGCTGAGACACCAGAGAGTTCACACTGATGAGAGACCGTTTCAATGTTCCGACTGTGGGAAGAGCTTCAAATTCTCCAGGGATCTGAAGGAACACCAGCTTGTCCACACTGATGAAAGACCGTTTACATGTTCTGACTGTGGGAAGAGCTTTAAATGCCCCAGGGATCTGAAGGATCACCAGCTTGTTCACACCGATGAGAGACCGTTTACATGTTCTGACTGTGGGAAGAGTTTTAAAAGCTCCGGGGCTCTGACCAAACACCAGCGAGTTCACACTGGGGAGAGGCCATTTCCCTGCTCTGTGTGTGGGAAGGGATTCACTGATTCATCTAACTTGCTGATACACCAGCTTGTTCACACTGATGAGAGACCCTTTAAACGTTCTGACTGTGGGAAGAGCTTTAAAAGATCCGGGGCTCTGACTACACACCAGCTTGTTCACACTGATGAGAGGCCGTTTACATGTTCTGACTGTGGGCAGAGCTTTAAATACTCCCGGGACCTGAAGCAACACCAGCTTGTTCACACAGATCAGAGACCGTTTACATGTTCTGACTGTGGTAAGAGTTTTAAACGCTCCAGGGCTCTGACCAGACACCAGCAAGTTCACACTGGGGAGAGGCCATTTCCCTGCTCTGTGTGTGGGAAGGGATTCTTGCAGTCCACCAACCTGCTGGCACACCAGCTTGTTCACACTGATGAGAGAGCGTTTACATGTTCTGACTGTGGGAAGAGCTTTAAAAGCTCCAATGACCTGCTGAGACACCAGCGAGTTCAGACTGTTCTGTAGTGCAGGGCCCTGTAGACAGCTGGGGTGACAGGAACGTGGAATGGATGAATGTTTTATAAATTCTTGTACTACTGTTTAATCTTTCAATCTGTTGTGCTGATGATTCCCTTGATTTGACTGTTAATGTTATTTTTGTTTTTCTCCTTATCACAGGCAATTACCTATTAAAAGTCAACCATCACAACCAATAAAACCTGTAACATAACAAAAAAAGTTTAAAGGAAACTTAAATGAAATTAAGATTCTATTTTCGGTGGTGATGATGCACGCCAGTCCCTCCGGTACCCACCGGTCACGGGAGGCCTCGAGCGCGCCGGTGGACTGTTCATGTTATTACATCGAATGTACAGCACAGAAACAGGCCATTCGGCCCAACTGGTCCATGCCGGGGTTTATGCTCCACGCGAGCCTCCTCCGACATATCCTCCTATGTTTATCTGGCTTCTCCTTAAATACATCTATGCCATTGGCCTCAACTACTCCTTGTGGTAGCGAGTTCCCCATTCTCACCATTCTCTGGGTAAAGAAGTTTCTCCTGAATTCCCTCCTGGATTTATTGGTGACTTTTATATTTATGGCCCCATAAATATGATGAGATTCTGTTAATCTGACCAGTATGTTGTTGTACTTTGTCTTTTTCTGATGAATGAAACATTACTGAGCTCCTGTACCCGTGTTATGGGATGAAGTGCCAGACAAGTAAAGGTACAATGTCTGGGTGTGAATCTGATAATAACCTCATGGACCGTATAGGTGTGATAACCAGACGGGCTTGTGGTTATAGTCTGGTCACAGATGGACTATATTCACTGAATTAGCAGGAGTTCAGGAGGCGGTCAACAGACGGGTCCAAACAATCCCATTTCCTGAGCGGTAACCAAGCTTGTGTATAAGAACAGGCCACTTAAGTCGTTGTCAGTTGGAACAGACTCGAGAAGATCGTGCACGAATCCACTGTACTTCTATTCTCCAGATTGAGGGAATTATCACCCGATCTGTGTTATGCAGCGCTCTTAATAAAGCCTGGAGAGACAATTTGTGTTCTTCTGAGCTTGATTATCTGGCATCCGAAACCCTGGGACTCCCGATCATTAGAGTCAACCTCAGTGTCTGGAAAGGGATTCCCTGGTATATCCCACCCGCTGACACACCAGAGTGTCCACAGTGTGACTGCGGTGGGTCGATTCCACTGTTTCCGATGCCTTTAATCACATCCAGGACTGAAACGTGTTAATTCAGGCAACTGGGGCATGTTAATGTTAAAACCCCAATAACTGGGCTGGATTTAAAGATTATTCCCTGTTCTCTCAGTACCCGTGAGCAGAGAGAAGCTGATGTTATAGAATCATAGAGCACAGTAGGATGCCTTTCGGCCCATCGTGCTGGTGCCGGCTCTCTGAAAGAGCGATGCAATTAGTCCCACTGCCCTGCTCTTTCATAAGAACATAAGAAGTAGGAGCAGGAGTAGGCCATACGGCCCCTCGGGCCTGCTCTGCCATTCAATAAGATCATGGCTGATCTGAATCTACACTCACGTCCACTTCCCTGCCCTCTCCCTGTAACCCCTAATTCCCTTATCTGCTAGGAAACTGTCTATCTCCATTTTAAACGTATTTAATGTTGCAGCTTCCACAGCTCTCTGGGGTAGCAAATTCCATAGATTTACCACCCTCTGAGTGAAGAAGTTTCTCCTCATCTCAGTTTTGAAAGGGCAGCCCCTTATTCTAAGATTATGCCCCCTAGTTCTAATCTCACCCATCAGTGGAAACATCCTCCCCGCATCCACCCGATCAAGCCCCCTCACAATCTTATATGTTTCGATAAGATCGCCTCTCATTCTTCTGAACTCCAATCAGTAGAGTCCCAGTCTACTCAACCTTTCCTCATACGTCAACCCCCTCATCTCCGGAATCAACCGAGTGAACCTTCTCTGAACTGCCTCGACAGCAAGTATATCTTTTCTTAAATACGGAAACCAAAACTGCACGCAGTATTCCAGGTGTGGCCTCACCAATACCCTGTATAACTGAAGCAAGACTTCCCTGTTTTTATACTCCATCCCCCTTGCAATAAAAGCCAAGATTCCATTGGCCTTCCTGATCACCTGCTGCACCTGCATACTAACTTTTTGGCCTAGAAATTCAGTTAGGGGCGCCCAGCTCGCCTGGGCGCCGGAATTACCGCTGCGCGCGGAGCCACTTGCGCCAGCGGGATATTCAGTTTCAGCGCCCCAAGTGGAAGCCGGCCGCTAAACAAGGGTTTTGGCGCCCCGCTTGGGGCGCTGAAACTGAATATCGGCGTGCAAAGTGCCGCAGCGCCACCCGCTGCGGCACGGCAGCCTGCGGTACTGCAGGCCTTCCTCTCATTCTTAAGGGGGAGGTGCCTGCAACAGCGCGATCCCCGCTCGCGAGTGCCGGCAAATGAGCCCGGCACCAAGGAGAAGTGCCGGGCTCTCTGGAAACAGCCGGCAATGCCGCGGGGGTGGGGGGTGTAGGAGGCCGGGGACGGAGGTGCGGGCAGGCGGCCGCCCCGCACCTCCACCTTAATTTGCGCCACTACTGCCACAGGTAGGCCCCTGTGTACCGGTCGCTGTTTGCGGCCGGCACGGAGGAGGCGGCCGCAACCAAATATGGCCAGCGGGGCGCTGCGCACACCAAGATGTCATCGGTGGCGGCGCAGCGCTACAGTGTAACGCCGCCATTAGCGCCCCGCTAAATTTCGCTGGAGGTTCGGACACTGGCGCAAAAGCCCTCTTTGGGCGCAAACTTGTGGCGCAGGCCACTGATTTTCTAGGCCTTTGTGTTTCATGCACCAGGAGCCCCAGATCCCTTTGTACTGTAACACTTTGCAGTTTCTCTACATTTAGATAATAACTTGCTCTTTGATTTTTTCTGCCAAAGTGCATAACCTCACACTTTCCAACATTATATTGCATCTGCAAAATCTCTGCCCACTCACTTAGCCTGTCTATGTCCTTTTGCAGGTTTTTTATGTCCTTCTCACTCACTGCTTTCCCTCCCATCTTTGTATCATTGGCAACCTTGGATACGTTGCACTCGGTCCCTTCCTCCAAATCGTTAATATAGATTGTAAAGAGTTGGGGTCCCAGCACTGACCCCTGCGGAACACCACTAGTTACTGATTGCCAGCCCGAGAATGAACCATTTATCCCAACAGCCCTGCAAATTTCTGCCTTTAATATATATCCGATTCCCTTTTGACAGTTACTATTGAATCTGCTTCTACCTCCCATTCAGGCAGTGCATTCCAGATCATCACAATTCGCTGGGTAAAAAAAGTCTCCTCATTTCCTCTCTAGATGCTTTTGCCAATGATCTGAAATCTGTGTCCTCTCGTTACCGACCCTCCTGCCAGTGACAACAGCTTCTCCTTGTTTGCTTGATCAAAACCCCTCATAATTTTGAGCACCTCGATCACAGCTCCACTTAACCGTCTCTGCTCCAAGTTATATTGCCATTGTTTTGTGAATTGTTGCTGTGATCGAGGTGCTGGATGTCCGTGCCTGGGGAATGGGACATTCTATCCTCGTGAGCACTGAGTGTCAGCATCCAGCAATCTCTGGTCAGGGGCTGTCTTTTTAAACTGCCTCACCTGAGCTTTTTGACTCCCTGGTTACATTATTAAACATTTCAGTGTTTTTGCAGAGTGACCAAGGCTGAACAGATAAATGTGAGGTATTACATTTTGGGAGGAAGAATGGGGAGGTCACTTATCACTGGGAGGGTGTGAGTCTAGGTGAGGTAGAGTAACAAAGGGATCTCGGAGTACAAATACACAAATCACTAAAAG
The DNA here is from genome assembly GCF_052327205.1 of Somniosus microcephalus. Lineage (NCBI taxonomy): Eukaryota > Metazoa > Chordata > Chondrichthyes > Squaliformes > Somniosidae > Somniosus > Somniosus microcephalus. Next base: position 322,392 of record NW_028225405.1, on the reverse strand, counting down.
TTGCGACACAGGTTAGCAAGGCCATAAAAAAAGCAAACCAAGCACTAGGGTTTATTTCTGGAGGGATAGAATTGAAAAGTAGTGAAGTTATGCTAAACATAAGAACATAAGAAATAGGAGCAGGAGTAGGCCAATCGGCCCCTCGAGCCTGCTCCGCCATTCAATAAGATCATGGCTGATCTGATCCTAACCGCCATTCTACTATCACAGAACCATCTCCTGAATCTAACAGAATTAGACACATGAAATAGGAGCAGGATCAGGCTACAAGGCCCCTGGGCCCGCTCCGCTACCCACAGGGCCATGTCCGATCCGAACCTAGACTCATGTCCAAATTCCTGCCCACTCCCCATAACCCTTAATTCCCTTTACTTCTAGGAAACTGTCTATTTCTGTTTTAAATTTATGTAATGATGTAGCTTCTACAGGTTTTTGGGGCAGCATATTCCATGGACCTACCACCCTCTGAGTGAAGTAGTTCCTCCTCATCTCAGTTTTGAAAGAGAAGCCCCTTATTCTAAGACTATGCCCACTAGTTCTAGTTTCACCCATCATCGGGAACATCCTCCCCGCATCCACCCGATCCAACCCCGTCACAATCTTATATGTTTCAATAAGATCGCCTCTCATTCTTCTGAACTCCAATGAGTAGAGTCCCAATCTACTCAACCTCTCCTCATATGTCCATCCCCTCATCCCCGGGATTAACCGAGTGAACCTTCTTTGTACTGACTCGAGAGCAAGTATATCTTTTCTTAAGTATGGACACCAAAACTGTAGTGTATGTACCCTTAAGAGGAACTATGTTTTTGAAGCCCCTGTATTCTGTAGTACCAGTAGTGACCACTCGGATATATAAGCCTGTGTAGCATCTTGTGTTGTTAGTTCACCTCCAGACTTTGTTCAGTAAACACTTGTTAAATCAACTTCTGCATTCCGTGTCTCCATTAACACACGGATCTAACAGTGGCGATGAGTTAGAAACGAACTTACCTGCAATTCGGCAGCACCTCAAGGGGATCGATTCCTCAGACGAAGGTCGAAGCCAGAAGCAAGAAAAAAAACCCAAAAAACTGTGGTTTCCCCAGCTAAACGGGCTGGTGGCAGGTAGTGCACTGATCCTTCCTGGGCTGCGGTGGGCTAGAGCTCGATCGGGTGGCTCTGTAACAGGGCCGGGCAGCGAGTCGGGAAGCTGAAGCAAAGAGAGAGAGAGGGTGGAGCACTCAGGGCGTGGCCAGTGCTGCAAAGCAGGTCGGCGTTCGGACCGAGCAGAGGGAGGGGAAAGTCCCAGAGGGTCCGCTCCATGATGGGAATGGTTCTCCAAGTAACGGAGAAACTATTGAAGCGATATATTAAAAAAAATAGAAATACTGCGAAAAGCTGCAGGTCGCAACGGGAACCGCGGAGAACAGCGTTGGCAACAGCGGCAGTGGCGGGAAAGCACGGGAGGCACCATCTTAACTCGGCGGGGAAGAAAGAAAAGTGCGGGAGGCGCCATTTTGATCCATCGGGGACGGAGGAAAAGCACGGGAAGCGCCATTTTAGATTTTCAAGATGCCGAAGACTGGCAATATTACTGCTTTCGATAGTGATATAGAAGATTGGACCACATATGTGGAAAGGGTGGAGGTATATTGCAAGGAGAATGAAGTAGCGGATGATAAAAAGGCATCGGTACTTCTAAATCTGATGGGCGCAAGGACATACAGGCTGTTACGAAACTTGATCACTCCAGCCACGAAACTTGATCACTCCAGCCAAACCGATGGACAAGAATTTTAATGAGATTGTTGATACCTTAAAGGAGCACTTAAACCCAACAGCGCTGCTGATAGCGGAATGATTCAAATTCTTCAGGAGGAATCAGCACAAGAATGAAAGTAACGCTGATTACCTCACCGAATTACGAAAGCTGTCAAAGCACTGCCAATTCGGGGCAGGCCTGGCAGATTCTCTACAAGACAAATTCGTCTGCGGTCTCCTAAGCGAAGGAACACAGAAAAGACTACTTTCTGAGAAAGATTTAACACTGGACAAGGCTTTCAGTGTGACTGTATCATACGAAGCAGCAGCAAGATGAGCTGCAGAGATACAGCAAAAGCCACAGGACTTCGGCACCCATGAAATGACATGGGGTTTTGAGAGATGTTATCGCTGCGGCAGATCCACCCATGACCAGAAGGACTGCTGGTTCAAGGACAAAGCATGCAGGCAATGCGGAAAGATGGGACACATTGCACGTGTGTGCAGATCCGGAAAGAATCCGCTGACAGTAAAAAGGTCAATAAGGAAAAGTACAGAAAGGTACAAATGATGACGGACAGTAGCTCCGAAGACCAGAAGAGCGATAGCGACTCCGGAAACAAGAGACTAAGCTGTCTCAAATTACATAATGTAATTGCGAAAGAAGATTACCAGACCATTTGGGTTACCCTCACGATAGCGGGGTCCCCAGTCAAAATGGAGCTAGATACAGGATCAGCTCTGACCGCCATGAGTCAATGGGATTACGAGCGGCTATTTCCACATATACCTTTGAAAGACACATCCATTGTCTTGAAGACATATACGGGGCAGAAAGTATACCCCAGAGGGAAAATAAGGGTGCCTGTTGTATACAACGGCAAGGAAATACAGAAGTTGTATTTATACATTCTGCAAGATGGTGGTCCACCGTTGTTGGGACGTGAATGGATCAGAAAGATAAGTTTAGACTGGCACTCCATTCAGGCACCGACGGTGACCAGTAAGAAAAAAAACGATGATGATGTCATACCTGGACGATTAAAAGAAATTTGGCTAACACCAAAGAAGTGTTTCAACAGGAACTAGGAACCCTGAAAGGCGCCACCGCCTCAATAAAAGTGGAAGATGCGGCAATTCCCAAGTTTTTTAAGGCAAGGCCGGTGCCATACGCAATTCGTCCAGCCATCGAGGCAGAGCTGGAGAATTTGGAAAAAGCAGGCGTGTTATCCAAGGTAGATTGGAGCGAGTGGGCAACACCCATCGTCCCGGTCATGAAGAAAACGTTGAATAATGATAAATCTGAAGAACAGAGAAAAGTTCGCATCTGTGGGGACTTCAAGGTGACTGTAAACCCGGTTCTTCACATGGTACAGTATCCTCTTCCGAGGATAGAAGATATTTTCGCCTCACTATCCGGAGGGAAACGTTTCACCAAAATTGAATTAGCACAGGCATATCTACAGATGGAGGTTGAGGAGGCCTCTAAAAAGTATCTCACAATAAACACACACAAAGGCCTGTACCAGTACAATTGACTGGTTTTCGGAGTGGCATCAGCTCCAGCTATCTGGCAAAGAGCTATGGAGCAAGTCCTGCAAGGGATTCTGGGGACTCAATGCTACCTAGACGACATCCTTGTAACAGGAGAAAACGACAACGAGCACCTTGCCAACTTGGAGCAGGTGCTCACGAGGCTGAGAGAACGGGGCCTACGAGCAAATCGCCCCAAGTGCGAATTTTTCCAGAAACAAATATCATATTGTGGCCATGTCAATAACGAAGAAGGGTTGCATAAGTCACCTGAAAAAATCGAAGCAGTCGTAAAGGCCCCAGTGCCTGAAAATGTCTCACAATTAAGGTCGTTCCTGGGATTAGTAAATTACTATCATAAATTTTTACCAAACTTGTCGACGGTTCTGCACCCTCTTAACACACTGCTACAAACGGGAGTAGTTTGGAAATGGAGCGAAGACTGTAAACGTGCCTTCCATAAATGCAAAGGCTTGATCACGTCCAGGGAAGTGTTGGCTCATTACAACCCATCACTGCCAATCAGACTGGCGTGCGATGCATCCCCTTACGGTGTGGGAGCGGTATTATCACATAGATTCCCTGATGGCTCAGAGCGGCCGATAGCTTTTGCGTCACGCTCATTGAACTCAGCTGAGCGTAACTATGCCCAGATCGACAGGGAGGCACTCAGCCTGGTGTGGGGGGGTGAAGAAATTCAACCATTACATACACGGACAAAAATTTACCTTGTTGACTGACCATCAACCCCTCGTCTCCATATTCAACCCTAAAAATGGTGTTCCCATTATGACAGCGCAAAGGCTGCAGAGGTGGTCCCTTTTCCTAGGGGCACACCAATATGACATAGAATACAAAGGAACAAAACAGCATGGGAATGCTGACGGATTATCGCGCCTACCATTGCCAACGGTGGAAGAGGCGCCTACAGTGGACCCAGTGGAGGTGTTCCACTCAACCATAGTGGAATGTCTACCGGTGACAAATTCTACCATTGAAAAGGAAACGCGAAATGACCCGACTCTCTCATGAGTCTACGATTTAACGGTGAATGGGTGGCCAGCACATGGCGAACCACTGTTGCCAGCATTCTCGCAAAGAAGAGAACAGCTGTCAGTGTGCCGAGGAACCTTGATGTGTGGATCCAGCGTGGTGATTCCACCCAAACTCAAGGATAGAGTGCTAAAAGAGCTTCACGAGGGGCATCTGGGTGGAGTGAAAATGAAGAACTTAGCCAGAGCGTGTGTGTGGTGGCCAGGTACCGATGGAGACATCGAAGAAATGACCAAGAGCTGTCTAGGATGCCAGAAGGTCCAAAACGCCCCACCACAAGCCCCTCTACATCCATGAGAGTGGCCCTCATCTCCATGGCAAAGGGTACATATTGACTTTGCTGGTCCATTTATGGACTTAATGTTCTTAATCGCGGTGGATGCATACTCCAAGTGGCCGGAGGTAATAAAGATGTCCTCCAGCACCACGGAAAAAACCATCACAGTATTAAGGACCATATTCACCAGGAATGGGCTGCCTGAACAGATCTGTTCTGATAATGGACTGCAATTTGTGTCCGAAGAATTCAGGAAGTTCTTAAAAAACAATGGGGTTAAGCACTACACATCCGCCCCATACCATCCCGCCACCAATGGATTGGCTGAAAGGTTTGTCCAGACCTTCAAGAAGGCCTTAAAGGCCATGGGTAATGAAGACATAAATCTACAACATAAGGTAGATAACTTCTTGTTTGCATACAGGAGTGCAACACATGTGGTTACAAACCAAACACCCGCCATGATGTTTCTCAATAGAAGCCTAAGATGCCGGCTGGATTTGGTCAAGCCAAACATCAGAAGGGACGTAGAGAACTGGCAATTTCAAAGCATGAATGAAAGGCCAACTAGAACCTTCCAGATAGGTCAACCAGTTTTGGCCCGGGACTACCGTATCGAGAAATGGCAGCCTGGAACTATTTGCACACGACTAGGACCGCTGATGTATACCGTGGACATTGGAGAAAGCATAATAAGGCGCCATGCTGACCAGATCATAGAGTCATCCGAAAAAGGACAACCTGCACCACAACTCTATATGCCTAGTGATGAAGCAGAGATACCCATAGTATGTACCTCCGATCCGGTGATACTGGAACCAGATGAACCCGACACTGGCATTGAAGCCGAATCGACCTTGCCAAAAGAACCTACTACACCACCGAGGCGTTATCCGGACCGAGTCAGGAAGCCTCCAGAGAGACTGAATTTGTAATTGATTAACTTCAGCAAATGTGTATATTATTGTTCTTGTAAAAATGTTATTTAATGATTACTTAAAATGTTATGAACTATTTATCTAAAAGGGGAGGAATTGTAGTGTATGTACCTTTAAGAGGAACTATGTTTTTGAAGCCGCTGTATACTGTAGTACCTGTAGTGACCACTCGGGTATATAAGCCTGTGTAGCGTCTTGTGTTGTTAGTTCACCTCCAGACTTTGTTCAGTAAACACTTGTTAAATCAACTCCTGCATTCTGTGTCTCCATTAACACACGGACCTAACAAAAACTGTATGCAGTATTCCAGGTGCGGTCTCACCAATACCTTGTACAACTGAAGCAATACCTCCCTATTTTTATATTCTATCCCCCTAGCAATGAAAGCCAACATTCCATTGGCCTTCTTAATCACTTGCTGCACCTGCATACTAACCTTTTGAGTTTCGTGCACCAGGACCCCCAGATCCTTTGTACTTCAGTACTTTCCAGTTTCTTGCCATTAAGATAATAACTTGCTCTACGATTTTTCCTGCCAAAGTGCATAACCTCACACTTTCCAGTATTGTATTCCATCTGCCAAATCTCTGCCCACTTACTTAGCCTGTCTATGTCCCCTTGCAGGTTTTTTATGTCCTCCTCACTCACTACTTTCCCTCCCATCTTAGTATCATCTGCAAACTTTGGTATGTTACACTCGGTCCCCTCCTCCAAATCGTTAATATAGATTGTAAAGAGTTGGGGACCCAGCACTGACCCCTGCGGAACACCACTAGTTACTGATTGCCAGTCTGAGAATGAACCATTTATCCCAACTCTCTGCCTTCTGTTAGATAGCCAATCCTCTATCCATGCCAGAATATTACCCCCAATCCCGTGATTTCTTATCTTAAGCAATAATCTTTTGTGTGGCACCTTGTCAAATGCCTTTTGGAAGTCTAAATACACTACGTCCACTGGTTCCCCTTTATCCACCCTGTATGTTACTTCCTCAAAGAACTCCAACAAATTTGTCAAACATGACTTCCCCTTCATAAAACCATGCTGACTTTGTCCTATTAAATTATGATTATCCAAATGTCCTGTTACTGTCTCCTTAATAATGGACTCCAAAATTTTACCTACCACAGATGTTAGGCTAACCGGTCTATAGTTTCCAGCCTTCTATCTACTGCCCTTTTTAAATAAGGGTGTTACATTAGCAGTTTTCCAATCTGCCGGGACCTTTGCCGAGTCCAGGGAGTTTTTGAAAATTATTACCAATGCATCCACAATCCCTACCGCCACTTCCCTCAAGACCCTAGGATGTAAACCATCAGGTCCAGGTGATTTATCCGCCTTGAGTCCCATTATTTTACCGAGTACCACTTCCTTAGTGATTTTGATCATGTTTAGCTCCTCCTCCGCTATAGCCCCCTGTTTGTCCAGTGTTGGGATATTCTTAGTGTCCTCTACTGTAAAGACTGATACAAAATATTCATTGTGTTTTTGCCATCTCCATATTTCCCACCATTAATTTCCCGGTCTCATCCTCTAAGGGACCAACATTTACTTTAGCCACCCTTTTTCTTTTTATATTTTTTGCTAATTTACTTTCATAATCTATCTTCCCTTTCTTAATCAATCTTTTTGTTATTTTTTGCTGTCTTTTAAAGTTTTCCCAATCCTCTATCCTCCCACTAGATTTGCCTACCTTATATGCCCTTGTTTTTAGTCGAATACTATCCTTAATTTCTTTACTTAGCCATGGATGGCTGTCTTTTCTTTTACACCCTTTTCTTCTCAGAGGAATATTTTTTTTTTGTAAGTTTAAAATAACTCCTTAAATGTACACCACTGATCATGTATCGTCTTACCCTTTAATCTATTTTCCCAATCCACTCTACTCAATTCCACTCTCATACCTTCATAGTCTCCTTTATTCAAGCTTAGCACGCTTGTTTGAGATCCAACCTTCTCGCCCTCAACTTGTATCGAACCTTGGTTAGACCACACTTAGAGTACTGTGTACAGTTCTGGTCGCGATAATATAAAAAGGATATAGAGGCACTGGAGAGGGTGCAGAGAAGATTTACAAGGATGATACCAGAAATGCGAGGGTATACATATCAGGAAAGGATGAACAGGCTGGGTCTCTTTTCTCTTGAAAACAGAAGGCTGAGGGGTGACCTAATAGAGGTCTTTAAAATTATGAAAAATGTTGATAGAGTGGATACAGAGAGAATGTTTCCACTTGTGGGGAAGAGCATAACTAGAGGCCTCAATATAAGATAGTCACCAAGAAATCCAATGGGGAATTCAGAAGAAACTTCTTTACCCAGAGAGTGGTGAGAATGTGGAACTCGCTGCCACAGGGAGTGGTTGAAGCGAATAGTATCGATGCATTTAAGGGGAGGCTAGACAAGCATATGAGGGAGAAGGGAATCGAGGGTTATGCTGATAGATTTAGATGAGGAAAGACGGGAGGAGGCTCGAGTGGAGCATAAACACCGGCATGGACTGGTTGGGCCGAATGGCCTGTTTCTGTGCCGTATATCCGATGTAATCCTATGTCAAGTATCCCAGCTGGCTTAGCTCCAGGCACTTTAGCTCAGTGGGCAGCACTCTCACCTCTGAGTCAGAAGGTCGTGGGTTCAAGTCCCAGTCCAGAGACTTGAGCATAAAAATCTAGGCTGACACTCCAGTACTGAGAGAGTGCTGCGCTGTCAGAGGTGCCGTCTTTCGGATGAGATATTAAACCGAGGCCCCCGTCTGCTCTTTCAGGTGGATGTAAAAGATCCCATGGCGCTACATTGAAGAAGAGCAGGAGAGTTCTCCCCGGTGTCCTGGGGCCAATATTTATCTCTCAATCAACATCACTGAAATAGATTATCTGGTCATTGTCACGTTGCTGTTTGTGGGAGCTTGCTGTGCGCCAATTGGCTGCTGTGTTTCCTACATTACATCAGTGACTACACTTCAGAAGTTCTTCATTGGATGTAAAGCGCTCCGGGACGTCCTGAGGTTGAGGCGCTATATAAATGCAAGTCTTTCTTTCTCAGCAAGAGGGCGAGTGTCAGTGGTTGGAGGGAGGAGCTCAGTGTTGTCACTGGGTGGACACAGACAGATTGAAGCTAAAAGACAGAGAATGCTAAAGTTTGGAATGATAACACCCAAAGTCAGGAGTTGGGCCCTTTGCCTAGACATGGGAGCTGGTTGCTAAGAGACCCACAGACCTAATAACACTGCAAATTGCTCAGGCAGCAGACTTGTTGCAACATGTGAGGTCATTAGTGAGTTGGTGCCCAGACAACAGAGGCTTGCGCATTCCTGAGGGAGACAAACTGGTTCTGTAACCGGGAGAACAGTTTGAGGGACCACGATAGGGTTCCCCTTGTCCTCACCTTTCACCCCACCAGCCTCCACATTCAACGGATCATCCTCCGCCATTTCCGCTACCTCCAAAGTGATCCCACCACCAAACGCATCTTCCCCTCCCCTCCCCTTTCAGCATTCCCTAGGGACCGCTCCCTCCGAGACACCCTAGTCCACTCCTCTATCACCCCCAGCACCTGTTCCCCTTCGCCTGGCACCTGCCCGTGCAAGCACAGGAGATGTAACACCTGCCCCTATACCTCCCCCCTTCCCACTGTCCAGGGCTCCAAACACCCCTTCCAGGTGAAACAGCGATTTACTTGTACTTCTTACAATCTAGTATACTGTATTCGCTGCTCACGATGTGGTCTCCTCTACATTGGGGAGACCAAACGCAGATTGGGTGACCGCTTTGCGGAACACTTCCGTTCAGTCCATAAGGGTGACCCCGAGCTTCCGGTCGGCTGTCATTTTAATTCACCGCTCCATTCCCACTCGGACCTCACCGTCCTTGGCCTCTTGCATTGTTCCACAGAAGCTCAACTTAAACTCGAGGAACAGCACCTCATCTTCCGATTAGGCACTTTGCAGCCTTCCGGACTCAATATTGAGTTCAACAATTTCAGATCATAACCTCGGCCCCTATTACATTTTACTTATATTTTTTATCCACCCCTTTGCGGTTTCTCCCTTCCCCCCCCTTTCCTTTTTTTTCTCTCTCCCACATGGCAGCTGCCTCTCATTCTGCCAGAACATTTCACACCTAATCTGAGCCGTCTTTTGTCTCCACCATCACCATCTCGTCTCGTTCTGAATCCCTCTTAATGTCTCTTCACTTCTTTTGTTCTGTCCCAGCCCTGCCTTTCGATCTATTTCATTTCCTTTCCAGTTTTGATAAAGGGTTAGACCCGAAACATCGACAGTTAATTTCTCTCCACGGATGTTGCCTGGCCTGCTGAGTTTTTCCAGCATTTTCTGTTGTTATTTTGGATTTCCAGCATCTGCAGTATTTTGCCATCGAACAGGTTGAGGGAGTCACCCTACGTGGGACGGCTCGTCCGAGGTGTTAACACAGAGTCAGCTTGGGAATGGGATGATCAATGAATCATAGAATCATAGAAATTTACAGCACAGAAGGAGGCCATTCGGCCCATCTTGTCCGTGCCGGCCGACAAAGAGCTATCCTCCCTAATCCCACTTTCCAGCACTTGGTCCGTAGCCTTGTAGTTTACGGCACTTCAAGTGCATATCCAAGTACTTTTTAAATGTGATGAGGGTTTCTCCCTCTACCACCCTGTCAGGCAGTGAGTTCCAGACCCCCACCACCCTCTGGGTGAAAAACATTTCTCCTCAAATCCCCTCTAAACTTCCGACCAATTACTTTAAATCTGTGCCCCCTGGTTATTGACCTCCCTGCTAAGGGAAATAGGTCCTTCCTGTCCACTCGATCTAGGCCCCTCATAATTTTATACGCCTCAGTTAAGTCTCCCCTCAGCCTCCTCTGTTCCAAAGAAAACAACCCCAGCCTATCCAATCTTTCCCCATAGCTAAAATTCCCCATCCCAGGCCACATCTCCGTAAATCTCCTCTGCACCCCCTCTAGTACAATCACATCCTTCCTGTAATGTGGTGACCAGAACTGCACGCAGTGTTCTCGCTGTGGCCTAACTAGTGTTTTATACAGTTCAAGCATAACCTCCCTGCTCTTATATTCTATGCCTCGGCTAATAAAGGCAAGTATCCCGTGTGCCTTCTTAAACACCTTATCTACCTGTCCTGCTACCTTCAGGGATCTGTGGACATGCACTCCAAGGTCCCTCTGATCCTCTGCACTTCTCAGTGTCCTACCATTTATAGTGTATTCCCTTGCCTTGTTAGCCCTCCCCAAATGCACTGCCTCACACTTCTCCAGATTGAATTCCATTTGCCACTGTTCTGCCCACCTGACCAGTCCATTGATATCTTCCTGCAGTCTGCAGCTTTCTTCTTCATTATCAACCACACGGCCAACTTTTGCATCATCTGCAAACTTCTTAATCATACTTCCTACATTCAAGTCCAAATCATTGATTTATACCACAAAAAGCAAAGAACCCAGTACTGAGCCCTGCAGAACCCCATTGGAAACAGCCTTCCAGTCACAAAAACACCCTTCGACCTAGGCCCAACCATCTTCAGCTGTTTCATCAATGACCTTCCCTCCATCATAAGGTCAGAAGTGGGGATGTTCGCTGATGATTGCACACTGTTCAGCACCATTTGAGACTCGTCAGATACTGATGCAGTCCGTGTCCATATGCAGCAAGACCTGGAAAACATTCAGACTTGGGCTGACAAGTGGCAAGTAACATTCGCACCACACAAGTGACAGGCAATGACCATCTCCAACAAGCGAGACTCTAACCATCTCCCTGATGCGCTATCAATTACTCATAAAAGACGGAGAGTTAGGAGAGTAATTAAAAGGCTTTTATTAACAAAGAACAGAGCATGCCTCTCTTGGTTGACTGGTTTCCAAGAAGGCAGGGGGCTGCAGAGCAGCCACCTTTATACCTGGGCATGTGGGTGGAGCCAGGGGCGGAGCCAGCTGAGGCATGCCTAGATACAACAGTGTGCAACAACAACAACGGTGAACAACAATAACAGTGGTTTACCACATTCACCCCTTGTTTAAAATTGAGTCCGGCGGGGTGAAGTGTACTAAAAGTTCGTGTAAGTAAGTCTATCAGGTGGCCTTGTATGCTGTCCTGATCGTCGTGGTGGCGGCGGTGATGGTGCAGCATCCAACGTTGAATCTGGCATCTCATTGAGTGGTTGGGTGGTCAATGACGGGTTCTGGGGCTGCGGCATTCTGTCTACAGGGGTTGGGTTGTGGGTAGTGGTGGATGGCAATGGTAGTGTTTCAGGGGCACCCGAAGGTGCGAGGTCTCGTATGGAGACTGTGTCCTCCCGCCCGTCCGGGTACGCCACGTAAGCATACTGGGGGTTGGCGTGGAGGAGGCTCACCCTCTCGACCAGGGGGTCCATTTTATGGGACCTCACGTGCTTCCGCAGTAGGACGGGTCCTGGAGACGTCAGCCATGTCGGTAGCGAGGTCCTCGATGTGGACTTTCTGGGGAAAGTGAACATTTTTTCATGGGGGGTGGCATTGGTGGCCGTACAAAGCAGTGACCGAATGGAGTGGAGCGCCGCAGGGAGGACCTCCTGCCAGCGAGAGGTCGGAAGGCCCTTAGATTTTAAGTTTAAGAGGACGGCCTTCCAAACCGTCACGTTCTCTCTTTCCACCTGGCCATTCCCCCGGGGGTTCACAGAATCACAGAAACCTCACAGTGCAGATAGAGGCCATTTCGGCCCATCGAGCCTGCACCGACACATATCCCACCCGATCCCCGTAACCCCTACACCAACACATATCCCACCCTATCCCCGTAACCCCACATATTTAATCCCCCTAACACTAAGGGTCAATTTTTATCATAGCCAATCAACCTAACCCGCACATGGTTGTAGCTGGTGGTTCTGCTTGTAGCAATACCTCTCGTGAGCAGGTACTAATGGAGTTCGTCGCTCATAAAGGATGAGCCCCGGTCGCTATGGATATAGCTAGGGAAGCCGAACAAGGCGAAAAGGTCATTCAGACCTTTAATGACCGTGGTACTGGTCATGTCTGGGCAAGGGATGGCAAACGGGAAACGGGAGTACTCATCAATTATGTTGAGGAAGTACACGTTGCGGTCAGAGGAGGGGAGGGGCCCTTTAAAATCGATGCTCAGGCGCTCGAAGGGGCGAGTGGCCTTGATCAGGCTTGCTCTGTCTGGCCTATAAAAATGCAGTTTGCACTTGGCACAGATTTGGCAGTTCCTGGTCATGGTCCTGACCTCCTCGATGGAGTAGGGCAGGTTACGGGATTTGATGAAATGGAAGAACCTGGTGACCCCCGGGTGGCAGAGGTCATTGTGGAGGGTCTTCAGTCTAACAACCTGCGCATTGGCGCATGTACCACATGATAGGGCATCTGGGGGCTCATTGAGTTTCCCGGGCCGGTACAAGATATCGTAATTGTAGGTGGAGAGTTCAATTCTCCACCTCAAGATCTTGTCGTTCTTGATTTTGCCCCTCTGCTTATTGTTAAACATAAAAGCTACTGAACGCTGGTCAGTGAGCAGGGTAAATCGTTTTCCGGCCAGGTAATGCCTCCAATGTCGCACCGCTTCCACAATGGCCTGGGCCTCCTTTTCGACAGAGGAGTGTCGAATCTCGGGGCCCTGGAGGGTCCTTGAGAAAAAGGCCACGGGTCTCCCCGCCTGGTTAAGGGTTGCAGCTAGGGCTAAGTCGGATGCGTCGCTCTCCGCTTGGAAAGGGATGGACTCATCCACTGCATGCATTGTGGCCTTCGCAATATCTCTTTTTATGAGAGTGAAGGCTGCATATGCCTCTGCTGTCAGGGGGAAGGAAGTGGACTTGATGAGGGGTCTGGCTTTGTCCGCATAGTTGGGCACCCACTGAGCATAGTAAGAGGAAAACCCTAGGCATCTCTTCAGTGCTTTTTGGCAGTGGGGGAGGGGGAGCTCCATAAGGGGGCACATTCTGTCGGGGTCGGGGCCGATGACTCCATTCTCCACTACGCAGCCAAGAATGGTGAGGCGCGTGGTGCGAAACATACATTTGTCCTTGTTGTATGTTAGATTCAGCCGCTGGGCCGTACGGAGGAATTTCTCTAGGTTAACGTCATGGTCCTGCTGGTCGTGGCCGCAGATGGTGACATTGTCTAGATAGGGGAAGGTGGCCTGCAGCACGTTCTAGTCAACCATTCGGTCCATCTCCCTTTGTAAGACCGAAACCCCGTTGGTGACGCCGAAGGGGACTCCGAGGAAGTGGTAGAGACGACCGTCAGCTTCAAAAGCTGTGTACTGGCGGTCCTCAGCCCTGATGGGGAGCTGGTGGTATGCCGACTTCAGATCAATCGTCGAGAACACCCGGTATTGTGCTATCTGATTGACCATGTCAGATATGCGGGGGAATGGGTATGCATCTAACTGGGTGTAGCGATTGATCGTCTGGCTGTAGTCAATAACTAGGCGCTGTTTTTCGCCAGTCTTCACTACCACCACTTGTACTCGCCATGGGCTAGTGCTACCCTCAATAATCCCTTCTTTCAGGAGTCTTGCTACTTCGGATTTAATGAAGCTCCTATCCCCGGCACTGTACCGCCTGCTTTTGGTAGCGATGGGCTTACAGTCGCGGGTGAGGTTAGCGAACAAGGGGGGGGGAGACTTTAAGCGTGGAGAGGCTGCAAATGGTGCGCGGCGGGCGATTTAAAAGCTGCTGGCTGCAGACTGTGAGTGGGGGGAGGGGTCCGCCGTACGCTAAAGTGACACTTTTAAGGTGGCACTGAAAATCCAACCCCAGTAGAACGGCAGCGCAGAGATGGGGCAGGACAAGAAGTTTAAAATTTTTGTATTCTGTGCCCCTTACTGAAAGGGTCACTACACAATAGCCACCGACGTCTGCTGAATGGGATTTGGAAGCCATAGAGATCTGATGGCGCGTTGGCAGGACCGGGAGAGAGTAACTGCGCACCGTGTCGGGGTGGATAAAGCTCTCCGTGCTCCCGCTGTCGAAAAGGCAGGTAGTGGCGCGGCCGTTTACCGTAATGTCCATCATGGACCTGGACAGTTGGTGAGGGAGAGATTGGTCCAGTGTCACGGAGGCCAGCGTATGGTTGAGCGAGTCGCTGTGGTCGTCAGACGAGGCGGTGGTTGAGTCTGGGTCACCCGCGATTGGAGTTGGAGGCGTCCAAGATGGCGGACAAAATGGCTGCGCCCATGATCCCGATCCCCACGCGGCTGGAGGTGTCCAAGATGGCAGACAAGATGGCTGCCCCCACGGTTCACACGCGGCACTGCTGGCGTTAGCGGTTTTACCTTTGCAGGCGCTGACGTAGTGTCCTTTCTTCCCGCAGCCAGAGCAGGTAGCGTTTTTCGCCGGGCAGCGTGCTCTGGGGTGTTTTGCCTGGCCACGAAAGTAACATTTCGGGCCCTTGGACATCGCTGCAGCAGTTGGTGCCGGGGGTGGCGGTCCCATGACCCAAGGTTGCGGCGTCCACGGTGCGGAGCGGTTAGGGGAGAATGCGTCCATATTCCGGTGGGCCGCGTCTAGCGAGAGCGCAAGGGACCCTGCCTTCTTCAGGTCGATTTCGCCCTTCTCCAGCAGTCTCTGCCGGGAGTAGTCGGACTTGAGGCCCGCAACGAAAGCATCTCGGATAAGTCCCTCCGTGTGTGTCGCAGCCGATACCTCTTTACAATCGCAGGCTCGGCCGAGTATCTGTAGTGCCCGTAGGAATGCCTCCACCGATTCCCCGGACTGCTGCTTGCGGGATCTCAGGAGGTGTCTGGCATAAACCGTATTTACCGGGCGTGTGTATTGTCCTTTTAGCAGATCGATAGCCGCCGCGTAGGTAGTCACGTCCTGGATGAGCGTGTAGACTTGGTGGCCCACCTTGGAGGCCAGGATTTTTAGTTTGTTTCCATCTAGTGTCACGGCTGAGGCTTCCAGGTAAGCTTCGAAGCAACGCAGCCATTGTGCAAACTTGGTAGACGAACCCGCCTCTTGAGTGTCTAGGTCCAGGCATGTTGGTCTGAGGGCAGGCAGCAGTGCCTGCTGCTCAGCGTTTGGTGCCGTCATTTGCTGCAGTGCCTGCTGCTCAGCGTTTGGTGCTGACATTTTGTTTTTGTTAATAAAATTGATGCGCTATCAATTACTCATAAAAGACGGAGAGTTAGGAGAGTAACTAAAAGGCTTTTATTAACAAAGAACAGAGCATGCCTCTCGTGGTTGACTGGTTTCCAAGAAGGCAGGGGGCTGCAGAGCAGTCACCTTTATACCTGGGCATGTGGGTGGAGCCAGCGGCGGAGCCAGCTGAGGCAAGCATAGATACAACAGTGTGCAACAACAACGGTGAACAACAATAACAGTGGTTTACCACACTCCCCTTGACATTCAATGGCATTACCATCGCTGAATCCCCCACTATCAACATCCTGGGGGTTACCATTGATCAGAAACTGAACTGGACCAGCCATATAAATACTGTGGCTACAAGAGCAGGCCAGAGGCTGGGAATTCTGCAGCGAGTGCCTCACCTCCTGACTCCCCAAAGCCTTTCCACCATCTACAAGGCACAAGTCAGGAGTGTGATGGGATACTCTCCACTTGCCTGGATGAGTGCAGCTCCAACAACACTCAAGAAGCTCGACACCATTCAGGATAAAGCAGCCCACTTGATTGGCACTCCATCCACCACCTTCAACATTCACTCCCTCCACCACCGGCGCACTGTGGCTGCAGTGTGTACCATCTACAAGATGCACTGCAGCAACTCGCCAAAGCTCCTTCAACAGCACCTTCCAAGCTCGCGACCTCTACCACTTAGAAGGACAAAGGCAGCAGACGCATGGGAACATCACCACCTACAAGTTCCCCTCCAAGCCACACACCATCCTGACTTGGACCTGTATCGCTGTTCCTTCACTGTCGCTGGGCCAAAATCCTGGAACTCCCTTCCTAACAGCATTGTGGGTGCACTTACACCATATGGACTGCAGCGGTTCAAGAAGGCGGCTCACCACCATCTTCTCAAGGGCAATTAGGGATGGGCACTAAACGCAGGCCTAGCCAGCCAGCGACGCCCACATCCCATCAATGAATAAAATTTTTCTTTTTTAATTACCCTTTGTTTCTTGCCTTTGAGCCACATTTGGATCCAACTTGTCACTTTGCATTGGGTCCCACGGGCTTTTACTGTCGTCACCAGTCTGCCATGTAGGAGCTTATCAAAAGCCTTGCTAAAATCCATATAGACTACATCAAACACACTACCCTCATCGACCCTCCTTCTTACCTCCTCAAATAATGCAATCAGGTTAATCATACTTCCTACATTCAAGTCCAAATCATTGATTTATACCACAAAAAGCAAAGGACCTTGGAGTGCATGTCCACAGATCTCTGAGGGTAGCAGGCCAGGCACATAAGGTGGTTAAGAAGGCCTACGGAATGCTTGCCTTTATTAGCCGTGGCATAGAACACAAGAGCAGGGAGGTTATGTTTCAACTGTATAAAACACTAGTTAGGCCTCAGCTAGAGAACAGCGTGCAGTTCTGGTCACCACATTACAGGAAGGATGTGATTGCACTAGAGGGGGTACAGAGGAGATTTACAAGGATGTTGCCGGGAGTAGAGAATCTTAGCTCTGAGGAAAGACTGGATAGGCTGGGTCTGTTTTCCTTGGAACAGAGGAGGCTGAGGGGAGACCTTATTGAGATGTATGAATTTATGAGGGGCCTAGATAAAGTGGATAGAAAGGACCTATTTCCCTTAGCAGAGGGGTCAAAAACCAGGGGGCACAGATTTAAAGTAATTGGGGGAAGGTTTAGAGGGGATTTGAGGGGAAATGTCTTCACCCAGAGGGTTGTGGGTGTCTGGAACTCACTGCCTGAAAGGGTGGTAGAGGCAGGAACCCAAACCACATTTAAAAAGTACTTGGATGTGCCCTTGGGATGCTGTAACCTGCAGGGCTACGGACCAAGAGCTGGGAAGTGGGAATAGGCTGGATCGCTCTTTGTCGGCCGGCGCGGACACGATGGGCCGAAATGGCCTCCTTCCGTGCTGTAGCTTTCTATGATTCTATGAAACGGCCCTCAACAAAAGTCACGAATTCCATCCTCCGCGGCGGTAACCGGTGGACTATCTCTCTTCATCCTTCTCGACCTGTCTGCGAGCTTCACCACGGTTGATCACACCATCCTCCTCCAACGCCTCTCCTCCACTGTTCAGCCCAGTGGGACTTGTTGGTGTGATTACAGGATAGTCGCTGAGCCAGACCCCCGAAACAAGCTCATGGAACAGGAAACATTGAGACGTCTGATTGATAGACTTTATTTCACAAATCAATGGTAAAAGGTGGCTGTTGACAGTGGCAGAAGGTGGGTGGTGGTGTTCCACAAGGATCAGTGCTGGGTCCACTGTTGCTCACAAGTTATATTAACGATTTAGACTTTGGAATCAAAAACACCATTTCTAAATTTGCGGATGACACCAACTTTGGGGAAAAGTCAACACTGATGAGGACTGCAACAAATTACAGGAGGACATTAATAAACTTGCAGAATGGGTATATAATTGGTAAATGAAGTTCAACACAGATAAATGTGAGGTATTACATTTTGGAAGGAAGAATGGGGAGGTCACATATCACTTGGAGGGTGCGAGTCTAGGTGGGGTAGAGGAACAAAGGGATCTCGGAGTACAAATACACAAATCACTAAAAGTTGCGACACAGGTTAGCAAGGCCATAAAAAAAGCAAACCAAACACTAGGGTTTATTTCTAGAGGGATAGAATTGAAAAGTAGTGAAGTTATGCTAAACCTGTATCGAACCTTGGTTAGACCACACTTGGAGTACTGCGTACAGTTCTGGTCACCATATTAGAAAAAGGATATAGAGGCACTGGAGAGGGTGCAGAGAAGATTTACGAGGATGATACCAGAAATGCGAGGGTATACATATCAGGAAAGGATGAACAGGCTGGGTCTCTTTTCTCCTGAAAATAGAAGGCTGTGGGGTGACCTAATAGAGGTGGATAACGAGAGAATGTTCCCACTTGTGGGGAAGAGTATAACTAGAGGCCATCGATATGATAGTCACCAAGAAATCCAATAGGGAATTCAGAAGGAACTTCTTTACCCAGAGAGTGGTGAGAATGTGGAACTCACTACCACAGGGAGTGGTTGAAGCGAATAGTATCGATGAATTTAAGGGGATTACAACAGAAAATGCTGGAAATACTCAGCAGGCCAGACAGCATCCGTGGAGAGAGAAACAGAGTTAACGTTTCAGGTCTGGGACCGTTGATCAGAACTGATGAAGGGTCCCAGACCTGAAACGTTAACTCTGTTTCTCTCTCCATGGATGCTGCCTGGCCTGCTGAGTATTTCCAGCACTTTCTGTTGTTATTTCAGATTTCCAGCATCCACAGTATTTTGCTATTGAATTTAAGGGGAGGCTGGACAAGCATATGAGGGAGAATGGAATAGAGGGTTATGCTGATAGATTTAGATGAGGAATGACGGGAGGAGGCTCGAGTGGAGCTTGGACTGGTTGGGCCGAATGGCCTGTTTCTGTGTTGTACGTCCTATGTAATCCAATGTAACATAGTAAAAACGTCCCAATCAGTTCACAGGAGCACCATCAGACCAAATTTAACACTGACTCATATAAGGAGATATTAGGACAGGTGACCAAAAGCTTGGTGAAAGAGGTAGGGGTTGGGAACCTGTGCAGGGAGACAGAGGAAAGAGAAGCAAGGATAGAAGCAAAAGACAGGAAGGAGAAAAGCAAAAGTGGAAGTCAGAGAAATCAAGGGTGTAAATCAAACAGGGCCACAGTAAATAATAATTCTAAAAGGACTAAGAGTGTTAAAAAAATCAAGCCTGAAGGCTTTGTGTCTTAATGCGAGGAGCATTCATAATAAGGTGGATGAATTAGCTGCACAAATAGATGTAAACGGATATGATATAATTGGGATTACGGAGACATGGCTCCAGGATGACCAAGTCTGGGAATTCAACATCCAGGGGTATTCAATAATCAGGAAGGCGTTGCTGGTTAAAGAGGAGATTAACACAATAGTAAGGAAGGATATTAGCTCTGATGATGTGGAATCTGTATGGGTAGAGCTGAGAAATACCAAGGGGCAGAAAACGTTAGTGGGAGTTGTATACAGACCCCCAAACAGTAATGCTGAGGTTGGGGATGGTATTAAACGGGAAATTAGAGATGCGTGCAATAAGGGCACAGCAGTTATCGTGGGTGGCTTTAATCTACATATAGATTGGGCTAACCAAATTAGTAACAATACTGTGGAGGAGGAATTCCTAGAGTGTATACGGAATGGTTTCCTGGACCAATATGTCGAGGAACCAACTAGAGATCAGGCCATCTTAGATTGGGTATTACATAACGAGAAAGGATTAATTAGCAATCTTGTTGTGCGAGACCCCTTGGGGAGGAGCGATCATAATATGATAGAATTCTTCATTAAAATGGAGAGTGAAGTACTTGACTCAGAGACTAGGATCCTGAATTTAAATAAAGGAAACTACGATGGTATGAGGCGCGAGTTGGGTAGGATTGATTGGGGAATGTTATTCAAAGGGTTGATGGTGGATAGGCAATGGCAAACATTTAAAGATCGCATGAATGAACTACAGAATTTGTTCATCCCTGTGTGGCATAAAAATAAAACAAAAAAGGTGACTCAACCGTGGCTAACAAGGGAAATTAGGGATAGCATAAGATTCAAGGAGAGGCCATATAATTTGGCCAGAAAAAGCAGCAACCCTGAGGATTGGGAGCAGTTTAGGATTCAACAAAGGAGGACAAAGGGATTAATTAAGAGGGGGAAAATAGATTATGAGAGTAAGCTTGCAGGGAACATAAAAACTGACTGTAAAAGCTTCTATAGATATGTGAAGAGAAAAAGATTGGTGAAGTCCAGTGTAGGTCCCTTGCAGTCAGAATCAGGGGAACAAAGAAATGGCAGAACAATTAAATACATACTTTGGTTCTGTCTTAAAAAGGACACAAATAATGTCCCAGAGGTGTCGGGGAACATAGGGTCTAATGAGAGGGAGGAATTGAATGAAACCAGTATTTGTAGGGAAATGGTGTTAGGGAAATTGACGGCATTGAAGGCTGATAAATCCCCAGGGCCTGATAATCTACATCCTAGGGTACTTAAGGAAGTGGCCCTAGAAATAGTAGATGCATTGCTGGTCATCTTCCAAAATTCTATAGACTCTGGAACAGTTCCCATGGATTGGAGGGTAGCTAATGTTACCCCACTATTTAAAAAAGGTGGTAGAGAGAAAACGGGGAATTATAGACCGGTAAGTCTGACATCGGTAGTGGGGAAAATGCTAGAGTCCATTATAAAAGATGTAATAGCAGAGCACTTGGAAAACAGTGACAGAATTGGACAAAGTCAACATGGATGTACAAAAGGTAAATCGTGCTTGACTAATCTACTGGAATTTTTCGAGGATGTAACTGGTAGAATAGACAAGGGAGAACCAGTGGATGTGGTGTAGTTGGACTTTCAGAAGGCTTTCAATAAGGTCCCGCATAAGAGATTAGCGTGCAATGTAAAAGCCCACGGGATTGGGGGTAAGGTACTGTCTTGGATAGAGAACTGGTTGGCAGACAGGAAGCAAAGAGTTGGAATAAACGGATCTTTTTCTGAGTGGCAGGCAGTGACTAGTGGGGTACTGCAGGGATCGGTGCTAGGACCCCAGCTATTCACAATATATATAAATGATCTAGACGAGGGAACTAGATGTAATATCTCCAAGTTTGCAGATGACACAAAGCTGGGTGGGCGTGTGTGCTGTGAGGAGGATTCAGAGAAACTCCAGTATGATTTGGACAGGTTGGGTGATTGGGCAGATGCATGGCAGATGCAGTATAATGTGGATAAATGTGAGGTTATCCACTTTGGTGGCAAAAACAGGAAGACAGATTATTATCTGAACTGCAATAGATTGGGAGAAGGGGAAGTGCAACAAGACCTGGATGTCCTTGTGCACCAGTCGCTGAAGGTAAGCATGCAGGTGCAGCAGGCGGTTAAGGAGGCAAATAGTATGGCACCTCTGAAAGAGCAGTTCTCCCTCAGTACTTCCCTGGCGCATCAGCCTAGATTACGTGCTCAAGTCTCCAGAGTGGGACTCAAACCCATGACCTTCTGACTCTAGAGGTGAGAGTGTCACCCACTGGGCCGAGGCTGACCCCTCTTAAACTCCAGCCTAGTTACTGGGGTTATAATCAGCATCTTCAAACTGCCCCCTGCCCCCCCAACCCCGTAATTGCCTTTATTAACACAGAATAGTCCTTCAAGCGTCGATGCCTCTTGAGGTCCTTGGAGCTTTTGAAACCCTTGTCACAGTCGGAACATTTAAACGGCCTCTCGTCAGTGTGAACCAGCTGGTGATCCCGCAGAGCGGAGGGACGAATGAATCCTTTCCCGCACTCGGAGCACGAGAATGGCCTCTCGTCAGTGTGAACCAGCTGGTGTATCAGCAGGGTGGAGGAGACAGTGAATCCCTTCCCACACACGGAGCAGGTGAATGGTCTCTCCCCGGTGTGAACTCGCTGGTGTACCCGCAGGGTGCTTGATTGAGTGAATCCCTTCCCACACACGGAGCAGGTGAATGGCCTCTCCCCGCTGTGAACTCGCTGGTGTATTCGCAGGGAGACTGAATAACTGAATCTCTTCCCACACACGGAGCAGGTGAACGGCCTCTCCCCGGTGTGAACTTGCTGGTGTGTCAGCATGTTGGATGACTGAGTGAATCCCTTCCCGCACTCGGAGCAGGTGAACAGTCTCTCCCCGGTGTGAACTCGCTGGTGTGCCCGCAGGGAGCCTGAATGAGTGAATCCCTTCCCACACACGGAGCAGGTGAACGGCCATTTCACGGAGTGACTGCGTTGATGAGTCTCCAGCTCGGAGAGGCAACTGAATCCTATCCCGCATTCCTGACATTTGCACGGACTCTCCTCGTTTTGGTTACACTTGTGCCTCCCCAGGCTGCACCTTCGGTTGAATCCACGTCCACACACAAGACACGTGTGCAGTTTGCCTGCATTCTGATTGCTGCTTTCCGCTTCCATATGTCGATGATATTCAGGTCCTGATGAATCAAATGACTGTCAGATCTTCGTGTGAAGTTTGCGTTAAGCTGCCCGTCTGCAATTCCTCCCCTTGCAAGAGACAGTAAAAGAGGTTTATATAAGTAATTCATGTAAATACAGGAGAGAAAATAAAGAAAGACTGGCCTTTATACAGCGCCTTTCACGACCAACGGTTTTACAGCCAATGAAGTACTTTTTGAAGTGTAGTCGCTGTTGTAATGTGGGAAACACTGCAGCCAATTTGCATGATAAATAATGGCCAGGACACCGGGGATAACTCTGCTGCCCTTCTTCGAAATAATGGGATCTTTTATGTCCACCTGAACGTCTCTTCCGAAAGACAGTCCTCCGACAGTGCGGCGCTCCCTCAGTACTGCCGCTCCGTCAGTGCGGCGCTCCCTCAGTACCGTCCCTCCGACGGTGCGGCGCTCCCTCAGTACTGCCCCTCCGTCAGTGCGGCGCTCCCTCAGTACCGTCCCTCCGACGGTGCGGCGCTCCATCGGCACTGCCCCAGAGTATCAGCCAAGATTTATGTGCTGAAGTCCCTGGAGTGGGGACTTCGAATCCACAACTTTCTGACTCAGGGTGCTACCAACTGGCTGGCTCGCAAGGTCTTTCACATCATTGCTAAAGTGCGGTGGCCAGGGGAATTGTCACTGTCCCTTTAATCAGAAGAACACACGAGAGTGGGGAGGGAGTCCCTTTAAATGTGGAGGGGGAGGGAGTCCCTTTAAATGTGGAGAGGCGGGGCCGCGCATGCTCATTCGGCCCCCTCACCACAACACGAGGCTGCCACTGCACCTGCGCGGGTCCTTTGGGGAGCAGAGGGAATGCCTGGCCCGGGGAAGAGGCGGAATAAGCGGCCGGGGTAAAGTAACGTGTTTGGGGAATCGATTTAAATCGAGGTGAGAAGGGGAGCGGAGTGCGAGATTATATAGTATACGAGAAAAACCAAACCTGAGAGTCGGGCGGGCGGGGCCTCCGCGGACGCCGAACGGAGTGGATTGAGCCACGCGGGGTGGCGGAGTGAGCCGGGGCAATGTGATTCTGACTGACGGGAGCTCTGACCAATAGGAAGAGGGCTGAGCTGGGAGGACTGAACTGCGCGGCCTGGTCCTCCAACCAATGGCGGCGCGGCAAGGGGGCGGGGCCTCCTCTCCAGCTCAGGTGCGCTGGGGCCGATTGTGACGCGCTGTCCCCAGGTGAGAGCAGCTCAGTCAGCACAGAGCTGGGGCTGGAATCTGGGAGAGGGGCCGCAGGCAGCGGGCCTGGCAAAGGGGCACAAGCTTCACAATACAAGCTTCTTTCAAATGCACAATTGTTCCCTACACACAGCCTGGGTCACTTTGCAAAAAATACTGTTTAACAATTCATCACAACTCCCCTGCTTTAGGAGAGGCATAGAGTGCAAAAGCAAGGAAGTTATGATGAAACTGTGTAAAAGACTGGAGTCAGCTGTGGCTCAGTGGATAGCAGAGTCAGAAGGTTGTGGGTTCAAATCCCGCTCCAGGGACTTGAGTATATAAAGCGAGGCTGACACTCCAGTGCGGTGCTGAGGGAGCGCCGCACTGTCGGAGGGGCAGTACTGAGGGAGCGCTGCACTGTCGGAGGGTCAGTACTGAGGGAGCGCCGCACTGTCGGAGGGTCAGTACTGAGGGAGCGCCA
This sequence comes from Somniosus microcephalus, assembly GCF_052327205.1. Taxonomy (NCBI): domain Eukaryota; kingdom Metazoa; phylum Chordata; class Chondrichthyes; order Squaliformes; family Somniosidae; genus Somniosus; species Somniosus microcephalus. The sequence continues at coordinate 298,082 of NW_028225405.1, read as the reverse complement.
CACTGTTGGAGGGGCAGTGCTGAGGGAGCGCCGCATTGTTGGAGGGGCAGTGCTGAGGGAGCGCCGCACTGTCGGAGGGGCAGTGCTGAGGGAGCGCCACACAGTCAGAGGGGCAGTACTGAGGGCGCGCCGCACTGTCGGAGGGGCAGTACTGAGGGAGCGCTGCACTGTCGGAGGGGCAGTACTGAGGGAGTGCCGCACTGTCAGAGGGGCAGTACTGAGTGAGCACTGCACTGTCGGAGGGGCAGCGCTGAGGGAGCGCTGCAGTGTCGGAGGTGCGGTCCTACGGATGAGACGTTAAACCGAGGCCCCCGTCTGCCCCCTCAGGTGGATGTAAAAGATCCCGTGGTGCTATTTCGAAGAAGTTATCCCCGGTGTTTTGCGCCCAATATTTATCCCTCAATTAACATGACGAAAAAACAGATTATCTGGTCATTATCACATTGCTCTTTGTGGGAGCTTGCTGTGCGCAAATTGGCTGCAGCGTTTCCCACATTACAACAGTGATTACACTTCAAAAGTACTTCATTGGCTGTAAAGTGCTTTGGGACTTCCGGTGGTTGTGAAAGGCAGTTAAGAAGGCAAATGGTATGCTGGCCTTCATTACAAGAGGATTTGAGTACAGGAGTAAAGAAGTCTTACTCCAATTATATCTTCTTCTTTCTTCTTAGGCAGTCCCTTGGAACCGAGGATGACTTGTTTCCACATTAAGAATGAGTTCTCAGGTGTAAGGGTAAACCGGGAGAGCTTCTTCTCCCCGAGACGGACCCTCTGATATAAAGGGTCAACTGGATCCATGTTTATCTGTAATTTAAACAGAGGTCTGGTCGTCTTCCGAGCTCTTTCCCCTAGAGGAGAGGGTAGAATGGGGGTCTTTAGTGTTAAATGGTTTCACCTAGGTCTATTGCTTCCATCGCATACCCATCGGTTCCTGTAGACAAACACACGTATCACTTGTCATTAATACAGTACATGGCCCCATCCAACGGGCCCCATTCCCTTTCTTCCGATAACTTGCGTCATTACTTGTTGACCTATTCTGGGCAACTCGTCGGGTTTAAGTCCAGCATTCTGCCTTTCTAGATCTTTAATCTGTTGTTGGTTCCTTGCTACTTTATTTAGTGCTTGTACCTCCTGATTTAGTTGTACTAAGTATCGCCTTAATCTATCTTGCACTGGTCCTGGTCTTAAACACATATTTTGGTTCTGTCTTCACAAAGGAGGACACAAATAACCTCCCAGAGATGTCGGGAACATAGGGTCTGATGAAAGGGTGGAACTGAATGAAATCAGTATTGGTAGGGAAATGGTGTTAGGGAAATTGATGGGATTGAAGGCCGATAAATCCCCAGGGCCTGATAATCTACATCCTCGGGTACTTAAGTAAGTGGCCCTAGAAATAGTAGATGCATTGCTGGTCATCTTCCAGAACTCGATAGACTCTGTAACAGTACCCATGGATTGGCGGGTTGCTAATGTTACCCCACTGTTCAAAAAAGGTGGTAGAGAGAAAACGGGGAATTACAGACCGGTAAGCCTGACATCGGTAGTGGGGAAAATGCTGGAGTCCATTATAAAGGATGTAATAGCAGAGCACTTGGAAAAAAGTGACCGGATCGGACAAAGTCAACATGGATTTACAAAAGGTAAATCATGCTTGACTAATCTACTGGAATTTTTTGAGGATGTAACTGGTAAAATAGATAAGGGAGAACCAGTGGATGTGGTGTATTTGGACTTTCAAAAGGCTTTCGGTAAGGTCCCGCGTAAGAGATTAGCATGCAAAGTTAAGGCACATGGGATTGGGGGCAAGGTATTGACTTGGATAGAGAACTGGTTGGCAGACAGGAAGCAAAGAGTTGGAATAAACGGCTCTTTTTCCGAGTGGCAGGCAGTGACTCGTGGGATACCGCAGGGATCGGTCCTTGGACCCCAGCTATTCACAATATATATTAATGATCTGGACGAGGGAACTAGATGTAATACCTCCAAGTTTGCAGACGACACAAAGCTGGGTGGGCGTGTGTGCTGTGAGGAGGATGCTGAGAAACTCCAGGATGATTTGGACAGGTTGGGTGATTGGGCAGAAGCATGGCAGAGCAATATAACGTGGATAAATGTGAGGTTATCAACTTTGGTGTCAAAAACAGGAAGGCAGATTATTATCTGAATGGCAATAGATTCGGAGAAGGGGAAGTGCAACGAGACCTGGGCGTCCTTGTGCACCAGTCGCTGAAGGTAAGCATGCAGGTGAGGAAGGATGTTCTTGCCATGGAGGGAGTGCAGCGAATATTCACCAGACTGATACCTGGGATGGCAGGAATGACGTATGAGGAGAGATTGGGTCGATTGGGCTTATACTCGTTGGAGTTTAGAAGAATGAGAGGGGATCTCATTGAAACTTATAAAATTCTAACAGGACTGGATGCAGGAAGGATGTTCCTGATGGTTTCGGAGCCCAGAACCAGGGGTCACAGTCTAAAGATAAGGGGTAAGCCATTTAGGACAGAGATGAGGAGGAATTTCTTCACCCAGAAAGTGGTGAACCTGTGGAATTCTCTACCACAGAAGGCAGTGGAGGCCAATTCATTTAATATATTCAAGAAGGAGTTGGATATATTTCTTAAGGCTAAAGGGATCAAGGGATATGGGGAGAAGGCAGGGACAGGGTACTGAATTTGGATGAACAGCCATGGTCTCATTGAATGGCGGAGCAGGCTCGAGGGGCCGAATGGCCTACTCCTGCTCCTATCTTCTATGTTTCTATGAACCCCAGGACCAGGCCCCTATGGGGAATAGGTATGCAGATCTAGCCGCAAAACTAGCTGCGGAAGACATGCAACCAGAGGACGCGTTCAAAAACGAAATAAATATGGTCATGATAGTCAGTGGGGAACAGGAAGTGAATATAATGGAGCTACAAGAAAATACTAGTAAAGAGCAAAAGGAGAAATGGAGACAAGCTGGCGTGCAATTACAAGATGGAATTTGGAAATGGGGCCCCCGTAACCGGGTGGTGGCACCGGAATGTTGTAGACAACAACTGATGGCGCTATACCATGGTGTAACACATACTGGCTGTGATGAAATATATTCCATTCATCACTGCCTGTTTTCTGTGTCTTCTAACTGCCTGCTTTCTGTGTCTTTTCCCTTCCCCCAGTCCTCATGTATTATGCATTGGAATGTGCTGGAACTGGTTGTGTGCAGGGCTCCGCCCATACCTGGCTCCGTTGTAATCTAACTTCAGTCCGGCATCAGCCTCCTGAAGGTAGACATCTCTCTATTTTACGTGTTATGTTCTGAGTTAATAAAAGCCTTACTTTTGTTCTGCTAACTTCGAGTCTCGGAATAATTGAGGCACATCAATTTTATTAACTCAATTTTCAACACTATGGATCAACTCCTGAAACCCGAACGTTTGGATTTGGATCAACATGCTCCGGACGCATCAGCACGCTTCGGACACTGGTTTGACTGTATGGAATTCTTCCTGGACAATTCCGCAGCCGTCAAAGACGCTACGGACACTGCGAAGATGAGACTCGGAATGCTACGGAATTGGGTAAGCCACCGGGTTTACCCCCTCATCCAAGACGCCGATACGTACCTGGCCGCCTGCAACACCTTAAAGGCGCATTACCAGCAGCCTACGAATGAGGTGTATGCTAGGCATCTACTCGCTACTCGCGCACAGCGACCTGGGGAATCGGTGGAGGAGTTCCTAAGCATCCTGAAAAAGCTTGGCAAGGACTGTAAGTGCCGAGATGTAAAAGCCGCAGTGTACACCGACGAGCTTGTTCGCGATGCCTTTATCACAGGCCTCAGCTCCACTCATATCCGGCAAAGACTGCTGGAAAAAACGGGGTTGGACCTGAAACAGGCTGCGGACACCGCGCGGTCCCTGGAGATGGCCCAGAGAAACTCGGACGCCTACTCTTCAGCCCGCGCCGCCCACGCCGCCACGTGTGCGCCGAGGGCGCCGCCATCTTGGAAGGCATTTTCCCCGCCCGGCAGCCCGACACCGGCGGGGCCCAGCTCTCCCCCCAGAAGCCCTACGACAGCCGCGACACGTCAAGGACCCAACTGCTACTTCTGCGGGCAGCCAAAGCACACCAGAAACCTGTGCCCGGCGAAAGGCACCACCTGCTTTAAGTGCGGTAAGAAGGGGCACTTCGGGAAGGTGTGCAGAGGGAACCCCGCCGGAAAACCAACCGCCGGAAAACCCGCCACCGCCGCGTGTGCGCCGTGGGAGCGGCCATCTTGGACGCCATCTTGCCCGACCTCGTGGGGTCCGCCATCTTATGAGCAGACAGCGTGGACGCCATCTTGTCTCGATCAGGGCCCTACAGTGGCATCGGTCACAGTGGACCAGACCAGGCCGCATCCGCTATCCAAATCAATGGTGGACATCGAGGTAAACGGGTGCCGGGTTAAATGCTTAATTGACAGTGGAAGCACGGAGAGTTTTATCCACCCTGAACTGGCACAACAACTCTCCCTAAAGGTGGTCCCTGCTCAGGGTACCATCTCTATGGCCGATAAAACCCAGACATCGACCATTCTGGGTTACTGCATGGTACAATTGTGCGTTAACGGAACTGTGTATGATAATTTTAAAGTATTAATCATGAAGAATCTATGTGCGAGCGTGATCTTGGGTTTGGATTTCCAGTGCAACCACCAAAGCATCACGCTCAAGTACGGTGGGTCCCAGCCGCCCCTCACAGTGTGCGGTCTGGCTACCCTGAAGGTAAAGCCGCCTTCGCTATTCGCGAACCTTACCCCTAACTGCCGGCCAATAGCGACCAAAAGCAGGAGGTACAGCTGGGAGGACAGGCGGTTTATCGCGACCGAGGTAGACAGGCTCCTGAAAGAGCGCATTATTGAACACAGCAACAGCCCGTGGCGCGCCCAAGTGGTAGTGGTAAGGGGTAGCGAGAAGAAACGGATGGTGATCGACTATAGTCAAACGATCAACAGGTACACCCTACTAGACGCCTACCCGCTACCCCGCATATCAGAAATGGTGAACCAAATCGCCCAATACCGGGTGTTCTCCACCATCGACCTCAAGTCAGCGTACCACCAGCTCCCTATCAGACCAGAGGACCGCCCGTACACCGCCTTCGAGGCGAACGGACGCCTCTACCAATTCCTCAGAGTCCCCTTTGGGGTGACGAACGGGGTCTCGGTCTTTCAGAGGGAGATGGATCGCATGGTCGATGACCACCACTTGCAGGCAACCTTCCCCTACCTCGACAACGTCACCATCTGCGGTCACAACCAGCAGGATCACGACTCGAACCTCGAGAGGTTCCTGAAAACCGCACAAAAACTCAACCTCACCTATAACGAGGACAAGTGCGTTTTCAACACCACGCGCCTCTGCATACTGGGCAGCGTGGTGGAGAATGGGGAAATCGGACCAGACCCCGACCGATTGCGCCCCCTACGGGAGCTGCCCCTGCCCAACACTCCCAAAGCCCTGAAAAGGTGCCTGGGGTTATTTTCTTACTATTCCCAATGGGTCCCCAACTACTCCGACAAAGCCCGCCCCCTCTTGAAAGCATCCTCTTTTCCGCTCTCTGCTGAGGCCCACGCCGCCTTCAAAAGCATTAAGCAGGATATTGAGCGGGCCACGCTACAGGCAGTGGACGAGAACACTCCATTTCAAGTGGAAAGTGATGCGTCCGACTTTGCCTTGGCGGCCACCCTCAACCAGGCGGGGCGGCCCGTAGCTTTCTTCTCGAGGACCCTCCAAGGCCCCGAGATCAGACACTCCTCCGTGGAAAAGGAGGCCCAAGCCATCGTGGAGGCAGTGCGCCACTGGCGCCACTACCTAGCCGGCAAACGCTTCACCCTACTTACCGACCAGCGATCGGTAGCGTTTATGTTCAACAATAAACAGAGGGGGAAGATTAAAAATGATAAGATTCTTAGGTGGCGGATCGAGCTCTCCACTTTCGAGTACGACATCATTTACCGGCCAGGGGCCCTTAACGAATCCCCTGACGCCCTCTCACGAGGGATGTGTGCCAGCGCCACCGAGGATCGGCTACAGACCCTCCACAACGACCTCTGCCACCCAGGGGTCACGCGGCTGTTCCACTTCATAAAGTCCCGTAACTTACCCTACTCGATTGAGGAAGTTCGGTCTCTGACCAGGAACTGCCGCACTTGCGCTGAGTGCAAGCCTCGGTTCTACCGCCCAGATAGAGCCCACTTAATCAAAGCTACACGGCCCTTCGAGCGGCTCAGCTTAGATTTCAAGGGCCCCCTCCCGTCCGTCGACCGCAATGTTTACTTCCTGAACATTGTGGACGAATACTCCCGTTTCCCATTCGCCTTCCCCTGCCCAGACATGACCAGCGCCACGGTCATTAAATGCCTCAACAGCCTGTTCTGCCTGTTCGGTATGCCGAGCTATATCCACACGGATAGGGGGGCGTCCTTCATGAGTGAAGAGCTACGCCAGTACATGCTGTCCAAGGGGATCGCCACGAGCCGTACCACCAGCTACAACCCCCGGGGTAACGGCCAGGTGGAGCGAGAGAACGGGACAGTGTGGAAAGCAGTCACTCTAGCTCTAAGGACCAAGGGCCTCCCTATCTCCCGCTGGCAGGAAGTCCTCTCGGATGTGCTCCATTCGATACGGTCGCTATTGTGTACGGCCACTAATACCACGCCTCATGAACGAATGTTTGTCTTTCCCCGGAAATCCACCTCGGGCGTATCCATGCCGTCATGGCTCTCCACCCCAGGTCCGGTACTCGTGCGAAGGCATGTGAGGGGCCACAAGACGGACCCTCTCGTGGAGCCAGTACACCTACTCCACGCCAACCCCCAATACGCATATGTCCGGCACGCCGACGGAAGGGAGGACACCGTGTCCATAAAAGACATCGCCCCAGCCGGCATCAACAACAACCACGGCAATAGCAGCGACGACGATCACAGCAACCCTTACCCACCCACTATTCTTTCATCACCCCCGGAAGAACATCGACCAACGGCACCCCCACCAACTACCCCTTCAACAACCCCGGCGGCACCCCCGGCAGAGACCCAGGAGGCTACCGGGGACACCCAGCCGACACCCGCGGCACCACAACAGCCACGTCGGTCGCAGAGGACTATCAAACCCCCGAACAGACTAAATCTATAGAAGGGGTGAATGTGATGAAATATATTCCATTCATCACTGCCTGTTTTCTGTGTCTTCTAACTGCCTGCTTTCTGTGTCTTTTCCCTTCCCCCAGTCCTCATGTATTATGCATTGGAATGTGCTGGAACTGGTTGTGTGCAGGGCTCCGCCCATACCTGGCTCCGTTGTAATCTAACTTCAGTCCGGCATCAGCCTCCTGAAGGTAGACATCTCTCTATTTTACGTGTTATGTTCTGAGTTAATAAAAGCCTTACTTTTGTTCTGCTAACTTCGAGTCTCGGAATAATTGAGGCACATCACTGGCAGAAGTAACATGTTGCACCTACTGACACAGTACTGGTGGTGGCCAAAGATAGGTCGGGAAGTAGCGAAATATTGCCACCGTTGTATAATACGCGCAAGAATAATGTAGGACAGAGATGTAGAGTTAGAGTAGCAAACCAACCCAGGCCCCAAGGACCCTGGGAAAACTTACAAATTGACTTTACCGGCCCCTTAGCGCAGGACCGGGGGAAGAAATATTGCCTGGTAATAATTGACCAATTTACCAGGTGGGTGGAAGCCTTTGCCACCCGAGATTGCTCTGCAAAAACAGTTGCACTAATATTGGCTACCGAGGTTATACCCCGTTGGGGAGTGCCTCTGCAAATTGACTCAGACAACGGCACTCATTTCACCAGCAAAATAATGAAAGAAATCTGTAAGTTGCTACATGTGACACAAAAATATCACAAACCATATCAGCCCCAGAGCTCGGGGATGGTGGAAAGAATGAATAGGACACTGAAAAACGCACTGACAAAAGCCATCCAGGAAACAGGAAAAGGATGGTCGGAATTATTACCCAGCATACTAAGGAGGCTGCGAGCCACCCCAGGACGAATGACCAGACTGACCCCCTATGAATTAATGACAGGACGAGCTATGAGACTACCAGAGGATTTGGCTGGAGGGGTGGGAGAACCAGGACCAGTACAAGATAGATTAAGGAGATACTTAGTACAACTAAATCAGGAGGTACAAGTACTAAATAAAGAAGTAAGGAACCAACAACAGATTAAAGATCTAGAAAGGCAGAATGCTGGACTTAAACCAGACGAGTTGCCCAGAATAGGTCAACAAGTAATGACGCAAGTTATCGGAAGAAAGGGAATGGGGTCCGTTGGATGGGGCCATGTACTGTATTAATGACAAGTGATACGTGTGATTGTCTACAACAACCGATGGGTATGCGATGGAAGCAATGGACCCAGGTGAAACCATTTAACACTAAAGACCCCCATTCTACCCTCTCCTCTAGGGGAAAGAGCTCGGAAGATGACCAGACCTCTGTTTAAATTACAGATAAACATGGATCCAGTCGACCCTTTATATCAGAGGGTCCATCTCGGGGAGAAGAAGCTCTCCCGGTTTACCCTTACACCCGAGAACTAATTTTTAATGTGGAAGCAAGTCATCCTCGGTTCCGAGGGACTGCCTAAGAAGAAGATATAATTGGAGTAAGACTTCTTTACTCCTGTACTCAAATCCTCTTGTAATGAAGGCCAGCATACCATTTGCCTTCTTAACTGCCTTTCACGACCACCAGACATCCCAAAGCACTTTACAGCCAATGAAGTATCTTTGAAGTGTAGTCACTGTTGTAATGTGGGAAACGTGGCAGCCAATTTGTGCACAGCAAGCTCCCACAAACAGCAATGTGATAATGACCAGATAATGTTTTTTTGTCATGTTGATTGAGGGATAAATATTGGGCTCAAAACACCGGGGATAACTTCTTCGAAATAGCACCACGGGATCTTTTACATCCACCTGAGGGGGCAGACGGGGGCCTCGGTTTAACGTTTCAGCCGTAGGACGGCACCTCCGACAATGCGGCTCTACCTCAGTACTGCCCCTCCGACAGTGCGGCGCTCCCTCAGTACTGCCCCGCCGACAGTGCGGCGCTCCCTCAGTACTGCCCCGCCAACAGTGAGACGCTCCTTCATTTCTGTCCCTCTGACAGTGCGGCGCTCCCTCGGAACCGCCCCTCCGACAGTGCGGTGCTCCCTCAGTACAGCCCCCCCGACAGTGCGGCGCTCCCTCAGTACTGCCCCCCCGACAGTGCGGCGCTCCCTCAGTACTGCCCCTCCGACAGTGCGGTGCTCCCTCAGTATTGCCCGCCCGACAGTACGGCGCTCCCTCAGTACTGCCCCTCCGACAGAGCGGCGCTCCCTCAGTACTGCCCCGCCGACAGAGCAGCGCTCCCTCAGTACTGCCCCTCCGACAGTGAGGCGCTCCCTCAGTGATGCGCCATCAATTACTCAAAAGACTGAGGTTAAGCGAGTAACAACCAGGCTTTTATTAACTAAAGAATGAAGGTCATGTCTCGAGTGGTCGACCCATCCAGAATACTAAGGGACTGGGAGGTAGTCACTTATATACCTGGAATAGTGGGAGGAGTCAGCCGAGGCATGTCCAGACCTGTACCTAGTGGAATACACATTACACATACAGACAGGTATAACAGTGGTTTACCACATTCACCCCTTGTTTAAAAATGAGTCCGGCGGGGTGAAGTGTATTTAAAAGTTCGTGTATTGGAGTCTCTCCGGAGGTCTTGTCTGCCGCTGTGATCGACGTGGCGACGGCAGGGGTGGTGGAGCTTCCGGCGTTGCGTCCTGTGTGGGCTGGGGCCCTGGAGTGTAGTCCTCGTGGGTGACGGTCCAAGGCGAGCCGGCTGCTGGGGTTGGATATCGGGTCGTGGGGGGGGGTGGTAATGGGTAGTGGGTTACAGCGGTCCCCGAGGGTGCGAGGTCTCGTATGGAGACTGTGTCCTCCCGCCCGTCCGGGTACGCAATGTAAGCGTACTGGGGGTTGGCGTGGAGGAGGTCGACCCTCTCGACCAGGGGGTCCATTTTCTTGGCCCTCACGTGTCTTCTCAGTGGTACCGGCCCTGGGGACGTCAGCCATGGCGGTAACGATGTCCCCGATGTGGACTTCCTTGGGAAGACAAACATTTTCTCGTGAGGGGTGGCATTGGTGGCAGTGCAGAGCAGTGACCGAATCGAGTGGAGCGCATCGGGGAGCACCTCCTGCCAGCGGGAGGTCAGAAGGCCCCTAGACTTTAAGGCTAGTAGGGCGGCCTTCCAAACTGTTGCATTCTCTCTTTCCACCTGTCCGTTCCCCCGGGGGTTGTAACTGGTGGTCCTGCTTGTGGCTATACCCCTAGCGAGCAGGTACTGGCGGAGTTCGTCGCTCATAAACGATGAGCCCCGGTCGCTATGGATATAGCTGGGGAAACCGAACAGGGTGAAGAGGCTGTTCAGAGATTTAATGACCGTGGCACTGGTCATGTCCGAGCAGGGGATAGCGAACGGGAAACAGGAGTACTCGTCAATGATGTTGAGGAAGTACACATTGCGGTCGGAGGAGGGGAGAGGCCCTTTAAAATCGACGCTCAGGCGTTCGAAAGGGCGGGTGGCTTTTATCAGGTGGGCTCTGTCTGGTCTATAAAAGTGTGGTTTGCACTCAGCGCAGACTTGGCAGTTCTTGGTCATGGTCCTGACCTCCTCGATGGAGTAACGCAGGTTGCGGGCCTTGATGAAGTGGAAGAACCTGGTGACCCCCGGGTGGCAGAGGTCATTGTGGAGGGCCCTCAGCCTATCGATCTGCGCGCTGGCGCAGGTGCCACGCGATAGGGCATCTGGGGGTTCATTGAGCTTCCCAGGCCGGTACAAGATCTCGTAGTTGTAGGTGGAAAGTTCGATTCTCCGCCTCAAGATCTTGTCATTTTTGATTTTGCCCCTCTGCTTGTTGTTGAACATAAAAGCAACTGAACGCTGGTCAGTGAGCAGGGTAAATTGTTTTCCGGCCAGGTAGTGCCTCCAATGACGCACAGCCTCCACAATAGCCTGGGCCTCCTTCTCGACCGCAGAGTGTCTGGTCTCCGGGCCCTGGAGGGTTCGTGAGAAGAATGCCACAGGTCTCCCCGCCTGATTAAGGGTGGCGGCCAGGGCGAAGTCGGACGCATCGCTTTCCACCTGGAAGGGGATGGATTCGTCCACTGCGTGAATGGTGGCTTTGGCAATGTCCTCCTTGATACGGTGGAAGGCCAAGCGGGCCTCTGCCGTCAGGGGAAAAGAGGTGGATTTGATCAGCGGACGGGCTTTGTCTGCATAGTAGGGGACCCACTGGGCGTAGTAGGAAAAAAACCCTAGGCACCTCTTCAGGGCTTTTAGGCAGTGGGGCAGTGGGAGTTCCATAAGGGGACGCATCCGGTCCGGGTCAGGACCGATGACCCCGTGTTCCACAACACAGCCAAGGATGGCGAGGCGGTCTGTGCGGAATATGCACTTCTCCGTGTTATATGTCAGGTTCAGGAGTTGGGCGGTGCGGAGGAATTTCTCGAGGTTTGCGTCATGGTCCTGCAAGTCATGGCCGCAGATGGTCACATTGTCTAGGTAAGGGAAAGTGGCCTGCAGCGCGTTTTGATCGACCATCCGGTCCATCTCCCTTTGGGAGACGGAGACTCCGTTGGTAACGCCGAAGGGAACCCTAAGGAAGTGATAGAGGCGGCCGTTTGCCTCAAAAGCAGTATACTGGCGGTCTTCAGGGCGGATGGGGAGCTGGTGGTACGCTGATTTCAGGTCAATGGTCGAAAAGACGTGGTACTGCGCGATCTGGTTGACCATGTCAGCTATGCGGGGGAGTGGGTAAGCGTCCAGCAGGGTGTAGCGGTTTATTGTTTGGCTGTAGTCAATGACCAGGCGTTGTTTCTCGCCGGTCTTAACGACCACAACCTGGGCTCGCCAGGGGCTGGAGCTGCCCTCAATAATCCCCTCCTTCAGGAGCCGCTCCACTTCGGTTTTGATGAAAACACTGTCCCCGGCACTGTATCGCCTGCTCTTTGTGGCGATGGGCTTACAGTCGGGGGTGAGGTTAGCAAACAGTGGGGGGGGTGGGACTCTGAGTGTGGAGAGGTTGCATCTGGTGCGCGGCGGGCAATTTGGAGGCTGCTGGCTGCGGACTGTGAGTGGGGGGAGGGGGCCACCGTACACCATTGTAACGCTTTTGAGGTGGCACTGGAAATCCAACCCCAGTAGGACGGCAGCGCAGAGGTCGGGCAGGACCAGGAGTTTAAAATTATTGAACACAGTCCCGTCTACTACTAGTGTCACCACTCAGTAGCCGCCAATGTCCGCTGACTGGGACTCGGAGGCCATAGAAATCTGCTGGTGCGCAAGCAGGACTGGGAGAGAGCAACGCCGCACTGTGTTGGGGTGGATGAAGCTCTCTGTGCTCCCGGAGTCAAAAAGGCAGTTTATTGCATGGCCGTTTACCTTAACGTCCATTTTGGACCGAGCTAGTTGGTGCGGTCTCGTTTGGTCCAGCGTAACAGAGGCCAGCGTAGGGGTCGGTGTGTCGCTGTGGGTATCAGATGGGGGGGTTGGCGGTCTGCTGCGTCCCGGCCGGTGTCCAAGATGGCGGCGTCCATGTGGCTGGAGTCGTCCAAGATGGCTGCTGCTGCGGTGGTTCGCACATGGCTGGGGAGGCCCAAAATGGCGGCCCGCACGGCCCACACGCGGCGCTGTTGGGGGCCCAAGATGGCGGCTCGCCCGGCCCACACGCGGCGCTGCTGGCGTTCGTGGTGGCTTTGGCCTTGCAGACGCTGGCGTAGTGTCCCTTTTTCCCGCAGCCCGAGCAGGTCGCATTCTTCGCCGGGCAGCGCGCTCTGGGGTGTTTGGCCTGGCCACAGAAGTAGCATTTTTGGCCTTGGGGTACTGCTGTCTGGCTTTGGGACACTGCTGCGGTAGTTGGGCTGTTGTTGGGCTGTGGCTGGGGTGGCACGGTGCTATGGGGCTGTCCTACCGTGTCCCAGGTTGTCGTTCCCCGCGGCGTCCACGGTGTAGAGGAGTAGGCATCCATGCCCCGGTAGGCTGCGTCCAGCGTTAGAGCGATTTCGGAGGCTTTGTCGAGGGTGAGGTCACTCTGCTCCAGCAGTCGCTGTCTGGTGTAGTTGGACCTGTGGCCCGCTACGAAGGCATCCCGGATCAGTTCCTCCGTGTACTTAGCGGGCGTTACCGCCTTACACCCACAGGCCCGGCCAAGCACGGACAGTGCTTGGAGGTATTCCTCAGTCGATTCCCCAGGTTGTTGCTTGCGACTCCCCAGAAGGTGCCTGGCGTATACTTCGTTCACAGGGCGCGTGTACTGGGTCTTGAGGAGCTGGAGGGCGGCTGTGTACGAGGTCGCGTCCCGGATGACTGAGTACACTCGGTGGTTCACCTTGGAGATCAGGACAGACAGTTTGTCCGCATCCGTTTCGACCACAGTGGAGGCAGTCAGGAATGTCTCGAAGCCAGTGAGCAAACTTGTTGGAAGCGTCCGCTTCCCGACTGTCCAGGTCCAGGCATGCTGGTGTGAGGATCTTCTCCATTATAAAAAATTTAGTTAATAAAATTGATGCGCCATCAATTACTCGAAAGACTGAGGTTAAGCGAGTAACAACCAGGCTTTTATTAACTAAAGAATGAAGGTCTTGTCTCGAGTGGTCGACCCGTCCAGAATACTAAGGGACTGGGAGGTAGTCACTTATATACCTGGAATAGTGGGAGGAGTCAGCCGAGGCATGTCCAGACCTGTACCTAGTGGAATACACATTACACATACAGACAGGTATACAGTGGTTTACCACACTCAGTACTGTCCCTCTGACAGTGCGGAGCTCCCTCAGTATTCCCCCTCCGACAGTGCGGCGCTCCCTCAGTACTGCCCCTCCGACAGTGCAGAGCTCCCTCAGTACTGCCCCTCCGACAGTGCGGCGCTCCCTCAGTACTGCCCCTCCGACAGTGCGGCGCTCCCTCAGCACTGCCCCTCTGACAGTGCGGCGCTCCCTCAGTACCGCCCCTCCGACAGTGCAGTGCTCCCTGTGTACTAGCTCCTCCGACAGTGCGGCGCTGCCTCAGTACTGACCCTCTGACACTGCAGCGCTCCCTCAGCACTGCCCATCCGACAGTGCGGCGCTCCCTCAGTACTGACCCTCCGACAGTTCGGCACTCCCTCAGTACTGCCCCCCCTGACAGTGATGCGCTCCCTCAGTACTGTCCCTCTGACAGTGCAGCGCTCCCTCAGTACTGCCCCCCCCGACAGTGCGGCGCTCCCTCAGTACTGCCCCTCCGACAGTGCAGCGCTCCCTCAGTACTGCCCCTCCCGACAGTGCGGCGCTCCCTCAGTACTGCCCCTCCGACAGTGCGGCGCTCCCTCAGTACTGCCCCTCCGACAGTGCGGCGCTCCCTCAGCACCGCACTGGAGTGTCAGCCTCGCTTTATGTGTTCAAGTCCCTGGAGCGGGATTTGAACCCACAACCTTCTGACTCTGCTATCCACTGAGCCACAGCTGACTCCAGTCTTTTACACAGTTTCATCATAACTTCCTTGCTTTTGCACTCTACGCCTCTCCTAAAGCAGGGAGTTATGATGAATTGTTAAACAGTTTTTTTTGCAGAGTGACCCAGGCTGTCTGTAGGAAACAATTGTGCATTTGAAAGCAGCTTGTATTGTGAAGCTTGTGCCCCTTTGCCAGGCCCGCTGCCTGCGGCCCCTCTCCCAGATTCCAGCCCCAGCTCTGTGCTGACTGAGCTGCTCTCACCTGGGGACAGCGCGTCACAATCGGCCCCAGCGCACCTGAGCTGGAGAGGAGGCCCTGCCCTCTTTCCGCGCCGCCATTGGTTGGAGGACCAGGCCACCCAGTTCAGTCCTCCCAGCTCAGCCCTCTTCCTATTGGTCAGAGCTCCCGCCAGTCACAGGCCCCGCTCCGCTCCGTTTGGCGTCCGCGGAGGTCCTGCCCGCCCGACTCTCAGGTTTGGGTTTTCTCGTATTTTACTTTATAATCTCGCTCTCCGCTCCCCCACCTCACCTTGATTTAAATCGATTCCCCAACACTTTACTTTACCCCGGCCGCTGAATCCGCCTCTTATCCGGGCCCGGCCTTCCGGCTGCTCCCCGGAGGCCCCGCGCAGGCGCACTGGCAGTCTGGTGTTATGGTGGGGCCGAATGAGCATGCGAGGCCCCGCCTCTCCACATTTAAAGAGACACCCACCCCCTCCACATTTAAAGAGACACCCACCCCCTCTCGTGTGTTCTTCTGATTAAAGGGACTGTGACAATTCCCCCAGCCACTGCACTTTAGCAAGGATGTGAAAGACCTTGAGAGCCAGTCAGTGGCTCAGTTGGGAGCACCCTCGTCTCTCAGTCAGAAAGTTGTGGGTTCAAAGTCCCCACTCCAGGGATTCGAGCACATAAACCTAGGCTGACGCTCTGGTGTTATGGTGGGGCCGAATGAGCATGCGCGGCCCCCCACTGTCGGAGGGGCAGTACATGAATGAGCGCCGCACTGTGGGTGGGGCAGTACTGAGGGAGCACCACACTGTCGGAGGGTCAGTACTGAGGGAGCACTGCACTGTTGGAGGGATAGTACTGAGGGAGCACTGCACTGGCGGAGGGGCAGTACTGAGGGAGCGCCGCACTGTCGGAGGGCCGTCTTTCCGAAGAGACGTTCAGGTGGACATAAAAGATCCCACTATTTCGCAGAAGGGCAGGAGAGTTATCCCCGGTGTCCTGGCCATTATTTATGATGCAAATTGGCTGCAGTGTTTCCCACAATACAACAGCGATTACACTTCAAAAAGTACTTCATTGGCTGTAAAACCGTTGGTCGTGAAAGACGCTGTATAAAGGCCAGTCATTAACATAAGAACATAAGAAATAGGAGCAGGAGTAGGCCAATCGGCCCCTCGAGCCTGCTCCACCATTCAATAAGATCATGGCTGATCTGATTCTAACCTCAAATCTTCTATCACTCTGCATCCACCCGAACCCATGTGATCTCCCGGGAGAGGCAAAAAAACAGATAAAGACCCAATGGCCAATTTGGGAGAAAAAAATCTGGGAAATTCCCCTCCGACCCATCTAGGCGATCGAAATTCTTCCAGGAGATCACTCTGTCCCTATATTTTCTACAGTACTTACCTTCTGTAAAGGTGATCTCCACCCCAGCCAGGAACAGGAATAAAACCATCTCCTGAAATCTAACACAGAATTAGAACACAGTAGGAGCAGAACCAGGCTACACGGCCCCTGGGCCCACTCCACTACCCACAGGGCCATGACCATTCCGAACCTAGACTCATGTCCAATTTCCTGCCCGCTCCCCGTAACCCTTAATTCCCTTTACTTCTAGAAAACTATCTATTTCTGTTTTAAATTTATTTAATGATGTAGCTTCCACAGCTTTCTGGGGCAGCAAATTCCACAAACCTACCACCCTCTGAGTGAAGAAGTTTCTCCTCATCTCAGTTTTGAAAGAGCAGCCCCTTATTTTAAGATTATGCCCCCTAGTTCTAGTTTCACCCATCATTGGGAACATCCTCACCACATCCACCCGATCAAGCCCCTTCACAATCTTATATGTTTCGATAAGATCGCCTCTCATTCTTCTGAACTCCAATGAGTAGAGTCCCAATCTACTGAACCTCTCCTCATATGACCACCCCCTCATCCCCGGGATTAACCGAGTGAACCTTCTTTGTACTGACTCGAGAGCAAGCATGTCTTTTCTTAAGTATGGACACCAAAACTGTATGCAGTATTCCAGGTGCGGTCTCACCAATACCTTGTACAACTGCAGCAATATCTCCCTGTTTTTATATTCCATCCCCCTAGCAATAAAAGCCAACATTCCATTGGCCGCCTTGATCACTTGCTGCACCTGCATACTAACTTTTTGAGTTTCGTGCACCAGGACCCCCAGATCCCTTTGTACTACAGTACTTTCCAGTTTCTTGCCATTAAGATAATAACTTGCTCTATGATTTTTCCTGCCAAAGTGCATAACCTCTCACTTTCCAGTATTGTATTCCATCTGCCAAATCTCTGCCCACTTACTTAGCCTGTCTATGTCCCTTTGCAGGTTTTTTATGTCCTCCTCACTCACTACTTTCCGTCCCATCTTTGTATCATCTGCAAACTTTGATATGTTACACTCGGTCCCCTCCTCCAAATCGTTAATATAGATTGTAAAGAGTTGGGGACCCAGCACTGACCCCTGCGGAACACCACTAGTTACTGGTTGCCAATCTGAGAACGAACCATTTATCCCAACTCTCTGCTTTCTGTTAGAAAGCCAATCCTCCACCCACGCCAGAAAATTACCCCCAATCCTGTGATTTTTTATCTTGAGCAATAATCTTTTGTGTGGCACCTTGTCAAATGCCTTTTGGAAGTCTAAATACACTACGTCCACTGGTTCCCCTTTATCCACCCTGTATGTTACTTCCTCAAAAAACTCCAGCAAATTTGTCAAACATGACTTCCCCTTCATGAAACCATGCTGAGTTTGTCCTATTAAATTATGTTTATCCAAATGTCCCGTTACTGTCTCCTTAATAATGGACTCTAACATCTTACCAACCACAGATGTTAGGCTAACAAGTCTATAGTTTCCAGCCTTCTGCCTACTACCCTTTTTAAATGAGGGTGTTACATTCGCAGTTTTCCAATCTGCCGGGACCTTTGCTGAGTCCAGTGAGTTTTGGAAAATTATTACCAATGCATCCACAATCCCTACCGCTACTTCCCTCAAGACCCTAGGATGCAAGCCATCTCTCCTGTATTTACATTAATTACTTATATAAACCTCTTTTACTGTCTCTTGCAAGGGGAGGAATTGAAGACGGGCAGCTTCACGCAAACTTCACACGAAGATCTGACAGAGTCACTCGATTCATCAGGACCTGAATATCATCGACATATGGAAGCAGAAAGCAGCACTCAGAATGCAGGCAAACTGCACACGTGTCTTATGTGTGGACGTGGATTCAACCGAAGGTGCAGCCTGGGGAGGCACAAGTGTAACCAAAGCAAGGAGAGTCTGTGCAAATGTCGGGAATGCGGGAAGGGATTCAGTTGCCTTTCCGAGCTGGAGACTCATCAACGCAGTCACACTGTGAAATGGCCGTTCACCTGCACCGTGTGTGGGAAGGGATTCACTCATTCAAGCACCCTGCGGGCACACCAGCGAGTTCACACTGGGGAGAGGCCATTCACCTGCTCCGACTGCGGGAAGGGATTCACTCAAAAATCCAACATGCTGACACACCAGCGAGTTCACACCGGGGAGAGACCGTTCACCTGCTCAGTGTGTGGGAAGGGATTCACTCAACAATTCGTCCTGCTGAGACACCGGCGAGTTCACACCGGGGAGAAGGCGTTCACCTGCTCTCACTGTGAGAAGAGGTTTAACCAGTCTTGCAACCTGTTGATACACGAGCGTGTTCACACCAATGAGAGCCCTTTTCAGTGCCACGACTGCGAGAAGGGCTTCAGAAGATCCAGCGACCTGATACGGCACCAGCAAGTTCACACTGGGGAGAGGCCGTTCACCTGCTCAGTGTGTGGGAAGGGGTTCCCTTTCTCCTCCGCCCTGCTGATGCACCAGCTGGTTCACACTGACGAGAGGCCGTTCACCTGCTCTGAGTGCGGGAAAGGATTCAATTGTCCCTCCACTCTGCGGGAACACCAGCTGCTTCACACTGATGAGAGGCCGTTCTCCTGCTCCGAGTGCGGGAAAGGATTCACTCGTCTCACCTATCTGCGGAAACACCAGCTGGTTCACACTGACGAGAGGCCGTTTAAATGTTCCGTCTGCGACAAGAGTTTCAAATGCTCCAAGAGCCTGAAGAAGCATCGACGCATCCACACCGGGGAGAGGCCGTTCAGCTGCTCTCACTGCGAGAAGAGGTTTACGCAGTCATCCGATCTTCAGAAACACCAGTTCACCCACACCGGGAAGAGGCCGTTCCCCTGCTCAGTGTGTGAAAAGGGATTCACCACTTCATTTCACCTGTTGCGACACCAACGAGTTCACACTGGGGAGAGGCCATTCCCCTGCTCAATGTGTGAAAAGGGATTCACCAGTTCATCTAACCTTCTGAGACACCAGCGAGTTCACACCTGAGCGCACTGGTCCCATTCTGCTGTCAATCACATGAAGGACTATTCTGTGTTAATAATGGCAATTATGGGGTTGGGCGGCGGGGGTGCGGTTTGAAGATGCTGATAACCCCAGTAACTAGGCTGGAATTTAAGAGGGGTCAGCCTCGGCTCAGTGGGTGACACTCTCACCTCTAGAGTCAGAAGGTCGTGAGTTTGAGTCCCACTCTGGAGACTTGAGCACGTAATCTAGGCTGACACTCCAGGGCAGTACTGAGGGAGAGCTGCTCTGTCAGAGGTGCCATCTTTTGGATGCGACGTTAAACCGCTGCCCCGTCTGCCCTCTCAGGTGGGTGTAAAAGATCCCGTGGCTGTCATTTTGAAAAGCGGAAGGGAGAAAGGATCTCGACTCGGAAGATCAGGAAGTAGAATAAGGAGCGAAGGAATAACAAGGGGCAGAAAACACTGGTAGGAGTAATATATAGGCCCCCCAACCGTAGCTAAACCATTGGACAGAATATTAATCAAGAAATACGGTGGCATAGTGGTTAGCACTGTTGCCTCACAGCGCCAGGGACCCGGGTTCGAATCCGGCCTCGGGTGACTGTCTGTGTGGAGTTTGCACATTCTTCCCGTGTTTGCGTGGGTTTTCTCCGGGTGCTCCGGTTTCCTCCCACAGTCCAAAGATGTGCGGGTTAGGTTGATTGGCTATGATAAATTGACCCTTAGTGTTAGGGGGATTAAATATGTGGGGTTACGGGGATAGGGTGGGATATGTGTTGGTGTAGGGGTTACAGGGATCGGGTGGGATATGTGTTGGTGCAGGCTCGATGGGCCGAAATGGCCTCTATCTGCACTGTGGGGTTTCTGTGATTCTGTTCTGTTTCTGTGAAATAGTAGGAGCTTACAATAAAAATGATGCAATAATCTTGGGGGACTTTAATCTTCAAATAGAATGGACAAATAAAATTGGCAAAGGCAGTCTGGAGGATGAGTTCATGGGATGCATTTGGGACAGTTTCCTAGAACAATATGTCATGGACCCAACCAGGGAACAGGCTATTTTAGATCATGTGTTGTGTAATGAGACAGGGTTAATTAGCAATCTCATAGTAAAGGATCCTCTGGGGCAGAGTGATCATAATATGATAGAATTTTACGTTAATTTTGAGAGGCACTTGCCTCAGTCCAAAACTAGAGTCTTAAACTTAAATAAAGCCGATTGCATAGGTATCAGGGGTGAGTTGGCTAAGGTAGATTGGAAAAATAGATTAAAAGGTATAGCGATAGATAAGCAGTGGCTAGCGTTTAAAGAAATATTTCATAATTCTCAACAAAAATACATTCCATTGAGAAACAAAAACTCCACGGGAAAAGTGATCCAACCGTGGCTAACGAAAGAAGTTAAGGATAGCATTAGATTGAAAGAAGAAGTTTATAATGTTGCAAAGAATAATAGTAAGGCTGAGGATTGGGAGAGTTTCAGAAACCAGTAAAGGTTGACCAACAAATTGATAAAAAGGGAAAAAGTAGAATGAGAGAAAAATAGCAAGAAATATAAAAGCAGATTGTAAGAGTTTCTACAAGTATGTAAAAAGGAAAAGAGTAGCAAAAGTAAACGTTGGTCCCGTAGAGGCTGAGGCAGGAGAAATTATTATGGGGAAGAAGAAAATAGCAGAAACGTTAAAAATATGTCTTCACAGTAGAAGACACAAAAAGCACACCCAAAATGGTGGTGAACCAAGGGGGTGATGAGGGTGAGGAACTTAACGTCATTAATAGAAGTAGAGAAAAGGTAAACATAGAAACATAGAAGATAGGAGCAGGAGTCGGCCATTCGGCCCCTCGAGCCTGCTCCGCCATTCAATAAGATCATAGTTGATCATCCAAATTCAGTACCCGGTCCCTGCCTTCTCCCCATATCCCTTGATCCCTTTAGCCTTAAGAAATATATCCAATTCCTTCTTGAATATATTTAATGAATTGGCCTCTACTGCCTTCTGTGGCAGAGAATTCCACAGTTTCACCACTCTCTGGGTGAAGAAATTCCTCCTCATCTCTGTCCGAAATGGCTTAACCCTTATCCTTAGACTGTGACCCCTGGTTCTCGACTCCCCAACCATCGGGAACATCCTTCCAGCATCTAGTCTGTCTCGTCCTGTTAGAATTTTATGAATTTCGATGAGATCCCCTCTCATTCTTCTAAACTCCAGCGAGTACAAGCCCAATCAACCCAATCTCTCCTCATACGTCATTCCTGCCATCCCAGGTATCAGCCTGGTGAATCTTCGCTGCACTCCCTCCATGGCAAGAACATCCTTCCTCAGATAAGGCGACCAAAATTGCACACAATACTCAAGATGTGGTCTCACCAAGGCCCTGTACAACTGCAGCAAGACATCATTGTTCCTGTACTCCAACCCTCTCACTACGAAGGCCAACATACCATTTGCCTTCTTAACCGCCTGCTGCACCTGCATGCTTACCTTCAGCGACTGGTGCACAAGGACACCCAGGTCTCGTTGCACTTCCCCTTCTCCCAATCTATTGCCATTCAGATAATAATCTGCCTTCCTGTTTTTGACACCAAAGTGGATAAGCTCGCATTTATCCACGTTATCTTGCATTTGCCATGATTCTGCCCAATCACCCAACCTCTCCCAATCATACTAGAGTTTCTCGGCATCCTCCTCACAGCACACACGCCCACCCAGCTTTCTGTCATCTGCAAACTTGGAGATATTACATCTAGTTCCCTCGTCCATCATTAATATATATTGTGAATAGCTGGGGTCCTAGGACCGATCCCTGCGGTACCCCACTAGTCACTGTCTGCCACTCAGAAAAAGAGCCGTTTATTCCAACTTTTTGCTTCCTGTCTGCCAACCAGTTCTCTATCCAAGTCAATACCTTGCCCCCAATCCCATGTGCCTTAACTTTACACGCTAATCTCTTATGCGGGACCTTAATGAAAGCCTTTTGAAAATCCAAATACACCACATCCACTGGTTCTCCCTTATCTATTTTACCAGTTACATCCTCAAAAAATTCCATTAGATTAGTCAAGCACGATTTACATTTTGTAAATCCATGTTGACTTTGTCCGATCCGGTCACTTTTTTCCAAGTGCTCTGCTATTACATCTTTTATAATGGACTCTAGCATTTTCCCCACTACCGATGTCAGGCTTACCGGTCTATAATTCCCCATTTTCTCTCTACCACCCTTTTTGAACAGTGGGGTAACATTAGCTACCCGCCAATCCATGGGTACTTTTCCAGAGTCTATCGAATTTTGGAAGATGATCAGCAATGCACCTACTATTTCTAGGGCCACTTCCTTAAGTACCTTAGGATGTAGATTATCAGGCCCTGGGGATTTATCGGCCCTCAATCCCATCAATTTCCCTAACACCATTTCCCTTCAAATACTGATTTCTGTCAGTTCCTCCCTTTCATTAGACCTTATGTTCCCCGACATCTCTGGGAGGTTATTTGTGTCCTCCTTTGTGAAGGCAGAACCAAAGTATGTATTTAATTGGTCCGCCATTTCTTTGTTCCCCATTATAATTTCCCCTGATTCTAACTGCAAGGGACCTACGTTTGACTTCACCAATCTTTTTCTCTTCACATATCTATAAAAGCTTTTACAGTCAGTTTTTATGTTCCCTGCAAGCTTACTCTCATACTCTATTTCCCCCCTATTAATTAATCCCTTTGTCCTCCTTTGTTGGAGCCTAAACTGCTCCCATTCCTCGGGTTTACTGCTTTTTCTGGCCAATTTATATGTCCTCTCCTTGGATCTTATGCTATCCCTAATTTCCCTTGTTAGCCACGGTTGAGTCACCTTTTTTGTTTTATTTTTATGCCAAACTGGGATGAACAAATTCTGTAGTTCATCCATGCGATCATTGAATGTTCGCCATTGCCCATCCACCGTCAACCCTTTGAGTGACATTCCCCAATCAATCCTACCCAACTCGCACCTCATACCATCGTAGTCTCCTTTATTTAAATTCAGGACCCTAGTCTCTGAGTGAACTATTTCACTCTCCATCTTAATGAAGAATTCTATCATATTATGATCACTCCGACCCAAGGGGCCTCGCACAACAAGATTGCTAATTAGTCCCATTAGGTACTAGGAAAACTAATGGGACTAAAAGCCGACAAATCCCCTGGACCTGACTCCCTACATCCTAGGGTTGTAAAAGAGGTGGCTGGACAGATTTTGGATGCATTGGTTTTGATCTTCCAAAATTCCCTAGATTGTAGAACGGTCCCAGCGGATTGGAAGGTCGCAAATGTAACACTGCTATTCAAGAAAGGAGGGAGAGGAAAAACAGGGAACTACAGGCCAGTTAGCTTGACATCAGTGTCGGATAGGGTGTACTTGTAGGATTTAGTAAACATTATTAAGATTCGATAACCATTTTAATATAACTGTAATATGTGAAATTGTATGTTAAGATCCTAAAAGCCTGTATAAAATGGAGAATGGCTGAGAGCAAAGCAGGATGGGATTATGCCAACCTGACTAAAAAGCTCTGTTTAAAATTACTGAAGTAATGGAATGTTGTGCTAAGTTTATGGAGACGAGGAATTCAGCAATATTATGCTTAAAGAGATAAAAACTAGAGAGATAGATAAGAGTTGGAGACGTCCTTCATTGGTCCAGCTATCGGATGGACCGACTGTTTCGTCAACATTCTAGGAAGTGTTCTGTGAAAACTGAACATCTGAGATAAGGGTACTTTGTTATGCATGGAGAAAAAGTCAGAAGGATCAAACAAGGTCATAAGATGGGTAACGAGGGAGCAAGACTTTTTACCAGGTGTTAGAGGGTTAATTACTGCCATGTAGGCAAAACGAGAGGGAAAGGGGTATAAAGGTACAGGATTTGAACATCGAAAGCGTGCACCGTGTAACCAGAGATTGATAGGAGCTTCGGTCAACAGAACACAGCAAGGTCCCAAGGAAGCGTGCATGGGTCAATGGAACACAGCAACATACATCAGGAGACTTGCGCCGCGGACACGCGGAAGGAACGCTAGGGTTTGAACGAACAGACTGTGACTATCTTCTTGTTAAGTACTACTTCTTTGTACCGGATGTTTAATGCTTAATAAATCTGTTTTACTGATACACAATATACCTGTACCCAGAGTGGTTTGTGCAGTCACGGACTGTTTTACTGATACACAATATGCCTGTACCCAGAGTGGTTTGTGTAGTCACGGACTGTTTTACCGATACACAATATACCTGTACCCAGAGTGGTTTGTGCAATCACAGACTGTTTTACTGATACACAATATACCTGGACCCAGAGTGGTTTGTGTAGTCATGGACTGTTTTACTGATACACAATATACCTGTACCCAGAGTGGTTTGTGTAGTCACAGACTGTTTTACTGATACACAATATACCTGTACCCAGAGCGGTTTGTGTAGTCATGGACTGTTTTACTGATACACAATATACCTGGACCCAGAGTGGTTTGTGTAGTCACGGACTGTTTTACTGATACACAATATACCTGTACCCAGAGTGGTTTGTGTAGTCACGGACACATTATTATAACAGCTTTTGAAAGCTACATCAGTCATCTGGAAAATGCTGGAATCCATTGTTAAGGAAGTGGTATCAAGTCACTTAGAAAATCATAACATGATTAGGCAGAGTCAACATGGTTTTATGAAAAGGAAATCGTGTTTGACAAATTTATTTGAGTTTTTTGAGGATGTAACTAGCAGGGTAGATAGAGGGGAACCAGTGGATGTAGTATATTTGGATTTCCAAAAGGCATTTGATAAGGTGCCACAGAAAAGGTTATAACACAAGATCAGGGCTCATGGGGTTGGGGGTAATATAGTAGCATGGATAGAGGATTGGTTAATGGACTGAAAACAGAGAGTAGGGATAAACAGATCTTTTTCAGGTTGGCAGGCTGTATCTAGTGGGGTGTTGCGTGGATCAGTGTTGGGCCATCAGCTATTTACAATCTATATTAATGACCTAGATGAAGGGACCGAGTGTAATGTATCCAAGTTTGCTGATGATACAAAGCTAGGTGGGACAGTAAGCTGTGAGGAGCCTTTGGACCTTCTGACAATCACCTTAAATCTGTGTCCTCTGGTTCTCGAGCCTTCCACCAATGGGAACAGTTTCCCTCATTCTACTCTGTCCAGACCCCCTCACGATTTTGAACACCTCCATCAAATCTCCTCTCAACCTTCTCTGCTCCAAGGAGAACAACCCCAGCTTCTCCAGTCTCTCCACATAACTGAAGTCCCTCATCCCTGGTACCATTCTGGTCAATCTCCCCTTAATCTTCTCTGCTCTAAGGAGAACAACTCCAGTCTCTCCACGTAACTGAAGTCCCTCGTCCCTGGTGCCATTCTGGCCAATCTCTCCTTAACCTTCTCTGCTCTAAGGAGAACAATCCCAGCTTCTCCAGTCTCTCCACGTAACTGAAGTCCCCCATCCCTGGTACCATTCTGGTCAATCTCCCCTTAACCTCCTTCTCTGGTCTAAGGAGAACAATCCCAGCTTCTCCAGTGTTCTAGCTCAGGCCAACATCCCCAGCATCGAAGCTTTGACCACGCTCGATCAGCTCCGATGGATGGGTCACATTGTCCGCATGCCCGATACGAGACTCCGAAACAAGCGCTCTACTCGGAGCTCCGGCACGGCAAGAGAGCCCAAGGTGGGCAGAGGAAACGCTTCAAGGACACCCTCAAAGCCTCCTTGAAAAAGTGTAACATCCCCACCGACACCTGGGAATCCCTGGCCCAAGACCGCACAAAGAGGAGAAGCATCGGGAAGGCACCGAACACCTCGAGTCTGTTCACTGGGAGTAAGCGGAAGCCAAGGGCAAAGAACGTACGTCAACCTAAGCACCCCACCCACCCGCCCCGTCAACCACCATCTGCCCCACCTGTGTGGACTCCTCTGTAGTGTATGTGCCTTTAAGAGCCCCCTGTGTACTGTAATGCCGGTAATGGCCACTCGGGCTGTATAAGCCTGTATATTGTGTTGTATCAGTTACTTCACCTCCAGACTTTGTTCAGTAAACACCTGTGAAACCTACTCCTGCCTTCCATGTCTCTATTAACACATGGATTCAACAGTGGCGACGAATTGGAAACGGACTTACCTGCAATTCGGCAGCACCTCAAGGACATCGATTCCTCAGACGTCCAAAGTCGAAGAAAAGCAAAAAAAGAAAGCTGTGGTTTCACCAGCTAGCCGAGCTGGTGGCAGGTACTGCAATAGTCCTTCCTGGGCGGTGGGCTGGGGCTCCATCGGCTGGCTCTGCAGCAGGGCTGAGCAGCAAAGGCGGAGGCAAACACAGACAGAGGGGGGGAGCACTCAGGAGATGGCCGGCGCTGCAAAGCAGGTCGGCATTCGGACAAGCAGAGGGAGGGAAAAGTCCCAGAGAGTCCGGCAAGAACGAGTCTCCACCTGTAAATAAAAACCGCGGAAAACAGCGTTGTCAGCAGCAGCAGCGGCGGGAAAGCGTAGGAAGCGCCATTTTTTCTGCAGGAAAGGAAGGAAAGCGCGGGAGGCGCCATTTTTTTTTCAAGATGCCTAAGGCTGGCAATATTAATGCTTTCGATAAAGATATAGAGAATTGGACCACATATGTGGAAAGAGTGGAGAAATATTGCACAGTGAATGAAATAAAAGATGATAAAAAGGCAACGGTACTTCTAAGTCTAATGGGCACAAGGACATACGGCTGTTATGAAACTTAATCACTCCAGCCAAACCGATGGACAAGAATTTTAAGGAGATTGTTGATACCCTACACTGCCAATTCGGGACAGGACTGGCAGATTCTCTACGAGACAAATTCGTCTGCGGTCTCCTAAGTGAAGGAACACAAAAAAAGTTACTTTCTGAGAAAGATTTGACACTGGACAAGGCTTTCAGTGTGGCTGTATCATACGAAGCAGCAGCAAGAGGAGCTGCAAAGATACAACAAATGCCACAGGACTTCGGCACCCATGAAATGACACGGGGTTTCGAGAGATGTTATCGCTGCGGCAGATCCACCCATGACCAGAGGGGCTGCTGGTTCAAGGACAAAGCATGCAGGCAATGCGGAAAGATGGGACACATTACACGTGTATGCCGATCTGGAAACAAAAAATCCACTGACAGAATAAAAATCAATAAGGAAAAGTACAGAAAGGTACAAATGATGACGGACAGTAGCTCCAAAGACCAGAAGAGCAATAGCGACTCCAGAAACAAGAGACTAAGCTCTCTCAAATTACATAATGTAATTGCCAAAGAAGATTACCAGACCATTTGGGTTACCCTCATGATAGCGGGGTCCCCAGTTAAAATGGAGCTAGATACAGGATCAACCCTAACCGTCATAAGTCGACGGGATTACGAGCGGCTATTTCCGCATATACATTTGAAAGACACATCCATTATCTTGAAAACATATACGGGGCAGAAAGTATACCCAAAAGGGAAAATAAAGGTGCCTGTTGTATACAACGGCAAGGAAATACAGAAGTTGTATTTATACGTTCTACAAGATGGTGGTCCACCGCTGTTGGGACGTGAATGGATCAGGAAGATATGTTTAGACTGGCACTCCATTCAGGCACTGACGGTGACCAGTAAGGAAAAAAATGATGATGATATCATACCTGAACGATTAAAAGACATCTTGGCCAACGCCAAGGAAGTGTTTCAAGAGAAACTAGGAACCTTGAACGGCATCACCGCCTCAATATAAGTGGAAGATGCGGCAATTCGCAAGTTTTTTAAGGCAAGGCCGGTGCCATACGCAATTCGTCCAGCAGTCGAGGCAGAGCTGGAGAATTTGAAAAAGGCAGGCGTATTATCCAAGATAGATTGGAGCGAGTGGGCAACACCCATCGTCCCGGTCATGAAGAAAACGTTGAATAATGATAAATCTGAAGAACAGAAAAATTTGCATCTGTGGAGACTTCAAAGTGACTGTAAACCCGGTCCTTCACATGGTACAGTATCCTCTTCCGAGGATAGAAGATATTTTCGCCTCACTATCCGGAGGGAAACGTTTCACCAAAATTGACTTGGCACAGGCATATCTACAGGTGGAGGTTGAAGAGGCCTCTAAAAAGTATCTCACGATAAATACACACAAAGGCCTGTACCAGTACAATCGACTGGTTTTCGGAGTAGCATCAGCTCCAGCTATCTGGCAAAGAGCTATGGAGCAAGTCCTCCAAGGGATTCCGGGGACTCAATACTACCTAGACGACATCCTTGTAACAGGAGAAAATGACAGCAAGCTCCTTGCCAATTTGGAGCAGGTGCTCACTAGGCTGAGAGAACGGGGCCTATGAGCAAATCGCCCCAAGTGCGAATTTTTCTAGAATCAAATATCATATTGTGGCCACATAATTAATAAGGAAGGGTTGCATAAGTCACCTGAAAAAATTGAAGCGGTCATAAAAGCCCCAGCACCTGAAAATGTTTCACAATTAAGGTAGTTCCTGGGATTGATAAATTACTATAGTAGTGGTTCGTGTAAATCGCCACTAAATAAAAGAGTTTAACTTCGACGAACTATAAATAAGAGGTTTATTTACCAGAACAGGATAATTACAGCAGGTAAGGTAGCAGGTAAGATGGTTAACTGCAGGAACACCATGTTGTAGGTCTTACCAAAACAGGATAGTTACAGCAGGTAAGATGGCTGACTGCAGGAGCACCATATTGTAGGTGTTGTCCCAGCGGGGACTCCGCAAGGACTGCGTCCCAGTCCCGTGGGGAGCGAGTGAGGAGCCTCTTCCCACTCCTCTCTTTATTCCCGCACTTAGGGCGTCACGTGACCGCGTCGTGACGTCAACACGTTCACGAGCGCTTAAGCGGTCACGTGACCTGCGCCATTATGGGTGCATCTCCCCAGTACGGAAGCAGGCCTTTAAGGCTGAAGTCATTAGGCCGGGCTATGCCAGTACTTGCTGCGGGAGCAAAGAATCACTTCGCTCCCGCCTGCTGGCCAATGCGGCCGAAGTCGCGGTAGGCCGAACTATGCCGGCGGCCGTCTTGGGAGCCCGAATCGGGCCGGCAGCCAATGCGCATGCGTGGTGACATATGACGTCAGCACGTTAGGTCGGCGGCCGACACGCATGCGTCACGTGATGCATGACGTCAGCGCGTTAGGTCGGCTCTTAAAGGGGCAACGGCCCAACAAGTAAGTTAAAGGGGTAACAGCCCTAACTGGTAAGTAATACTATTAAATAAATTAAATACACACAGTTAAGTAAGTTATACATGCATGAATAAGTTAAACTAAAGGAAAGTAAGTTATACATGCATAAGTTAAGTTAAAGAGAATTATGTATCTCAATATAAAGAACAACCCGTGGGACCGCTATACTATCATAAATTTTTACCGAACTTATCAACTCTTCTGCACCCCCTTAATGAACTGCTACAAACAGGAGTAATTTGGAAATGGAGCGAAGACTGTAAACGTGCCTTCCATAAATGCAAAGACTTAATCACATCCAAGGAAGTTTTGGCTCATTACAACCCATCACTGCCAATCAGACTGGCATGCGATGCATCCCCTTATGGTGTAGGAGCAGTATTATCGCATAGATTCGCTGATGGCTCGGAATGGCCGATAGCTTTTGCGTCACGCTCATTAAACTCAGCTGAGCGTAACTATGCCCAAATCGACAGGGAAGCACTCAGCCTGGTATGGGGAGTGAAGAAATTCAACCATTACCTACACGGACAAAAATTTACCTTGTTGACTGACCATCAACCCCTCATCTCCATATTCAACCCTAAAAAGGGTGTTCTCATTATGACAGCGCAAAGGCTACAGAGGTGGTCCCTTTTTCTAGGGGCACACCAATATGACATAGAATATAAAGGATCAAAACAGCATGGGAATGCTGATGGTTTATCGTGCCTACCGTTGCCAACGGTATAAGAGGCACCTACAGTAGACCCAGTGGAGATGTTCCACTCTACCATAGTTGAATGTCTACCAGTAACAAATTCTGCCATTGAAAGGGAAACGAGAAATGACCCGACTCTCTCACAAGTCTATGATTTAACAGTGAAGGGATGGCCAGCACATGGCGAACCACTGTTGCCAGCATTCTCACAAAGAAGAGAACAGCTGTCAGTGTGCCGAGGAACCTTGATGTGTGGATCCAGAGTGGTGATTCCACCCAAACTCCAGGATAAAGTGCTAAAGGAGCTTCACGAGGGGCATCTGGGTGGAGTGAAAATGAAGAACCTAGCCAGGGCGTTTGTATGGTGGCCAGGTATCGATGGAGACATCGAAGAAATGACCAAGAGCTGCCTAGGATGCCAGAAGGTCCAAAACGCTCCACCACAAGCCCCTCTACATCCATGGGAGTGGCCCTCATCTCCATGGCAAAGGGTACACATCGACTTTGCTGGTCCATTTATGGACTCAATGTTCTTAATCGCGGTTGATGCACACTCCAAGTGGCCAGAGGTAATAAAGATGTCCTCCACCACCACGGAAAAAACCATCACAGTATTAAGGACCATATTTGCCAGGAATGGGCTGCCTGAACAGATCTGTTCTGATAATGGACCACAATTTGTGTCAGAAGAATTCAGGAAGTTCTTAAAAAACAATGGGGTTAAGCACTACACGTCCGCCCCATACCATCCCGCCACCAATGGATTGGCTGAAAGGTTTGTCCAGACCTTCAAGAAGGCCATAAAGGCCATGGGTAATGAAGACATAAAACTTCAGCATAAGGTAGATAACTTCTTGTTTTCATACAGGAATGCAACACATATGGTGACAAACCAAACTCCCGCCATGATGTTCTTCAATAGAAGCCTAAGATGCCGGCTGGATTTGATCAAGCCAAACATCAGAAGGGACGTGGAGAACCGGCAATTTCAAGGCATGAATGAAAGGCCAACTAGAACCTTCCAGATAGGTCAACAAGTTTTGGCCCGGGACTACCGTACCGAGAAATGGCAGCCTGGAACTATTTGCACATGACTAGGACCGCTGATGCATACCGTGGACATTGGAGAAAGCATAATAAGGCGCCATGCTGACCAAATCATAGAGTCATCCAAAAAGGGACAACCTACACCACAACTCTATACGCCTAATGATGAAGTAGAGATACCCATAGTATTTACCTCCGATCCGGTGATACTGGAACCAGATGAACCCGACACTGGCATTCAAGCCGAATCAGCCTTGCCAAAAGAACCTACTAAACCACCAGAAACTACTACACCACCGAGGCATTATCCGGACCGAGTCAGGAAGTCTCCAGAGAGACTGACTTATAATTGATTAACTGCAGCAATGTGTAGATTATTGTTCTTGTAACATGTAATTAATGATTACTTAAAATATTATGTACTGGTTGGCTAAAAGGGGAGGAATTGTAGTGTATGTGCCTTTAAGAGCCCCCTGTGTACTGTAATGCCGATAATGGCCACTCGGGCTATATAAGCCTGTATATTGTGTTGTATCAGTTAGTTCACCTCCAGACTTTGTTCAGTAAACACCTGTGAAACCTACTCCTGCCTTCCGTGTCTCTATTAACACATGGATACAACATCATGAGTCACCTGAGAACTCATTTTTAACATGTAAGCAAGTCATCCTCTGTTCCGAGGGACTGCCTAAGAAGATATAATTGGAGTAAGACTTCTTTACTCCTGTACGCAAATCCTCTTGTAATGAAGGCCAGCATACCATTTGCCTTCGTAACTGCTTTTCATGACCACCAGATGTCCCAAAGCGCTTTACAGCCAATGAAGTACTTTTGAAGTGTTGTCACTGTTGTAATATGGGAAACACGGCAGCCATTTATGCACTGCAAGCTCCCAGAAACAGCAATGTGATAATGACCAGATAATCTGTTTTTTCATCATGTTGATTGAGGGATAAATATTGGGCTCAAAACACCGGGGATAACTTCTTCAAAGTTACATTTGTCCACCCAGTCCAACATCGGCATCTCCACATCGTGGCTACTATCGACACCACAAACTGCCAGCTCAAAGTGGATCTTCGAGTAAGCATTCTCCAAGGCGGCCTTCGAGACACATGACAACGCAAAATTGTCGAGCAGAAACTGATAGCCAAGTTCCGCACACATGAGGACGGCCTCAGCCGGGATCTTGGGTTCATGTCACGCTACATGTAACCGCACCTGACATAAAGTCAGCCAGACTCGAGTCGTCGTTGGCTTGTTCTCTCTACACAGATGCAGCTGGACCTGCTGTGATTTCCAGCAAAAAAATAGTTTTTTGTTTGTTTTTTGTTTTTCATACAGACCCCAGCATCTGCAACATTTCACCCCTTGTGACCCCACCTCATTGTTCTTTGATGTAATGTTTTCTGACTGACCTGTTTGGACACCATTCACACCTGTGATTGCTGTGATTATCTCTCTGCCGAGGTGTGATAAAGGGCAGTTAGAAAGATTACCTGTAATCATCTGGCAGTGCTCTCTGACTATATATGCTGTGCTTATATGCAACTCTTCACTTCACCTGACAAAGGAGCAGCGCTCCGAAAGCTTGTGATTTCAAATAAAGCCATTGGACTATAACCTGGTGTTGTGTGACTTCTTACATTTGTCCACCCCAGTCCAACACCGGCATCTCCACATCATAGAATTTCTAAATTTGCCGATGACACCAAACTTGGGGGTGTGGCAAACAGTGAGGGTGATACCAATCGACTGCAACAGGACATGGAAAGGCGAGCAGAATGGGCAGACAGTGAGGGTGATACTAATCGACTGTAACAGGACATGGAAAGGCGAGCAGAATGGGCAGACAGTGAGGGTGATACCAATCGACTGCAACAGGACATGGAAAGGCGAGCAGAATGGGCAGACAGTGAGGGTGATACTAATTGACTGTAACAGGACATGGAAAGGCTAGCAGAATGGGCAGACAGTGAGGGTGATACCAATCGACTGCAACAGGACATGGAAAGGCGAGCAGAATGGGCAGACAGTGAGGGTGGTATCAATCGACTGTAACAGGACATGGAAAGGCGAGCAGAATGGGCAGACAGTGAGGGTGATACCAATCGACTGTAACAGGACATGGAAAGGCGAGCAGAATGGGCAGACAGTGAGGGTGATACTAATCGACTGTAACAGGACATGGAAAGGCTAGCAGAATGGGCAGACAGTGAGGGTGATACCAATCGACTAACAGGACATGGAAAGGTGAGCAGAATGGGCAGACAGTGAGGGTGATACCAATCGACTGTAACAGGACATGGAAAGGCGAGCAGAATGGGCAGACAGTGAGGGTGATACTAATCGACTGTAACAGGACATGGAAAGGTGAGCAGAATGGGCAGACAGTGAGGGTGATACCAATCGACTGTAACAGGACATGGAAAGGCGAGCAGAATGGGCAGACAGTGAGGGTGATACTAATCGACTGTAACAGGACATGGAAAGGCGAGCAGAATGGGCAGACAGTGAGGGTGATACCAATCGACTACAACAGGACATGGAAAGGCGAGCAGAATGGGCAGACAGTGAGGGTGATACCAATCGACTGCAACAGGACATGGAAAGGCGAGCAGAATGGGCAGACAGTGAGGGTGATACCAATCGACTGCAACAGGACATGGAAAGGCTAGCAGAATGGGCAGACAGTGAGGGTGATACCAATCGACTGTAACAGGACATGGAAAGGCGAGCAGAATGGGCAGACAGTGAGGGTGATACCAATCGACTGCAACAGGACATGGAAAGGCTAGCAGAATGGGCAGACAGTGAGGGTGATACCAATCGACTACAACAGGACATGGAAAGGCGAGCAGAATGGGCAGACAGTGAGGGTGATACCAATCGACTGTAACAGGACATGGAAAGGTGAGCAGAATGGGCAGACAGTGAGGGTGATACCAATCGACTGTAACAGGACATGGAAAGGCGAGCAGAATGGGCAGACAGTGAGGGTGATACCAATCGACTGTAACAGGACATGGAAAGGCGAGTAGAATGGGCAGACAGTGAGGGTGATACCAATCGACTACAACAGGACATGGAAAGGCGAGCAGAATGGGCAGACAGTGAGGGTGATACCAATCGACTGCAACAGGACATGGAAAGGCTAGCAGAATGGGCAGACAGTGAGGGTGATACCAATCGACTGCAACAGGACATGGAAAGGCTAGCAGAATGGGCAGACAGTGAGGGTGATACCAATCGACTGTAACAGGACATGGAAAGGCTAGCAGAATGGGCAGACAGGTGGCAGAGGGAATTTAATACAGAGAAACATAGAAAAAAGGAGCAGGAGTCGGCCATTCGGCCCCTCGAGCCTGCTCCGCCATTCATTGAGATCATGGCTGATCATCCAAACTCAATACCCTGTCCCTACTTTTTCCCCATATCCCTTGATCCCTTTAGCCTTAAGAAATATATCCAACTCCTTCTTGAATATATTTAATGAATTGGCCTCAACTGCCTTCTGTGGTAGAGAATGCCACAGGTTCACCACTCTCTGGGTGAAGAAATTCCTCCTCATCTCTGTCCTAAATGGCTTACCCCTTATCCTTAGACTATGACCCCTGGCTCTGGACTCCCCGACCATCGGGAACATCCTTCCTGCATCTAGTCTGTCTAGTCCTGTTAGAATTTTATAAGTTTCAATGAGATCCCCTCTCATTCTTCTAAACTCCTGCGAGTATAAGCCCCATTGACCCAATCAAAGTGTGTGGTGATGCATTTTGGCAGAAGGAACAGGGAGAGGTAATATACACTTAATGGCACAGTTTTAAACAGTGTGCAGGGACAGCGGGATCTGGGAGTTAATGTGCATAGGTCACATACGAATTAGCAGCAGGAGTCGGCCACTCGGCCCCTCGAGCCTGCTCCACCATTCAATAAGATCATGGCTGATCTGATTACTCCACATTCCCACCTACCCCCGATAACCTTTCACCCCCTTGCTTACCAAGAATCTATCTACCTCTGCCTTAAAAATATTCAAAGACTCTGCTTCCACTGCCCTCTGAGGAAGAGAGTTTCAAAGACTCACGACCCTCTGTGAGAAAAAATTTCTCCTCATCTCTGTCTTAAATGGGCGACCCCTTATTTTTAAACAGTGACCCCTAGTTCTAGATTCTCCCACAAGAGGAAACATCCTCTCCACATCCACCCTGTCCAGACCCCTCAGGATCTTATATGTTTCAATCAAGTCACCTCTTACTCTTCTAAACTCCAGCAGATACAAGCCTAGCCTGTCCAACCTTTCCTCATAAGACAACCCACCCATTCCAGGTATTAGTCTAGTAAACCTTCTCTGAACTGCTTCCAATGCATTTACATCCTTCCTTAAATAAGGAGACCAATACTGTACACAGTGCTCCAGATGTGGTCTCACCAATGCCCTGTATAACTGAAGCATAACCTCCCTACTTTTGTATTCAATTCCCCTCGCAATAAACAATAACATTCTATTAGCTTATATTAGATTAAATGTTGCCTGAGTGTTTCCATCATTTTCTGGTATTACAAGTTTATCATTGCCTCTTTGCTCTGTGCACTATGCTGTGGCGGTTGCACCGGGTGTCCCTTACACATATAATGTATATAATTCACTTTAACCTAACTGTACGTGTATTACTCACCTTATTGGGCCATTGCCCCTTTAACTTACCTGTGGGGGTCGTTGCCCCTTTAAGACGCGCCCTAGCGCACTGACGTCACATCACGCATTGTGTAATGTATATACCTTTATAAGGGGGGAACTATCTTTTACAGCTCATGTATACTGCAGTGCCGGCAGTGACCACACCTGTATATAGCACTGAGAGGTAATCTGTACAGACCAGTTCCAGTGTGAGCCAAGTTGAGTAAACACCTGTTGTACTGTTCTCCTGCAGTCTGTGTCTTATTATACACAGACACAACATTGGCGACAAGGCAAGTTCGAACCTACCTGCAACTCTGCATCACCTCCCGGGGATTTGTTCCTGGAGATCAGTGGATTGGAGGTCAAGGCCAGAGACTCGGGCGTCGACCACGGGCAACCGCCCAGTCATCCAGTAGAGACTCGAGAATTGCAGGGGAGGCTGTTGAGAGCCAGGCTTGGCTTTCCAATCGAGGTGGTCCAGCGAAACGGGCTGGCAACAGGTAGTGCGCAGACGCTTCCCGGACAGCGGCGGGCTAGAGCCCGACCGAGCGGCACAGCAAAGGGCCAAGCAGCGTCGACGGGGGAGAGAGGGAGAGGGCAGAGCGCACAGGGCACAGCCGGTGTTCAGGGGACGAGCAGCGTCGAAGAGAGGGAGAGAGAGATGCACAGAAACCCACGAGGTGCCGCCATTGCCACGAGGACCGCCGAGAGCGGCGTTGGCAGCAGTGCAGGAGAAGCGCGCGAAACCTACAGGGTGCCGCCATTGCCACGAGAACCGCCAGGAGCGGCGTTGGCAGCAGCGGGGGAGAAAGGAAAGCGCGGGAGATGCCATTTTAAGCCATTGAGAGATGCCATTTTAAACCACGCCCAAAATGCCGAAGAGTGGCAGTATCACCGCATTTGACAATGAAGTCGAAGATTGGACTACATATGTCGAACGAATAGAGGTATACTGCAAGGCAAATGAGGTGTCAGATGACAAGAAAGTGTTGGTATTGTTAAATTTAATGGGTGCAAAGGCGTATGGTTTATTACGAAATCTAGTAACCCCAACGAAGCCAATGGAAAAGAGTTTTGAAGACACAGTAATGATACTACAGGAACATTTAAACCCCACACCGCTGCTGATCTCAGAAAGATTCAAGTTTCACAAACGGAACCAGCATAAGGATGAAGGCAATGCTGATTATTTAACAGAACTGCGCAAACTATCGAAACACTGCCAGTTTGGAGCGGGACTGGCAGATACCTTAAGGGACAAGTTTGTGTGTGGGCTTCAAAGTGAAGGAACCCAGAAACGGCTTTCATCTGAAAAGGACCTTACGCTGGAAAAGGCTTTCAGCATTGCGGTATCATATGAAGCAGCAGCACGGGGCGCTGCAGAGATACAACAGAGACCGCAAGAATATGGCACAAATGAAATGTCATATGGAACAGAGAAGTGCTATCGCTGCGGCAGAACAACACACAACCAGAATGATTGCTGGTTCAAAGACAAAGTGTGCAGACAGTGTGGAAAAGTAGGACACATAGCACGAGTCTGCAGGTCGGGAAAGAAAACCAGCAATAAGAAACCTACCAAAGGAAAGTACAAGAAGGTACATAAGATGACGGGGAATAGTTCAGACGAACAAAAGAGTGATAACGACTCCAAAAGCAGGGAACTGAGTTGTCTGAAATTACATAATGTGACCACAACGGAGGATCACCGAACCATTTGGGTCATTCACAAGATAGCAGGAGTCCAGGTAAAGATGGAATTGGACACAGGATCAGCTCTAACAGTCATAAACCGACGGGACTACGAGCGGCTATTCTCACACATACTCTTGAGAGACACAAAAATTATTTTGAAGACGTACACGGGGCAAAAAGTCTACCCCAAAGGAAAAATAAGGGTGACCGTTATATATAACAGTAAGGAAACACCAAAACTAGACCTGTATGTATTGCAAGGTGGAGGACCACCATTACTGGGACGTGAATGGATCTGGAAAATACAACTGGATTGGCATTCCATACACGCACTGACTGTGGCTGACAAAAAGGATGACGATGTCACACCTGGGTGACTGTCAAAGATCCTAACTGATGTGACAGAAGTGTTCCAGCAAGGACTCGGAACACTAAAAGGCATGACAGCAATGATTAAAATTGAAGAAAACGCAAGCCCAACATTTTTTAAGGCCAGACCGGTACCTTATGCGATCCGCCCAGCCATCGAAGCAGAGCTGGAGAGTCTGGAACGTTCAGGTGTACTATCCAAGGTAGACTGGAGCGAGTGGGCTACACCCATCGTCCCTGTGATGAAACAGTCGTTGAGCAGCACGCCTAGGGAACCAAGGAAGGTTCGCATCTGTGGGGACTTTAAGGTAACAGTGAACCCAGTCCTTCACACCGTACAATATCCACTTCCGCGGATTGAAGATATTTTCGCCTTGCTATCTGGAGGGAAACGCTTCACTAAGATTGATCTGGCCCAGGCGTATCTGCAAATGGAGGTAGAAGAAGCATCAAAAAAATACCTCACAATCAACACCCATAAAGGTCTCTACCAATACAACCGGCTGGTATTCGGGGTAGCATCATCTCCGGCTATTTGGCAGAGAGCAATGGAACAAGTCCTGCAAGGGATCCCAGGGACCCAGTGTTATTTGGACGACATCCTGGTCACGGGCAAAAATGACAGTGATCACCTTGCCAACCTGGAGCAGGTGCTCACTAGATTGCAGGAATATGGGCTCCGAGCTAACCGCCCCAAATGCGAGTTTTTTAGAACACAGATCTCGTATTGTGGCCATGTTATCGATAAAGAGGGGTTACATAAGTCCCCAGAGAAGATTGAGGCAGCAGTCAAGGCTCCAGCACCGGAAAATGTGTCACAACTGAGGTCATTCCTCAGGCTGGTAAACTACTACCATAAGTTTTTGCCAAATTTGTCTACAATACTACACCCACTGAACACCCTACTGCAAACTGGGGTGCCATGGAAGTGGAGTGACGAATGTAGATGCGCTTTCCAGAAGAGCAAAACACTAATCACATCGAAAGAGGTATTGGCCCATTACAACCCAGCATTACCAATTCGGTTGGCATGTGATGCGTCACCCTACGGCATTGGAGCGGTGCTGTCGCACAAATTCTCGGACGGCTCAGAGAGGCCAATAGCCTTTGTGTCACGATCACTAACCTCAGCCGAGCGTAACTATGCCCAGATCGACAGGGAGGCCCTCAGCCTAGTGTGGGGAGTGAAAAAGTTCAATCACTATCTGCACGGGCAGAAATTCACCTTGCTGACTGATCACCAGCCTCTTGTCTCCATTTTTTATCCAAAGGAGGCCGTTCTGGTGATGACTGCGCAACGACTACAAAGATAGTCACTTTTTCTAGGGGCGCACCACTATGAGATTGAATATAAGGGCACGAAACAGCATGGAAATGCTGATGGGCTATCATGCCTGCCACTGCCTACTGCGGAGGAAGCACCAGCAGTGGATCCTGTCGAAATATTCCATTCGACTATAGTTGAATACCTACCGGTAACTAACGCTTGTATCGAAAAGGAAACCCGAAATGACCCGACACTGTCTCGGGTATATGATTTGACGGTGAAGGGATAACCAGCACATGGCGACTCACTGTTGCCAGCATTCTCGACAAGGAGAAAACAGCTGTCAGTGTGCCGGGGGACCTTGATGTGTGGATCCCGAGTGGTAATTCCACCCAAGTTAAGGGATAGAGTGCTCAATGAGCTTCATGAGGGTCATCTGGGAGGGGTAAAAATTAAAAGCCTAGCCAGGGCTTATGTGTGGTGGCCGGGAATCGATAAACAAATCGAGGACCTGACCAA
Organism: Somniosus microcephalus; assembly: GCF_052327205.1. Taxonomy (NCBI): domain Eukaryota; kingdom Metazoa; phylum Chordata; class Chondrichthyes; order Squaliformes; family Somniosidae; genus Somniosus; species Somniosus microcephalus. Next base: position 258,439 of record NW_028225405.1, on the reverse strand, counting down.
GAGCTGCTCAGGATGCCAGAAAGTCCAAAATGCACCAGCACAGGCCCCTCTACACCCATGGGAGTGGCACTCATCTGCATGGCAACGGGTGCATATTGATTTTGCTGGTCCATTCACGGACTCAATGTTTTTAATAGCCGTGGATGCGCACTCGAAATGGCCTGAGGTCATCAAAATGTCCTCCACCACCACGGAGAAAACTATTGCAGTCCTACGGACCATTTTTGCCAGAAATGGCTTGCCAGAACAGATTTGCTCCGACAACGGACCACAGTTTGTGTGGTGTATGTGCCTTTAAGAGCCCCAGGTGTGCTGTAATGCCGGTAATTGCCACTCGGGCTATATAAGCCTGTATATTGTGTATATCCGTTAGAACCCCCCCAGACTTTGCTTAGTAAATACCTATGAACCAACTCCTGTCTTCAGTGTCTTTATCAACACACGGACACTACGGTGGCGACGAAGTGGAAACGGGCTTACCTGCAATTCGGCAGCACCTCAAGGACATCGATTCCTCGGGCATCCAGAAGACTCAAGGAAGTGAGAGAAGCTGTGGTTTCACCAGCTGGCCAAGCTGGTGGCAGGTACTGCGCTAATTCTTCCTGGGCGTCAGGCTGGGGCTCCAGCGGCTGGCTCTACAGCTGAGACAGGCAGCGAAATCGGAGGCAAGCAATAACGGACTGGGAGGGAGCACTTGGGAGATGGCTGGCGCGGCAAGCAGGTCAGCGTTCAGACCTGGAGAGAAACTCCGGCGGGAATGAGTCTGCAACAGTAAATAAAAAAATAAAAGAACGGAAACCGCAGTAAACAGCGTTGTCATCGGCAGCAGCGGCGGGAAGCACCATATCTTTGCTACAGAAAAGAAAAAAAAGCGCGGGAAGCGCCATATCTTTTCTGAAATGCCTAAGTCTGGCAATATTGATGCTTTTGATAGCGAAATAGAGGATTGGACCACATACGTGGAAAGAGTAGAGGTATATTGCACTGCAAATGGAATAGAAGATGAAAAAAAAGTTTCAGTACTTCTGAACTTAATGGGCGCAAAGGCATACGGGCTGTTATGAAATTTAATCACTCCAGCCAAACTAAAGGACAAGAATTTTAAAGAAATTGTTGATACCCTGCAGGAGCACTTAAACCCAACGCCGCTGCTGATAGCGGAACGATTCAAGTTCTTCAAGAGAAATCAACACAAGAATGAAAGTAACTCTGATTACCTAACCGAATTAAGAAAGCTATCAAAGTACTGACAATTCGGGGCAGGACTATCAAATTATCTTCGAGAGAAATTCGTTTGCGGTCTCTTAAGTGAAGGAACACAAAAAAGGCTGCTTTCTGATAAAGATTTAACATTGGACAAAGCTTTCAGTATGGCTGTATCATATGAAGCTGCAGCAAGAGGAGCTGCAGAGATACAACAAAAGACACAAGACTTCGGCACCCATGAAATGACACAGGGTGTCGAAAGGTGTTATCGCTGCGGCAGATCCACCCATAACCAGAGGGACTGCTGGTTCAAGGACAAAGCATGCATGCAATGCGGAAAGATTGGACACATTGCATGGGTATGCCGATCTGGACAAAATAAATCCACAGACAGAAAAAAAAATCAATAAAGAAAAGTACAGGAAGGTACAAATGATGACGGACAGTAGCTCCGAAGACCAGAAGAGCGATAGCGACTTCGAAAACAAGAGACTAAGCTGTCTCAAATTACATAATGTACTTGCCAAAGATGATTACCAAACCATTTGGGTTACCCTCACAATAGCAGGGTCCCCAGTTAAAATGGAGCTAGATACAGGATCAGCTCTAACCGTAATAAATCGATGGGATTACGAGAGGCTATTTTCGCATATACCTCCAAAAGACACATCCATTATCTTAAAAACATATACGGGGCAGAAAGTATACCCCAAAGGAAAAATAAGGGTGCCTGTTGTATACAACGGCAAAGAAATACAAAAGTTGTATTTATACATTCTACAAGATGGTGGTCCACTGTTGTTGGGATGTGAATGGATCAGAAAGATACGTTTAGACTGGCACTCCATTCAGGCACTGACGGTGACCAGTAAGAAAAAAAACAATGATGACATCATACCTGAACGATTAAAAGACATCTTGGCCAACGCCAAAGAAGTGTTTCAAGAGAAACTAGGAACCTTGAAAGGCATCACTGCCTCAATAAAAGTGGAAGATGCAGCAATTCCCAAATTTTTTAAGGCAAGACCGGTGCCATACGCAATACGTCCAGCAGTCGAGGCAGAGCTGGAGAATTTGGAAAAAGCAGGCGTATTATCCAAAATAGATTGGGGCAAGTGGGCAACACCCATCGTTCCAGTCATGAAAAAAGCACTGAATAAAGATAAATCTGAAGAACAGAGAAAATTTCGCATCTGTGGTGACTTCAAGGTAACTGTAAACCCGGTCCTTCACACAGTACAGTATCCTCTTCCGAGGATAGAAGATGTTTTTGCCTCACTATCCGGAGGGAAACATTTCACCAAAATTGACTTGGCACAGGCATATCTACAAATGGAGGTTGAGGAGGCCTCTAAAACGTATCTCACGATAAACACACACAAAGGCCTGTACCAGTACAATCGACTGGTTTTTGGAGTAGCATCAGCTCCAGCTATCTGGCAAAGAGCTATGGAGCAAGTCCTGCAAGGGATTCCGGGGACTCAATGCTACCTAGACGACATCCTTGTAACAGGAGAAAATGACAACGAGCACCTTGCCAATTTGGAGCAGGTGCTCACTAGGCTGAAAGAACGGGGCCTATGAGCGAATCGCCCCAAGTGCGAATTTTTCCAAAATCAGATATCATATTGTGGCCACATAATTAATAATGAAGAGTTGCATAAGTCACCTGAAAAAATTGAAGTGGTCATAAAAGCCCCAGCACCTGAAAATGTTTCACAATTAAGGTCGTTCCTGGGATTAATAAATTACTATCATAAATTTTTACCGAACTTATCAACTCTTCTACACCCTCTTAATGAACTTCTACAAACAGGAGTGATTTGGAAATGGATCGAAGACTGTAAACGTGCCTTCCATAAATGCAAAGACTTAATCACATCCGAAGAAGTTTTGGCTCATTACAACCCATCACTGCCAATCAGACTGGCGTGCGATGCATCCCCTTACGGCATAGGAGCAGTATTATCCCATAAATTACCTGATGGCTCAGAACGGCCGATAGCTTTTGCGTCACGCTCATTAAACTCAGCTGAGCGTAACTTTGCCCAAATCGACAGGGAAGCACTCAGCCTGGTATGGGGAGTGAAGAAATTCAACCATTACCTACACGGACAAAAATTTACCTTGTTGACTGACCATCAACCCCTCATCTCCATATTCAACCCTAAAAAGGGTGTTCCCATTATGACAGCGCAAAGGCTACAGAGGTGGTCCCTTTTTCTAGGGGCACACAATACAACATAGAATATAAAGGATCAAAACAGCATGGGAATGCTGACGGTTTATCGCGCCTACCGTTGCCAACGGTAGAAGAGGCACCTACAGTAGACCCAGTTGAGATGTTCCACTCTACCATAGTGGAATGTCTACCAGTAACAAATTCTGCCATTGAAAGGGAGACGAGAAATTACCCGACTCTCTCACGGGTCTACAATTTAACAGTGAAGGGATGGCCAGCACATGGCAAACCACTGTTGCCAGCATTCTCGCAAAGAAGAGAACAGCTGTCAGTGTGCCGAGAAACCTTGATGTGTGGATCCAGAGTGGTAATTCCACCCAAACTCCAGGATAAAGTGCTAAAGGAGCTTCACGAGGGGCATCTGGGTGGAGTGAAAATGAAGAACCTAGCTAGGGCGTTTGTATGGTGGCCAGGTATCGATGGAGACATCGAAGAAATGACCAAGAGCTGCCTAGGATGCCAGAAGGTCCAAAACGCTCCACCACAAGCCCCTTTACATCCATGGGAGTGGCCCTCATCTCCCTGTCAAAGGGTGCGCATCGACTTTGCTGGTCCATTTATGGACTCAATGTTCTTAATCGTGGTTGATGCACACTCCAAGTGGCTGGAGGTAATAAAGATGTCCTCCTCCACCACGGAACAAACCATCACAGTATTAAGGACCATATTTGCCAGGAATGGGCTGCCGGAACAGATATGTTCTGATAATGGACCGCAATTTGTGTCCGAAGAATTCAGAAAGTTCTTAAAAGACAATGGGGTTAAGCACTACACGTCTGCCCCATACCATCCCACCACCAATGGATTGGCTGAAAGGTTTGTCCAGACCTTCAAGAAGGCCATAAAGGCCATGGGTAATGAAGACATAAAACTTCAGCACAAGTTGGATAACTTCTTATTCGCATACAGGAATGCAACACATATGGTTACCAACCAAACTCCCGCCATGATGTTCTTCAATAGAAACCTAAGATGCTGGCTGGATTTGGTGAAGCCCAACATCAGAAGGGACGCGGAGAACTGGCAGTTTCAAGGCATGAATGAAAGGCCAACTAGAACCTTCCAGATAGGTCAACAAGTTTTGGCCCGGGACTACCGTACCGAGAAATGGCAGCCTAGAACTATCTGCACAGGACTAGGACCACTGATGTATACCGTGGACATCGGAGAAAGCATAATAAGGCGCCATGCTGACCAAATCATAAAGTCATCCAAAAAGGGACAACCTACACCACAACTCTATACAACTAACGATGAAGTAGAGATACCCATATCTACCTCCGATCCGGTGATACTGGAACCCGATGAACCTGACACTGGCATTCAAGCCGAATCAGCCTTGCCAGAAGAACCTACTACACCACCAGAAACTACTACACCCCCGAGGCGTTATCCGGACCGAGTCAGGAAGCCTCCTGAGAGACTGACTTATAATTAATTAACTACAGCAATGTATATTATTTTGCTTATAACATGTAATTAATAATTACTTAAAATATGATGTACTGGTTAGCTAAAAGGGGAGGAATTGTGGTGTATGTGCCTTTAAGAGCCCCAGGTGTGCTGTAATGCCGGTAATTGCCACTCGGGCTATATAAGCCTGTATATTGTGTATATCCGTTAGAACCCCCCGCCCCAGACTTTGCTTAGTAAATACTGTTGTGTACGTAATATGTGTGCTACTTGAACCTATGGACAGGACTGCACTACTTGTAGGGCGTAGTGATACACAGTACCACTCCTGGCCATAGGGGTATAAATAGTACTGTGGGTACTGATCTCCCCTCAGTTCCCGCCTGTGGGCATGAAGTAAAGACCTACGTGCAGTCCCTACCTCCAACCAGTAAAGGCCTGTTTGAGTTATACGTTTAAGTCTTTGTGTTAATTGTTCAATACAATACACATACTTAACACTGGCGACGAGTCGGTTCGAACCCTGCGGCAGTTATTCCACGGCGGCTTCGTCCAAAGACAGGACGTTGAAGAGAGGTTTCAATCCTCAACACCCCACTCAAAACTGAAGGGCAGCAGAAATCCTGACAGCTTCCAGCGACTGGAAGCGACAGGCATTAGGACCCTGAAGCCTCCATAACCTCGTGGGTAAGCCAGAGCCCGGGAGGGAGCGAGCAAGAGCCGCGCGAGCGGGTGAGCCAGAGGCCAGGAGCTGCTTCAAGTGCGAGGCGCAGCGCGGGCCAGCGATCGGGACCAAAGATAAGGGCCGCACTCGGACTGAAAGGCGCGGCGGCTGCAGAAGCTCAAGGTGCGAGAGCCGCTTCGGTCGGGAGCCACTTCACGATCCAGCGATCGCATCCGCTGATAAGGGCCGCACTCGGGGGCTGAAGGGAGACGGCGTCGGGGGACGGGTGAAGACCGCCAAGCGCGGGAAAACCGCCATTTTGTGGGCGGAGGACGACGGCAAGAGCGGGAAGCCGCCATCTTTGATAACAAGTAAAGAAAATAAAATCTGAGAAATTGCAAATCTACAATGCCTAAACACGGGAATATTAGCACCTTTGATAGTGATCTCGAAGATTGGGCCATATATGTTGAAAGAGTAAAAAATTATTGTAAGGCCAATAAAATTCGTGACCAAGATAAAGCTCTAACATTATTAAATTTAATGGGTGCGAAGACATACGGGCAATTGAAACACCTGTTATCACCAGATGAACCGACGGATAAGACGTTCGATGAGATTGTTACTGTCCTGAAAGATCATCTAAACCCCACGCCACTGATGCTAGCGGAACGATTTAAATTTTACGACAGAAGGCAGCTACAGCATGAAAGCAATGCTGAATATTTGCTGGAATTGCGTAAATTAGCGAAATATTGCCAGTTTGGAACGGGACTGACAGATGCACTACGAGACAAATTTGTGTGTGGTTTATTTAAACAGGATACGCAAAAGCGACTGCTCGAGGAGAATGAGCTGACGCTTGAGAAGGCGGTCACTATGGCAGCAGCACACGAAGCCGCAGCGAGAGGCACGGCAGTAATGCAGCTACGGTCACCGGAGCTCAGTGCACACAAATTGGGTGTGAGTTCTGGCAAATGTTATCGTTGTGGAAAGACAACGCATGATCAGAACCAGTGTTGGTTTAAAAACCAAGAATGTAGAACTTGTGGTAGGCTTGGACCTATAGCTAGAGTATGCAGGTCAGGGAAGAAGACCAGCAACAAGAAGTCACCGCAAGGAAAATACGCAAAGGTACACAAGGTGACCGAACAGGAGTCCGATTCAGACGCTAGCAGTAATGAACTGGCTAGCTTAAGCTGTAATGAACTGGCTAGCTTAAGAGTACTCAACGCTGGTAAGGGTGCAGACCTCCAGACAATTTGGGTCACTCTTCAGATAGAAGGAGTCCAAGTAAAACTGGAATTGGACACTGGATCGGCATTGACGGTCATAAATAAGAAAGATTACGGAAAGTTATTCCAACATATTCCCCTACAGGATACGGGGATTATATTGAAAACATACACGGGGCAAAGAGTGTACCCCATCGGGAAAATAGAGGTTGCAGTGGTCCACAAGGGCGAAGACAGTTAAATGATGGACTTATATGTGATATCTGAAGGAGGTCCTCCACTACTAGGACGGGAGTGGATTAGGAAAATGAATATGGACTGGCATTTCCTACAAACAATAACGAGTGAGAACTCGGTGAAGATAGTCGGCCCAGACTCTGGAACAGATGATGGTAAGCCCAACTCAGGTGCAAAAGACAAAGTTTCAGCACAGAATTCCACTGAGCAACAACAACATAGTTTAACTGTGGATTCTGAGTCTGGCAAGTCTACTGATGTGCCCATTTCTGAGGGACACCGGGCTCGAACTCAACTCCATTTCAAACTACAACAGCAATTAGAACAAATGCTTCGCCGTTTTGAGCAAGAGTTGAATGCAACGAAAGAGTTCTTTGATATAGAGTTGGAGAATCTGGAAAGACAACAGAAGCAGCTGATGGAGAAAATGGAGCAGGAGCACACAAAACGTCTGATGTCAGAGGAGTTAACGGTCAGCCAACTCCTGCATATGCTGAAGGACAGGACTCTGAAATGGGAAAAACTTGAACACGAACTTCAATATTCAAACGAAAGGGGTTCGGAGCTCTCAAAGGTTATTGGAAGAGCTGAGGTGGCAACACAGACTGAGATGACTGCAACAGAGCAGCCCTTGGATGCCAAAAGTACGCTGACTCACGTCAACGTAGAACAACAGACCGCTGAAACAGCTGCTCCGGTAGAGGGATTGAATAGTCCGATCAATCAATCTCCAAAAGAAGTTGAAGTGGTAAAATCTCAAATGAGGTCATTAGTAAACGACTTGCTGAAAGCCCAGAAAAAGCTGGATGCAGAGGTACACATGAAGAAGTCTCTTCAGGAAAGATGTCTGGATTTGGAACAAGAGCTGGCTAACGTCCAGCTGGGTATGGAGGAAATAGACGACCCTCTCACTGGTCTAGCTCAGGACGACACCGAATATTACCATGACCTGGTGGACGACACCGAATATTACGATGTCCTGTCCTGCCCAGCTTGTAACTTCGACTCCCAAAGTGCAGAAATCATGGAGGAGCACCAAAAGTCTACGGAACATCGGGAGAAGCTGGCTCTATGACGGAAACAGGAGGAAGAGAAGGAGGAACTGCGCATGCAGCTGGCAGCTGTGGCAGCTGACAATGGAGCCCAGAGAGTCTCCAAGAAGCAGAAAAGGAAAAGTCGAAACAGAAGATGACCCATCTGAACCATTATTACCTCTACCAGATCACACACGTGGTCCCTCCGAACGGAGCCAATTCAGTTCGGAAGTTCAAACTGTTAAATCCATGGAAGGACTATTGAATGAGTCACTCCAGCAACGTGAACCGACTACACCACAGAGATTGAATCTGTGAACTGTTTCCCGCAGAGACTGAATCTGTGATCTGTTTTGACATGAAGTTATCTATGTATCTATGTTATTCTGTTATGTAAACCTGAAGTTATATATGTATATATGTTATTACGTTATGTTAAATGGGGAGATGACTGTAAAGCTAAGAAGGGAGGAATGTTGTGTATGTAATATGTGTGCTACTTGAACCTATGGACAGGACTGCACTACTTGTAGGGCGTAGTGATACGCAGTACCACTCCTGGCCATAGGGGTATAAATAGTACTGTGGGTACTGATCTCCCCTCAGTTCCCGCCTGTGGGCATGAAGTAAAGACCTACGTGCAGTCCCTACCTCCAACCAGTAAAGGCCTGTTTGAGTTATACGTTTAAGTCTTTGTGTTAATTGTTCAATACAATACACATACTTAACAAATACCTATGAACCAACTCCTGTCTTCAGTGTCTTTATCAACACACGGACACTACTGTTTGTGTCCGAAGAGTTCCGGAGGTTCTTGAAAAAGAATGGGGTAAGGCATTACACATCTGCCCCGTATCATCCAGCCACAAATGGATTGGCTGAGAGGTTCATACAAACCTTTAAGAAGGCAATAAAGGCTATGTACAATGACAACATTCTGCTGCAGCACAAGGTGGACAATTTCCTGTTCGCCTACCGGAATGCGACACATGCAGTCACCAACCAAGCCCCAGCCATGATGTTCTTTAACCGAAGGTTAAGATCTCGCCTGGATTTGCTCAGACCAAACATACGAAGAGATGTTGAGAGTAAGCAATTCCAGCACATCCATGAGAAGCCAGCAAGGAGCTTCAATGTAGGGCAACCAGTCTTGGTCCGCGACTACCGAACAGAAAAATGGCAGCCAGGAACAATATGCACACGGCAGGGCCCACTAATGTACACAGTGGACGTTGGGGAGAGCATCGTGAGATGCTATGCTGACCAGATCCTAGAGTCACAGGAACAAGTCAACCCCATGCCTCGCCCATACGTACCTGGTGATGAACCCGACATACAGGTCGCATCTACCCCAGAAACAGTAGCATCGGAAGCTGATGAATCAACCGACGACAGGGGGCCAGAATCGCCTCCGCAGCAAGAGCAAGACACTCGGGAAAGGCGCTATCCAGAAAGGATCAGGAAGCCTCCCCAAAGACTGAATATATAAATAGACTATTTTCAGCTAATGTTGCATGTTAAAAGTGTTAATTGTAATTAGTTCGATATTTAATTGTTAAATGAGTGTTATGGTACTGTTAATCTAAAAGGGGAGGAATTGTAATGTATATACCTTTAAGGGGGGAACTATCTTTTACAGCTCATGTATACTGCAGTACCGGCAGTGACCACACCTGTATATAGCACTGAGTGGTAATCTGTACAGATCAGTTCCCGTGTGAGCCACGTTGAGTAAACACCTGTTGTACTGTTCTCCTGCAGTCTGTGTCTTATTATACACAGACACAACACATTGCGTGACGTACGTGCGGCAGCCGCCGGCCTGACTCGGCTTTCCAGGACGGCCGCCGGCACAGCCCGGCCTACCGTGACTTCGGCCGCATCGGCCGGCAGACATAAGCGATGCAATCCCCCGCTCGGCCTCCAGCTCCTGCTACCGTGGTCGCGACTTCGGCCTCAATGGCCAGCCTACACACCGGGTGAAGGCGCCGACGTATCGGCGCGGGTCACGTGACTGCCCCAAACGCAGGCCAACGCGCTAACGTCAGGACGCGGTCACGTGACACCCGAAGAGTGGGAAAACGCGACCGAGCATGATGATGTCATCACGCTCTCCCGAGGACTACGGACTCAGTCCTCGTGGAGTCCCCGTTGGGGTAAGACCTATCTCGCATTGCTCCTGTGTAAAGCCAGCTTACCTGTTGTATTTCATCAGTTCCAGTTAATAAACAATTAGTGGAAGCTACATCATTAAATAAATTTAAAACAGAAATAGATAGTTTCCTAGAAGTAAAGGGAATAAAGGGTTACGGGGAGCGGGCAGGAAATTGGACATGAGTCTGGGTTCGGAATGGTCATGGCCCTGTGGGTAGTGGAGCGGGCCCAGGGGCCGTGTAGCCTTGTTCTGCTCCTACTGTGTTCTAATTCTGTTAGATTTCAGGAGATGGTTTTATTCCTGTTCCTGGCTGGGGTGGAGATCGCCTTTACAGAAGGTAAGTACTGTAGAAAATATAGGGACAGAGTGATCTCCTGGAAGAATTTCGACCGCCTAGATGGGTCGGAGAGGAATTTCCCAGATTTTTTTCTCCCAAATTGGCCATTGGGTCTTTATCTGGTTTTTCGCCTCTCCCGGGAGATCACATGGGTTCGGGTGGATGCAGAGTGATAGAAGATAGAAGATTTGAGGTTAGGATCAGATCAGCCATGATCTTATTGAATGGTGGAGCAGGCTCGAGGGGCCGATTGGCCTACTCCTGCTCCTATTTCTTATGTTCTTATGTTTATGTTCATCCGAACTCGAACTAAATTATTTAGTAGGCATTCGTCCTGAGAGGTCAACACGAATACCTGCAATGCCCTATTTATAAATCCAAGCTTCACAATACAAGCTTCTTTGAAATGCAAAATTGTTTCCTACAGACAGCCTTGGTCACTCTGCAAAAAAACTGTTTAACAATTCATCATAACTCCCTTGCTTTTGGAGAGGTGTAGAGTGCAAAAGCAAGGAAGTTATGATGAAACTGTGTAAAAGACTGGAGTCAGCTGTGGCTCAGTGGATAGCAGAGTCAGAAGGTTGTGGGTTCAAATCCCGCTCCAGGGACATGGGTTAAATCCCGCTCCAGGGACTTGAGCACATAAAGCGAGGCTGAAACTGCAGTGTGGTGCTGAGGGAGCACCGCTCTGTCGGAGGAGCAGTACTGAGGGAGCGCTGCACTGTCGGAGGGGCAGTACTGAGGGAGCGCAGCACTGTCGGGGGGGCAGTGCTGAGGGAGCGCCGCACTGTCAGAGGGGCAGTACTGAGGGAGCGCCGCACTGTCGGAGGGGCAGTACTGAGGGAGCGCAGCACTGTCGGGGGGGGCAGTGCTGAGGGAGCACCGCACTGTCAGAGGGGCAGTACTGAGGGAGCGCCGCACTGTCAGAGAGGCAGTGCTGAGGGAGCGCCACAACGTCGGGGGGGCAGTACTGATGGAGCGCCGCACTGTCGGGGGGGCAGTGCTGAGGGAGCACCGCACTGTCAGAGGGGCAGTGCTGAGGGTGCGCCACACTGTCAGAGGGACAGTACTGAGGCAGCGCCACAATGTCGGGGGGGCAGTACTGATGGAGCGCCGCACTGTCGGGGGGGCAGTGCTGAGGGAGCACCACACTGTCAGAGGGGCAGTGCTGAGGGTGCGCCACACTGTCAGAGGGACAGTACCGAGGCAGCGCTGCAATGTCGGGGGCCAGTACTGATAGAGCGCCGCACTGTCGGGGGAAGCAATGCTGCGGCAGCTCTGCATTGTCTGAGGGGCAGTAATGAAGGAGCGCTGCACTGTCGGAGGTGCCATCTTACAGATGAGACGTTAAACCGTGGCCCCCGTCTGCCCCCTCATGTGGATGTGAAAGATCCCATGGTGCTATTTCGAAGAAGTTATCCCCGGTGTTTTGAGCCCAATATTTATCCCTCAATCAACATGACAAAAAAGCAGATTATCTGGTCATTATCACATTGCTGTTTGTGGGAGCTTGCTGTGTGCAATTTGGTTGCCGCTTTTCCCACATTACAACAGTGAATACACTTCAAAAGTACTTCATTGGCTGTAAAGCACTTTGGGAAGTCCGGTGGTCGTGAAAGGCGGTTAAGAAGGCAAATGGTATGCTGGCCTTCATTACAAGAGGATTTGAGTACAGGAGTAAAGAAGTCTTACTCCAATTATATCTTCTTTCTTCTTAGGCAGTCCCTCGGAACCACGGATGACTTGCTTCCATGTTAAAAATGAGTTCGCAGGTGACTGATGGGTCTCGTGCGGGAGCTACAGTCTCTGTCACAGGTGGGGCAGATGGTGGTTGAAGGGGCGGGTGGGTGGGGTGCTTGGGTTGACGTGCACTCCTTGTGCTTGGCTTCCCCTTGCTCCCAGATACGCGAGGTGTTCGGCGCCTTCTTGGATGCTTCTCCTCCACTTTGTGCGGTCTTGGGCCAGGGATTACCAGGTGTCGGTGGGGATGCTGCACTTTTTCCAAGGAGGCTTTGAGGGTGTCCTTGAAGTGTTTCCTCTGCCCACCTGGGTCTCTCTTGCCGTGCCGGAGCTCCGAGTAGAGCGCTTGTCTTGGGAGTCTTGTATCGGGCATGCGGACAATGTGACCCATCCATCGGAGCTGATCGAGCGTGGTCAGAGCTTCAATGATGGGGATGTTGGCCTGAGCAAGAACACTGACGTTGGTGCGTCTATCCTGCCAATAAATTTGCAGGATCTTGCGGAGGCAGCGTTGGTGGTACCTCTCCAGTGCGCCTCAAATCACTGGAGAGGTACCACCAATGCTGCCTCCAATTATATAGGGCCTTGGTGAGACCACACCTGGAGTACTGGGTACAATTTTGGTCTCCTTACCTAAGGAAGGATATACTTGCCATAGAAAGAGTGCAACGAAGGTTCACGAGATTGATTCCTGGGATGGCGGGACTGTCGTATGAGAAGAGATTGAGTAAACTAGACCTGTATTCTCTTGAATTCAGAAGAATGAGAGGGGATCTCATTGAAGCAGACAAAATTATTACAGGGCTTGATAGGGTGGATGCTGGGAGAATGTTTCCCTTGGCTGGGGAGTCCAGAACCAGGGGCCACAGCCTCAGGATAAAGGGTAGGCCATTCAGGACTGAGATGGGAAGAAATTTCTTCACACAGAGGGTGGTGAATCTTTGGAATTCTCTACCCCAGAGGGCTGTGGAGGCTCAGTCATTGGGTATATTCAAAACAGAAGTCGATAGATTTCTGACTAGTAAGGGCATCAAGGGATATGGTGATAGGGCCGGTGAATGGAGTTGAGGCAGAAGATCAGCCATGATCTCATTGAATGGCGGAGCAGGCTCGAAGGGCCGAATGGCCGACTCCTGCTCCTATTTCTTATGTTCTTATAAATACAAGTCTTTCTTTCTTATTTTGTCCAATTCTGGGCACCGCACTTTAGGAAGGATGTGAAGGCCTTAGAGAGGCTGCAGAAAAGATTTACCAGAATGGTTCCAGGAATGAGGGACTTCATTTATGTGGAGAGACTGGAGAAGCTGGGGTTGTTCTCCTTAGAGCAGAGAAGGTTGAGAGATTTGATGGAGGTGTTCAAAATCGAGAGGGGGTCTGGACAGAGTAGAGGGAAACTGTTCCCATTGGCGGAAGGCTCGAGAACCAGAGGACACAGGTTTAAGGTGATTGGCAGAAGGTCCAAAGGCTCCTCACAGCTTACTGTCCCACCTAGCTTTGTATCATCAGCAAACTTGGATACATTACACTCGGTCCCTTCATCTAGGTCATTAATATAGATTGTAAATAGCTGAGGCCCCAACACTGATCCACGCGGCACCCCACTAGTTACAGCCTGCCAACCTGAAAAAGATCCGTTGATCCCTACTCTCTGTTTTCAGTCCGTTAACTAATCCTCTATCCATGCTACTATATTACCTCCAACCCCATGAGTCCTAATCTTGTGTGATAACCTTTTATGTGGCACCTTATCGAATGCCTTTTGGAAATCCAAATATACTACATCCACTGGTTCCCCTCTATCTACCCTGCTAGTTACATCCTCAAAAAACTCTAATAAACTTGTGAAACACGATTTCCTTTTCATAAAACCATGTTGACTCTGCCTAATCATATTATGATTTTCTAAGTGACTTGATACCACTTCCTTAACAATGGATACCAGCATTTTCCCGATGACTGATGTAGCTTTCAAAAGCTCTTATAATAATGTGTCCGTGACTACACAAACCACTCTGGGTACAGGTATATTGTGTATCAGTAAAACAGTCCGTGACTACACAAACCACTCTGGGTCCAGGTATATTGTGTACCAGTAAAACAGTCCGTGACTACACAAACCACTCTGGGTTCAGGTATATTGTGTACCAGTAAAACAGTCCGTGACTACACAAACCACTCTGGGTCCAGGTATATTGTGTATCAGTAAAACAGTCCGTGACTACACAAGCCACTCTGGGTCCAGGTATATTGTGTATCAGTAAAACAGTCCGTGACTACACAAACCACTCTGGGTCCAGGTATATTGTGTATCAGTAAAACAGTCCGTGACTACACAAACCACTCTGGGTCCAGGTATATTGTGTATCAGTAAAACAGTCCGTGACTACACAAACCACTCTGGGTACAGGTATATTGTGTATCAGTAAAACAGTCCGTGACTACACAAACCACTCTGGGTACGGGTATATTGTGTATCAGTAAAACAGTCCATGACTACACAAACCACTCTGGGTTCAGGTATATTGTGTACCAGTAAAACAGTCCGTGACTACACAAACCACTCTGGGTCCAGGTATATTGTGTATCAGTAAAACAGTCCGTGACTACACAAGCCACTCTGGGTCCAGGTATATTGTGTATCAGTAAAACAGTCCGTGACTGCACAAACCACTCTGGGTCCAGGTATATTGTGTATCAGTAAAACAGTCCGTGACTACACAAACCACTCTGGGTACAGGTATATTGTGTATCAGTAAAACAGTCCGTGACTACACAAATCACTCTGGGTACAGGTATATTGTGTATCAGTAAAAGAGGTTTATTAAGCATTAAAAATCCGGTACAAAGAAGTAGTACTTAACAAGAAGATAGTCACAGTCTGTTCGTTCAAACCCCGGCGTTCCTTCCGAGTGAGTGCGGCGCAAGTCTCCTGATGTACCTTGCTGTGTTCCGTTGACCCATGCGCGCTTCCTTGGGATCTTGCTGTGTTCTGTTGACCGAAGCTCCTGTCAATCTCTGGTTACATGGTGCGCTGCTTTCGATGTTCAAAACCTGTATCTTTATACCCTTTTCCCTCTCGTTTTGCCTGCGTGGCAGTAATTAACCCTCTAACACCTGGTAAAAAGTCTTGCTCCCTCGTTACCCATCTTATGACCTTGTTTGATCCTTCTGACTTTTTCTCTCTACATTACAAAGTACCCTTATCTCAGATCTTCACTTTTCACAGAACACTTCCTAGAATGTTGACGACACAGTCTGTCCATCCGATAGCTGGACCAATGAAGGACGTCTCCAACTCTTATCTATCTCTCTAGTTTTTATCTCTTTAAACATAATATTGCTGAATTCCTCGTCTCCATAAACTTAGCACAACATTCCATTACTTCAGTAATTTTAAACAGGTTTTTAGTCAGGTTGGCATAATCCCATCCTGCTTTGCTCTCAGCCATTCTCCATTTTATACAGGCTTTTAGGATCTTAACATACAATTTCACATATTATAGTTATATTAGAATGGTTATCGAATCTTAATAATGTTTACTAAATCCTACAGGTACACCCTATCCTACATATCCCTACCTTGAGGGCGAGGCATTTGCCGACCCCTCAAAACTAAAATCTTACATATGGATTATTTTTCTTCCGTTTATGTAACTCTAACATGTTCTGGGCTGTGATCATATTTAAATGTGATTGGACATTGGACTTTAGGTGTTTCAGGTAGCAGGTGTAGAATAGTAAGCACATCATTACTACAAGTTGGGATATGACCAGTACATGGGAAATTATCCTAATCCAATGAGGAATTTCCATGTTTGTCCCTATGTTGTCTTATTAGTCCTAACAGTTTTTGACTCCCTACCTTGTGACGTTTGTGTTTAACTGGGTAGATCTTAAACAAACTTCTGATCTTACATAGTTCAAAGTTTTACTACATGGGTTACATATCTCAAATACAAAATCATTACAAGTTGGAGAACAACCAGAGCGTGTGAAATAATACGAGCCTAAGGGCATGCTGATGTATTAAGCCCAATATCCCACCAGTGTGTGTTGTCCCTTCTGCTTTCAATTTCAATATCTATTCTCCAGTTGTCTTGCTCCAAAACATAAAAAATGCTTTAGGGAGGAGTTCAGTCGTATCATGAGCTCACTGAAACCCTCAACCAATAGGGGAATGTCGGGTCTGAATTGTGCCACATAACTGTGCAGCTCGTACTTAAAAACGTGTTGGTTGATGGGACAGGTCCTGTTAGACCCGTAAAGCATGGTAGTTGTGGTGGTAGTGACACAGGAGGCACCACCAAAATCACCTCATACTGGATTCGTACTGGTTTTTCCCCACGCTCTGTTACCTACAAAACACAATTATTACAGTCACAGTTAAATTCAGTCTTACAATCATTTCAAGCGACATTACAGTTTCACATCTACTTCCTGATCTTCCAAGTCGAGATCCTTTCTCCCTTCCGTTTTTCAAAATAGCGGCCACGGGATCTTTTACACCCAGCTGAGAGGGCAGACGGGGCAGCGGTTTAATGTCGCATCCGAAAGATGGCACCTCTGACAGGGCAGCTCTCCCTCAGTACTGCCCTGGAGTGTCAGCCAAGATTACGTGCTCAAGTCTCCAGAGTGGGACTCAAACCCACGACCTTCTGACTCGAGAGGTGGGAGTGTCGCTCACTGAGCCAAGGCTGACCCCTCTTAAACTCCAGCCTAGTTACTGGGGTTATTATCAGCGTTTTCAAACCGCCCCCCCCCCCCGACAACCCCGTAATTGCCATTATTAACACAGAACAGTCCTTCATGTGATTGACAGCAGAATGGGACCAGTGCGCTCAGGTGTGAACTCGCTGGTGTCTCAGCAGGTGAGTTGAAGTGGTGAATCCCTTTTCACACACTGAGCAGGGGAACGGCCTCTCCCCAGTGTGAGTGCGCTGGTGTATCCGAAGAGTGGATGAGTGCGTAAACCTCTTCCCGCAGTGAGAGCAGCTGAACGGCCTCTCCCCAGTGTGAGTGCGCTGGTGTATCCGAAGATTGGATGAGTGCTTAAACCTCTTCCCGCAGTGAGAGCAGCTGAACGGCCTCTCCCCAGTGTGAGTGCGCTGGTGTATCAGCAGGTGAGATGGACTGGTGAATCCCTTTTCACACACTGAGCAGGGGAACGGCCTCTTCCCGGTGTGGGTGAACTGGTGTCTCCAAAGATTGGATGAGTGCGTAAACCTCTTCCCGCAGCGAGAGCAGCTGAATGGCCTCTCCCCAGTGTGAGTGCGCTGGTGTGTCAGCAGGTGAGATGGACTGGTGAATCCCTTTTCACACACTGAGCAGGGGAACGGACTCTTCCCGGTGTGCGTGAACTGGTGTTTCCGAAGACTGGATGAGTGCGTAAACCTCTTCCCGCAGTGAGAGCAGCTGAACGGCCTCTCCCCGGTGTGGATACGTCGATGCTTCTCCAGGATCTTGGAGCATTTGAAACTCTTGTCGCATTCGGAACATTTAAACGGCCTCTCATCAGTGTGAACCAGCTGGTGTTCCCGCAGAGTGGAGGGATGAGTGAATCCTTTCCCACACACGGAGCAGGTGAACGGCCATTTCACAGAGTGACTGCGTTGATGAGTCTCCAGCTTGGAGAGGCAACTGAATCCCTTTCCGCATTCCCGACATTTGCACAGATTCTCCTCGCTTTGGTTACACTTGTGCCTCCCCAGGCTGCACCTTTGGTTGAATCCACGTCCACACACAAGACACGTGTGCAGTTTGCCCGCACTCTGATTGCTGCTTTCCGCTTCCATATGGCGATGATATTCAGGTCCTGATGAATCGAGTGACTCTGTCAGATCTTCGTGTGAAGTTTGCGTTAAGCTGCCCGTCTGCAGTTCCTCCCCTTGCAAGAGACAGTAAAACAGGTTTATATAAATAATGTAAATACAGCAGAGAAAATAAAGACTTCCAAAAGGCATTTGACAAGGTGCCACAGAAAAGATTACTGCACAAGATAAAAAACCACGGGATTGGGGGTAATATACTGGCATGGGTGGAAGATTGGCTATCTAACAGAAAACAGAGAGTTGGGATAAACGGTTCATTCTCGGGTTGGCAATCAGTAACTAGTGGTGTTCGGCAGGGGTCAGTGCTGGGACCCCAACTCTTTACAATCTATATTAACGATTTGGAGGAGGGGACCGAGTGCAACATATCCAAGTTTGCCGACGATACAAAGATGGGAGGGAAAGCAGTGAGTGAGGAGGACATAAAAAACCTGCAAAAGGACATAGACAGGCTAAGTGAGTGGGCAGAGATTTGGCAGATGCAATATAATGTTGGCAAGTGTGAGGTTATGTACTTTGGCAGAAAAAATCAAAGAGCAAGTTATTATCTAAAGGGCGAGAAACTGCAAAGTGCTACAGTACAAAGGGATCTGGGGGTCCTGGTGCATGAAACACAGAAGGTTAGTATGCAGGTACAGCAGGTGATCAGGAAGGCCAATGGAATCTTGGCTGTTATTGCAAGGGGGATGGAGTATAAAAGCAGGGAAGTCTTGCTTCAGTTATACAGGGTATTGGTGAGGCCACACCTGGAATATTGCGTGCAGTTTTGGTTTCCATATTTAAGAAAAGATATACTTGCTCTCGAGGCGGTTCAGAGAAGGTTCACTCGGTTGATTCCAGGGATGAGGGGGTTGACGTATGAGGAAAGGTTGAGTAGGTTGGGCCTCTACTCATTGGAGTTCAGAAGAATGAGAGGCGATCTTATCGAAACATATAAGATTGTGAGGGGGCTTGATCGGGTGGATGCAGGGAGGATGTTTCCACTGATGGGTGAGAGTAGAACTAGGGGGCATAATCTAAGAATAAGGGGCTGCCCTTTCAAAACTGAGATGAGGAGAAACTTCTTCACTCAGAGGGTGGTAAATCTATGGAATTTGCTACCCCAGAGAGCTGTGGAAGCTGCGACATTAAA
This sequence comes from Somniosus microcephalus, assembly GCF_052327205.1. Lineage (NCBI taxonomy): Eukaryota > Metazoa > Chordata > Chondrichthyes > Squaliformes > Somniosidae > Somniosus > Somniosus microcephalus. The sequence goes on along the minus strand of NW_028225405.1, from coordinate 239,216 downwards.
TAAATTTAAAATGGAGATAGACAGTTTCCTAGCAGATAAGGGAATTAGGGGTTACAGGGAGAGGGCAGGGAAGTGGACGTGAGTCCAGATTCAGATCAGCCATGATCTTATTGAATGGCGGAGCAGGCCCGAGGGGCCGTATGGCCTACTCCTGCTCCTCCTACTTATGTTCTTATGAAAGACTGGCCTTTATGCAGCGTCTTTCACGACCAACGGTTTTACAGCCAATGAATTACTTTTTGAAGAGTAGTCGCTGTTGTAATGTGGGAAACACTGCAGCCAATTTGCATGATAAATAATGGCCAGGACACCGGGGATAACTCTCCTGCCCTTCTTCGAAATAATGGGATCTTTTATGTCCACCTGAACGTCTCTTCCGAAAGACGGCCCTCCGACAGTGCGGCGCTCCCTCAGTACTGCCCCTCCGACAGTGCGGGGCTCCCTCAGTACTGCCCCTCCGACAGTGCGGGGCTCCCTCAGTACTGCCCCTCTGACAGTGCGGCACTCCCTCAGTACTGCCCTTCCGACAGGGCGGCGCTCCTTCGGCACTGCCCCGGAGCGTCAGCCTAGGTTTATGTGCTCGAGTCCCTGGAGTGGGGACCTTCAACCCACAACTTTCTGACTGAGAGATGAGGGTGCTCTCAACTGAGCCACTAGCTGGCTCTCAAGGTCTTTCACATCCTTGCTAAAGTGCGGTGGTGGGGGGAATTGTCACAGACCCTTTAATCAGAAGAACACACGAGAGGGGAGAGGGAGTCCCTTTAAATATGGAGGGGGTGGGTGACCCTGTAAATGTGGAGGGGGTGGGTGACCCTTTAAATGTGGAGGGGGTGGAGGAGAGCAGACGGAGTGAATACACATGCTGAAGATGGGCTGCTGAGATTTTAGTGTTTTTAGTGTCTAAAGTGGGGGAAAAAAGTTTCATTTCATTTCAATTTTTAAAAAGGTTTTAAAATTAAATTTAGTTCTAGTTAAGTTAGTTTAGTTTAGTTTAGTTTAAGTTTAGATTAGTCTAGACAAAGTAGAGAAGGAAAAGACCGCCAGAAAGACTACCAAAGAAAAAAAAAACCCAGAGGAAAATAGAGGGAAAAAAAAGCCAAAGCAAAAAAAAAAGCCAAAGCAAAAAAAAAAAAGAAACAAGAGAAGAACTACACAAACCAGTGAACGGCAGCCACACGGGGCTTCAGCAGCGGTGGTTGAGTCGGCGGCATCGGGACCGAGTTCGAGGAGGCGAGGTGACTCGGGCCACAGCCCAGCGGTCCAGCAACCGGCACAGCCGAGGGGACTCGGGCCGCATCCCAGAAATCGGAACGCAGCCCGGCAACGGGCACAGCGGAGAGGACTCGGGCCGCATCCCAGAAATCGGCACAGCCGAGGAGATCCGGAACGCAGCCCGGCAATCGGCACAGCGGAGAGGACTCGGGCCGCATCGCAGAAATCGGCACAGCCGAGGAGATTCGGAACGCAGCCCGGAAATCCAGCAATCGGCACAGCCGAGGGGACTCGGGCCACAGCCCAACAATCCAGCACGGGAAAGGCCCGAGGAGCCAGGCCAGCAGGCACAGAGACCTCTGAGGAGAAGGAGAGCAACCAGAAGGCTCGCAACCAAGACCGTGAGTACAGGGCCCAGGGAGGGAGGCCCAGGGAAAGGCCCGAGGAGCCAGGCCGAAACAGAGGCCCAGAGACCTCTGAGGGGGAGGGGAACAGCCCGAAGGCACCGGGAAACAGCGGCTCACAGACTCAGACCTGAGAAGGGTGAACCCAGGAGCCGAGGCCCAGGGACCACGGGGTCGGAGAGGGGGACCGGGAAAGTTCGCGAACAGGGAGAGGGTAACACCAAACCCGGGGCCCCAGAAAAGCTTATTCTAAGATCAACAATACTTTACCAAAAATGAGCGAATCAGAAGATCCACAACAGCCCCGCTTCCAGATTCCCCCCAACACCACAAAAAAAGCTATAAAAACGATCAAGCATGCTCAGATGAGAGAAAAACCAGAAACTCTCTTTACTGACTGTTACAACAATGGGACAAAAAGTAACCTCATATTCTACTCAGATCAGCCAGCGGCTTGGATCAGAGCAATAAAATCACACTATACCAGTGTTAAGCTAAAAAATACCGCAAATGGGTCCATAATGAAAATTAACACACCAGGAGACAGTTCAATCACGACTGTCAACGCGTACAATACCGGAACAATATTAGTGCAAGGCAACCTCGACAAATTTGCAACGGCCTTCAGGACACTGAAAAGATCAACTACAAGGGGAATGAACAGCCCCAGAGTGGCCCGCACTCCCCCCAACATTGACAACTTACCAGGAGAAAATCTGCATGGTCAAGGGATGAACGAGCCACACAGTTCAAACCAGACACTAACCCCGGGGAACCACAGCCACACGATACAACTGACAAACCCCAGCATAACTACCACGGAGGAAGCCACACATAGTTCCCCTACCATTCCCAGCCCACCAAGAGAAGAGCAGCATAGCCAGGAAGTGAGTGAGCCTTCCAGGGCCGACCAGCCTAGCCAGGAAGTGAGTGAGCCTTCCAGGGCCGACCAGACACATACCCCGGGATCACACAGCCAGATACAACCAAAAGATAAATTTAACAAATTAGAGATAGAGATGGTTAAACTTAGAGAGGAGGTCCTCAAATTGAATGACAAACAAAAGCAGGAGAGGGAGAGACACAAGAGAGAGCTGAATAGACTTGATAACCAGGTGAATCTACTTAAGAATCAGGTGAAAGAGCTGCAGGAAAAAGAAGAGAGCCATAGAGGAGAGAAAACACCATTAGACCAGCAACCAGAGACTAGAGATAAGACAAGACAGAGCCGGACGGAACGGCTGCACTCCCACATGGAACAAAAGCAACAGACACACAATACAAGGGGTGCCACACAGACCGACCAGCATGCTGACTCGCAATCTTCCCCCACCACCATGGAACCACAAGCGAGCCGCTCACAAGAGGTACGCACACACCAGACACCCCAGCCCAGCACACACACTATGAGTCCAGGCGAAAGCCACCAGACAGTAAACACAAACAAGGCTGACGTCGTAATACTCATAGACTCAAATGGGAAATTTCTATGGGAGAAAAAGCTCTTCCCTAGAAGTAAAGTAGAAAAGATCTGGTGCCCAACAACAAACAGAGCCATGGGATGGCTGACCAAAGCCAGATTAGGCTCCCCCCAACACATAATAATACACACGGGCACAAATGACCTAAAGGCCAAACAGAAAGAGGTAGCAACATCGCTCAGAGCAATGATTAGGAAGGCAAGCAGTACATTTCCAAACACTAGAATCACTGTTTCCACAATATTGCCGAGAACAGACTTCAACAACAACACAATTCATGAGATAAATGCCAGCATAGCAACAGAATGCGAATCAAACCACAACGTACACCTGGCCCAACACCCCACCCTCGATGAAGAATGTCTTTACGACCACGTCCACATCCAAAGGCAAAAAATATCGATCTTTGCTAAAGCCCTGAAGGACGTCGCTTTTAACCGGGTCCATACCCAGACTCCAAGAGGACCCCCCCCCGACCACCAGAGATCAGCGGGGTACATATCAGGAACACTACAAAGACCACCACCACACCAACCGAGACCGGAGAGGATCCCCATGCAAAACAACATTATCAGACCTGCACCACTCCTGTCCCACAGGGGAATAGGACCGCTACCAGCCAGACAGAGGGAGAGATGCACAGGACGTACGCAATACCTCAGACAGAAACAATCCATTAAGAGACAATAAGCAGATGTGCAGCAGCATCTACTTCCGCCTTATGGATCAAGGACTAATTAATAGAAAGAACTGTAACCAAATTGTATTAACTTTTGTAGACAACTGGGGTGATCTTTTTTTTCCCCACACTTAGACACGACAAACACGTACCACTCTTTAACCTATCATAGAAAAAGATAAAACTTAACATGAAATCCTTATATATTTCGACCTGGAATATCCAAGGTCTACGCTCTTCAGTGCGAGAAGTGAAGAGTAGGACCCCAGAGTTCATAGAGGAAACTAAAGATCTAGATATTATCATTTTACAGGAAACTTGGTATAAAGGAAAAGGACACACCGGCTGTCCCCAAGGGTACACTGAGCTAGTGGTCCCCTCCAATAAATTACCAAGTGTAACCCAAGGCAGAGACTCCGGAGGCATACTGATCTGGTTTAAAACAGAACTTAAGAATTACATCAAATTTATAAAAAAGGGCGAAAACCATATGTGGCTCAAACTTGAGAGGGAGATTATCTCAAACACCCAAGATGTTTACATTTGCGCACTTTATATCCCTCCAATCGATTCCCCGTACTACAAAGAGGACACCTTCTCCAACATGGAGGGGGAAATTATCCAATACCAGGCCCAGGGGAACGTGTTGATCTGTGGGGACCTCAATTCAAGAACGGGCGAAGAACCAGACTTCACCAATAATCAGGGAAACAATTATGTATTCGGGAATAACCACTTTGACATCCCTTCCCTTCCATACAGGCATAACTGCGACAAGCAGTCAAATACCAACGGTAAACAGCTACTACAGCTCTGTCGAAACCTGGGTCTGTACATTGTCAATGGTAGGTTCATAGGAGACCTCCTAGGAAGATCGACCTACTGCTCACCTCTTGGCTGCAGCACAGTAGACTATATGATTACAGACTTGGACCCATCCTCTTTCAGAGCATTCACAGTCAAACCACAAACAACACTGTCAGATCACAGCCAAATTACTATGTTTCTCAAAAAGACAGAAACAAACAACATAGAAACACAACCCAGTAAACTGTACAACACCAAAAAATCATACAGATGGGCCAAAAACGACACGGAAAAATACCAGAAAACAATTAGCAATGCATCAACTCAAGCTCTCTTAGACACCTTTCTGGATAACATATACACTCACAATAAAGAAGGCGTAAACCGGGCAGTTAGTAAACTAAACAATATTTTTGATAATTTGGCAACAAATGCAAACTTGAAAGCTCGCAAGAACAAACCCAAAACAAAAAACTATGAAAAATGGTTTGACCATGATTGCCATAACATGAGGAAAAAACTTAGAAAACTATCAAACCAAAAACACAGACATCCAGAAAACGAGGAATTACGCCTTACTTATTGTCAGACGCTAACACAATACAGAAACACACTCAGGACCAAAAAAGAGCAATTTATTAAGAATACACTCAGCTCCATGGAGGAATCCATTGAGTCGAATTGTTTCTGGGACTTGAAAACACTACACAAAAAACAACACGACGATTTGTCCATTCAAAATGGGGACACATGGGTAAACCACTTTGAAAAATTATACCAGAAAAACACACTAAGGCCAGAGCAACACCAAATACGCAAAAAACTGGAAAAGCTTGAAATGGCCATAAAAGATAACCAAAACCCGCTAGATGCCATAATAACAGAAAAAGAACTTCTTGAAAAACTCAAGGACCTGCGACCAGGAAAAGCTTGCGGGACAGACGGCATACTAAATGAGATGATTAAACACGCAGACGACAAACTGAAACTGGCTATCCTAAAACTCTTCAACTTGGTTCTGAGTGTCGGTTATTTCCCTGACATCTGGAACAAAGGACTCATAACACCCATATACAAAAGTGGGGACAAAATCGACCCAAACAACTATCGAGGCATCTGTGTAAACAGTAACCTGGGGAAGGTATTCTGTAGCATCATAAACAAAAGACTTATAAACTTCCTTGAAGAGCACAATGTCTTGAGTAAAAGCCAAATTGGATTCCTGCCAAACTATAGAACATCCGATCATATCTTCACCCTACAGACCCTAATTGACAAACACGTTCACCATAACAAAAGCAAAATCTACGCATGCTTTGTAGATTTCCAGAAGGCTTTCGACTCCATCTGGCATGACGGTTTATTCCTGAAACTTATCGAAAGCGGGGTAGGAGGTAAAACATATGATGTAATTAAATCAATGTATACAAACAATAAATGTGCAGTTAAAATTGGAGACAAACAAACAAAATACTTCCCACAGGGGCGGGGGGTGACGCAGGGCTCGCCAATCTCACCGACACTCTTTAATATTTACATTAATGGATTGGCAAAACTACTTGAACAATCTACAGCACCCGGCCTCACCCTATATGAATCCAAGGTTAAATTCCTCCTCTATGCCGACGACCTGGTTCTGCTGTCACCAACTAAGGAGGGTCTACAGCAGAACCTGGACCTGCTGGAGTCGTACTGCCAGACTTGGGCCCTGACAATAAATCCCCAAAAAACCAAAGTCCTTGTGTTCCAGCAAAGATCCAAACAACATGGACCCACAATAAATTTCACAGTAGGAACAACCAAAATTGAACAAACCACTCACTACACATACTTGGGCTTAAAAATCAGTTCTACGGGAAACTTCAAACTGGCTGTGAATGAACTGAAAGAGAAAGCAAGAAGGGCTTTCTATGCCATCAAAAAATCAATCCAAATAGAAATCCCAATTAGCATTTGGCTCAAAACTTTCAAATCAGTAATTGAACCAATTGCACTCTATGGCAGTGAGGTCTGGGGACCACTAACACAACAAGATTTTGCAAAATGGGACAAACACCCAATTGAGATCCTACATGCGGAATTCTGTAAAAGTATCCTCCGGACTCAAAGGAAAACAGTAAACAACGCATGCAGGGCGGAACTAGGCCAATACCCATTAATAATCACTATCCAAAAAAGAGCCACCAAATTTTGGAATCACCTACAAATGAGCAACCCCCAATGCTATCACTACGACGCCCTGAAATGCCAAGAGCTGACCATAAAGAAGAATACCCTCAGTCAACTAGTCCTGGGACTCAATAAAGTAACTAATAACAATACTAACAATAACCAGTCCCAGGACAGTGACAGGGTAACACAAAGAATTCGACCCAACACAATCGTCGCTAAGCAAAAGGAAAAATATCTGTCATATTGGGCAGAAACAACAAAAACCCAAAGCAAACTCAATTGCTACTTGGCCCTAAACAGACAATACAACATAGCTGATTACCTGACCATGGTAAAGGATAACAAACTGAGAAGAACCTTGACAAGGTACAGACTTAGCGAACATAGCCTAGCGATCGAAAAAGGCAGACACAGGCAGACCAGGCTGCCAAGAGAAGACAGGATATGCTCTCACTGCAGTCAGGGAGTAGTTGAGACAGAGATGCACTTCCTCACAGCCTGTGGAAAATATCAGGGCATCAGAGAGAATTTCTATCAAAAATTCTCACAAATATGCCCTGAATTCAGAAATCTGACTGACAACCAAAAACTCCCATTCCTACTGGGGGAGGAGAGAAGCTGTGTAACACTGGCGGCACACTATGTTACAGCTTGCCATGAACAGAGGGACAACCAGTAAACTAAGACAAGAGTATATATAAACAAGGCGAAAATATATTTATAAACTCAGGGATATACCTGTTTATACACTGTATGAATGGAACCGCGTTTATGTGTTCAACCATAAATGTATTTTGATGCTTTGGCAACATAAGATGTACCTTATCATGCCAATAAAGCGATTTGTATTGTATTGTATATTGGGTGTCCCTTTAAATGTGGAGGGGGTGGGTGTCCCTTTAAATGTGGAGGGGGTGGGTGTCCCTTTAAATGTGGAGAGGGTGGGTGTCCCTTTAAATGTTGAGGGGGTGGGTGTCCCTTTAAATGTTGAGGGGGTGGGTGTCCCTTTAAATGTGGAGAGGCGGGGCCGCACATGCTCATTCGGGCCCACCACAAAACCAGACTGCCAGTGCGCCTGCGCGGGGCCTCCGGGGAGCAGACGGAAGGCCGGGCCCGGGGAAGAGGCGGAATCAGCGGCCGGAGTAAGGTCAAGAAACGATAGCAAAATACTGCAAATGTTGGAAATCCGAAATAACAACAGAAAATGCTGGAAAAACTCAGCAGGTCAGGCAACATCCGTGGAGAGAAATTTGAGTTGACGCTTTAAATCGAGGTGAGGTGAGGGAGCGGAGCGCGAGATTATAAAGTAAAATACGAGAAAAACCAAACCTGAGAGTCGGGCGGGCGGGACCTCCGCGGACGCCGAACGGAGCGGATTGAGCCGCAGCAATGTGATTTTGACTGACGGGAGCGCTGACCAATAGGAAGAGAGCTGAACTGGGCGGCCTGGTCCTCCAACCAATGGTGGCGTGGCTAGGGGGCGGGACCTTCCCTCCCTCCCCGGCGATGGTGGGCGGGGGCCCGATTCTGACGTCATCAACGGAAGAGGCCAATTCAGGTGGATGTAGGCCGGCCCGGGCCTCTGACTGACAGGAGCTCTGACCAATAGGAAGAGGGCTGAGGTGGGAGGACTGAACTGGGCGGCCTGGTCCTCCAACCAATGGCGGCGCGGCAAGGGGGCGGGGCCTCCTCTCCAGCTCAGGTGCGCTGGGGCCGATTGTGACGCGCTGTCCCCAGGTGAGAGCAGCTCAGTCAGCACAGAGCTGGGGCTGGAATCTGGGAGAGGGGCCGCAGGCAGCGGGCCTGGCAAAGGGGCACAAGCTTCACAATACAAGCTGCTTTCAAATGCACAATTGTTTCCTACACACAGCCTTGGTCACTCTGCAAAATAAAACTGTTTAACAATTCATCATAACGCCCCTGCTTTAGGAGAGGCGTAGAGTGCAAAAGCAAGAAAGTTATGATGAAACTGTGTAAAAGACTGGAGTCAGCTGTGGCTCAGTGGATAGCAGAGTCAGAAGGTTGTGGGTTCAAAATAGACTTGCACTTATAAGAACATAAGAAATAGGAGCAGGAGTAGGCCATTCGGCCCCTCGAGCCTGCTCCGCCATTCAATGAGATCATGGCTGATCATCCAAATTCAGTACCCTGTCCCTGCCTTCTCCCCATATCCCTTGATCCCTTTAGCATTAAGAAATATATCTAACTCCTTCTTGAATATATTTAATGAATTGGCCTCTACTGTAGTAGAGAATTCCACAGGTTCACCACTCTATGGGTGAAGTAATTCCTCCTCATCTCTGTCCTAAATGGCTTACCCCTTATCCTTATCCTTAGACTGTGACCCCTGGTTCTGGACTCCCCCGCCATCGGGAACATCCTTCCTGCATCTAGTCTGTCCAGTCCTGTTAGAATTTTATAAGTTTCAATGAGATCCCCTCTCATTCTTCTAAACTCCAGCGAGTATAAGCCCAATCGACCCAATCGAAGTGTGTGGTGATGCATTTTGGCAGAAGGAACAGGGAGAGGCAAAATACACTTAATGGCACAGTTTTAAACAGTGTGCAGGGACAGAGGGATCTGGGAGTTAATGGGCATAGGTCACATACGAATTAGGAGCAGGAGTAGGCCACTCGGCCCCTCGAGCCTGCTCCGCCATTCAATAAGATCATGGCTGATCTGATTACTCCACATTCCCACCTACCCCCGATAACCTTTCACCCCCTTACTTATCAAGAATCTATCTACCTCTGCCTTAAAAATATTCAAAGACTCTGCTTCCACTGCCCTCTGAGGAAGAGAGTTCCAAAGACTCACGACCCTCTGTGAGAAAAAATTTCTCCTCATCTCTGTCTTAAATGGGCGACCCCTTATTTTTAAACAGTGACCCCAAGTTCTAGATTCTCCCACAAGAGGAAACATCCTCTCCACATCCACCCTGTCCAGACCCCTCAGGATCTTGTGTGTTTCAATCAAGTCACCTCTTACTCTTCTAAACTCCAGCGGATACAAGCCTCGCCTGTCCAACCTTTCCTCATAAGACAACCCACCCTCTGAAATTGCCGAGCAAGCCACTCAGTTGTAAACAACCGCTACGAAAAACAATAAGAATAAAACCAGACGGACCACCCAGCATCGACCTCGGCACCGGAAACGACAACGACAAACCCAGCCCTGTCGACCCTGCAAAGTCCTCCTTACCAACATCTGGGGGCTTGTGCCACAATTGGGAGAGCTGTCCCACAGACTAGTCAAGCAACAGCCTGACATAGTCATAATTACCGAATCATACCTTACAACCAATGTCCCAGACATCACCATCACCATCCCTGGGTATGTCCGAGCTGGCCGAGTCCTAAAGGACATAGCTGCCAGACTGGGTCTGCGACAGGTGGTGAGGGAGCCAACAAGAGGGAAAAACCTACTTGGTCTCATCCTCACCAATCTACCTGTTGCAGATGCATCTGTCCATGACAGCATTGGTGGAAGTGACCACCGCACAGTCCTTGCGGAGACGAAGTCCCGTCTTCATGTTGAGGATACCCTCCACCATGTTGTGTGGCACTACCACCGTGCTAAATGGGACAGATTTTGAACAGATCTGGCAACTCAAAACTGGGCATCCATGAGGCGCTGTGGGCCATCAGCAGCAGCAGAATTGTATTCAACCACAATCTGTAACCTCATGGCCCGGCATATCCCTCACTCTACCATTACCATCAAGCCGGGAGATCAACCCTGGTTTAACAAAGAGTGCAGGAGAGCATGCCGGGAACAGCACCAGGCATACCGAAAAATGAGGTGTCAACCTGGTGAGGCTACAACACAGGACTACTTGCATGCCAAACAACGGAAGCAACATGCGATAGACAGAGCTAAGCGATCTCACAACCATCGGATCAAATCAAAGCTCTGCAGTCCTGCTACATCCAGTCGTGAGTGGTGGTGGACAATTAAACAGTTAACAGGAGGAGGAGGCTCCAAAAATATCCCCATCCTCAATGATGGTGGAGCCCAGCACGTGAGTGCAAAAGACAAGGCTGAAGCATTTGCAACTATCTTCAGCCAGAAGTGCCGAGTGGATGATCCATCTCGGCCTCCTCCTGAGGTCCCCAGCATCACAGATGCCAGTCTTCAGCCCATTCAATTCACTCCACGTAATGTCAAGAAACGGCTGAAGACACTGGATACTGCAAAGGCTATGGGCCCTGACAACATTCCAGCAATAGTACTGAAGACTTGTGCTCCAGAACTAGCTGCGCCCCTAGCCAAGCTGTTCCAGTACAGCTACAACACTGGCATCTACCCGGCAATGTGGAAAATTGCCCAAGTATGTCCTGTCTACAAAAAGCAGGACAAATCCGACCCGGCCAATTACCGTCCCATCAGTCTACTCTCAATCATCAGCAAAGTGATGGAAGGTGTCGTCGACAGTGCTATCAAGCGGCACTTACTCAGCAGTAACCTGCTAACTGACGCCCAGTTTGGGTTCCGCCAGGGCCACTCAGCTCCTGACCTCATTACAGCCTTGGTCCAAACATGGACAAAAGAGCTGAACTCAAGAGGTGAGGTGAGAGTGACTGCCCTTGACATCAAGGCAGCATTTGATCGAGTGTGGCATCAAGGAGCCCTAGCAAAACTGAAGTCAATGGGAATCAAGGGGGAAACTCTCCATTGGTTGGAATCATACCTAGCACAAAGGAAGTTGGCTGTGGTTGTTGGAGGTCATTCATCTCAATCACATGACATCACTGCAGGAGTTCCTCAGGGCAGTGTCCTAGGCCCAACCATCTTCAGCTGTTTCATCAATGACCTTCCCTCCATCATAAGGTCAGAAGTGGGGATGTTCGCTGATGATTGCACACTGTTCAGCACCATTCGAGACTCGTCAGATACTGACGCAGTCCGTGTCCATATGTAGCAAGACCTGGACAACATTCAGACTTGGGCTGACAAGTGGCAAGTAACATTCGCACCACACAAGTGCCAGGCAATGACCATCTCCAACAAGCGAGACTCTAACCATCTCCCCTTGACATTCAATGGCATTACCATCGCTGAATCCCCCACTATCAACATCCTGGGGGTTACCATTGATCAGAAACTGAACTGGACCAGCCATATAAATACTGTGGCTACAAGAGCAGGCCAGAGGCTGGGAATTCTGCAGCGAGTGTCTCACCTCCTGACTCCCCAAAGCCTTTCCACCATCTACAAGGCACAAGTCAGGAGTGTGATGGAATACTCTCCACTTGCCTGGATGAGTGCAGCTCCAACAACACTCAAGAAGCTCGACACCATTCAGGATAAAGCAGCCCGCTTGATTGGCACTCCATCCACCACCTTCAACATTCACTCCCTCCACCACCGGCGCACTGTGGCTGCAGTGTGTACCATCTACAAGATGCACTGCAGCAACTCGCCAAAGCTCCTTCAACAGCACCTTCCAAACCCGCGACCTCTACCACTTAGAAGGACAAGGGCAGCAGACACATGGGAACATCACCACCTACAAGTTCCCCTCCAAGCCACACACCATCCTGACTTGGACCTGTATCGCCGTTCCTTCACTGTCGCTGGGCCAAAATCCTGGAACTCCCTTCCTAACAGCATTGTGTGTGTACCTACATCATATGGACTGCAGCGGTTCAAGAAGGCGGCTCACCACCATCTTCTCAAGGGCAATTAGGGATGGGCACTAAATGCAGGCCTAGCCAGCCAGCGACGCCCACATCCCATCAATGAATAAAAAAAAAGTTATGGAAAGGGACAAAATAAAATCAATGGTGAAAATGCCCAGCTGGAAGAGAGCCAGTTTCAGTGATTTGAGAAGGGATCGAGCACAGGTGGACTGGAAACAAAGATTGTCCAGGAAAACAGTGAATGACCAATGGCAGGCCTTCAAGGCTGAGATAGTTCGGGTACAAACCAAGCATATTCCCATAAGGAGGAACGATGGGCCATCCAAAGCTAGAGCTCCCGATGACAAAGGATATAGAGGTTAGAATAAAACAAAAAAAGGTTTACGACAAATGTCAGGTACAGAATACAGTCAAAAACCAGGCAGAATACAGAGAGTGCGGGGGAAATTGAAACAGGATATAAGAAGGGCAAAGAGAGAATATGAGAAAAGATTAGGGGGTAATATAAAAGGGAACCCAAAAATTTTCTATAAACATATGAAAAGTAAAAGGATAGTTAAAGGAATGGTGGGGCCGATTAGCGACCAAATAGGGGCTCATCATAAGAACATAGGAAATAGGAGCAGGAGTCGGCCATTCGGCCCCTCGAGTCTGCTCCGCCATTTAATGAGATCATGGCTGATCTGATCTTGGGCTCAGCTCCATTTCCCTGCCCGCTCCCCATAACCCATCACTCCCTTATCGTTCAAAAATCTGTCTATCTCCACCTTAAATGTATTTAATGACCCAGCCTCCACAGCTCTCTGGGGCAGAGAATCCCACGGATTTACGACCCTCGGAGAGAAGAAATTCCTCCTCATCTCAGTTCTAAAAGGGCGACCCTTTATTCTGAAACTCTGCCCCCGCGTTCTAGATTTCCCCACGAGGGGAAACATCCTCTCAGCATCTACCCTGTCGAGCCCCCTCAGTATCTTATATGTTTCAATAAGATCACCTCTCATTCTTCTAAACTCCAATGAGTATAGGCCCAGCCTGCTCAACCTTTCTTCATAAGTCAACCCCCTCATCTCTGGAATTAATCTCGTGAATCGTCTCTGAACTGCCTCCAATGCCTTAAATACGGAGACCAAAACTGTACGCAGTACTCCAGGTGTGGTCTCACCAATACCCTGTACAGATGTAGCAGGACTTCCCTGCTTTTATACTCCAGCCCCCTTGCAATAAATGCCAACATTTCATTTGCCTTCCTGATTACTTGCTATACCTGCATGCTAACTTTTTGTGTTTCATGAACAAGGACCCCCAGGTCACTCTGTACTGCAGCATTTTGTAATCTCTCTCCATTTAAATAATAATTTGCTTTTTTACTTTTCTTACAGTTTGCCAACCTGAAAATACATAGAAACATAGAAGATAGGAGCAGGAGTAGGCCATTCGGCCCCTCGAGCCTGTTCTGCCATTCAATGAGATCATGGCTGATCATCCAATTTCAGTACCCTGTCCCTGCCTTCTCCCCATATCCCTTGACCAGTTTAGCCTTAAGAAATATATCCAACTCCTTCTTGAATATATTTAATGAATTGGCCTCCACTGCCTTCTGTAGTAGAGAATTCCACAGGTTCACCACTCTCTGGGTGAAGAAATTCCTCCTCATCTCTGTCCTAAATGGCTTACCCCCTATCCTTAGACTATGACCCCTGGTTCTGGACTCCCCGGCCATCGGGAACATCCGTCCTGCATTTGACCCATTTATCCTGACTCTCTGTTTTCTGTTAGTTAGCCAATCCTCTATCCATGCTAATATATTACCCTCAACCCCATGAGCTCTTATCGTGTGCAGTAACCTTTTATGTGGCACCTTATCGAATGCCCTCTGGAAATCCAAATGCACCACATCCGCTGGTTCCCCTTTATCCACCCTGCTCGTTACATCCTCAAAGAACTCCAGCAAATTTGTCAACATGATTTCCTTTTCATAAAACCATGCTGACTCTGCTTGACTGTATTATGATCATACGGAGGCAGAGGGCGGGGCTCAGGTACTGAATGAGTACTTTGCATCTGTCTCCACAAAAGAAGAGGATGAAGTTAATGTCGCAGTAGAGGAGGGGGGAGTAGAGAAATTGGATAAAAATGGATAGAAAGGAGGTGCTAAATAGGTTGTCATCGCTCAAAGTTAACAAGTCACCCGGTCCAGATGCGATGCATCCTAGATTGCTGAGGGAAGCTAGGGTGGAAATAGCAGAAGCTCCGACCACAATCTTTCAATCTCCCTCAGATATATGGGAGTGGTGCCAGAAGACTGGAGGATTGCAAATGTTACACCCCTGTTTAAAAAAGGGGAGAGGGATAAACCTGGTAACTACAGGCCAATCAGTCTAATGTCAGTGGTGGGTGAACGACTAGAGACCATTGTCAAGGACAAAATTAATTCTCACTTGGAGAAGCATGGGTTAATAAGGGGCAGCCAGTGGATTTGCTAAAGGTAAATCATGTCTGACTAAACTGTTTGAGTTCTTTGATGAAGTAACAGAGGGTTACATAAGAACATAAGAAATAGGAGCAGGAGTAGGCCAATCGGCCCCTCGAGCCTGCTCCACCATTCAATAAGATCATGGCTGATCTGATCCTAACCTCAAATCTTCTATCACTCTGCATCCACCCGAACCCATGTGATCTCCCGGGAGAGGCGAAAAACCAGATAAAGACCCAATGGCCAATTAGGGAGAAAAAAATCTGGGAAATTCCTCTCCAACCCATCTAGGCGATCGAAATTCTTCCAGGAGATCACTCTGTCCCTATATTTTCTACAGTACTTACCTTCTGTAAAGGCGATCTCCACCCCAGCCAGGAACAGGAATAAAACCATCTCCTGAAATCTAACAGAATTAGAACACAGTAGGAGCAGAACCAGGCTACACGGCCCCTGGGCCCACTCCACTACCCACAGGACCATGACCATTCCGAACCTAGACTCATGTCCAATTTCCTGCCCGCTCCCCGTAACCCTTAATTCCCTTTACTTCTAGGAAACTAACTATTTCTGTTTTAAATTTATTTAATGATGTAGCTTCCACAGGTTTCTGGGGCAGGACATTCCACAAACCTACCACCCTCTGAGTGAAGAAGTTTCTCCTCATCTCAGTTTTGAAAGAGCAGCCCCTTATTTTAAGATTATGCCCCCTAGTTCTAGTTTCATCCTTCATTGGGAACATCCTCACCGCAACCACCCGATCAAGCCCCTTCACAATCTTATATGTTTCAATAAGATCGCCTCTCATTCTTCTGAACTCCAATGAGTCCCAATCTACTCAACCTCTCCTCATATGACCATCCCCTCATCCCCGGGATTAACCGAGTGAACCTTCTTTGTACTGACTTGAGAGCAAGTATGTCTTTTCTTAAGTATGGACACCAAAACTGTATGCAGTATTCCAGGTGCGGTCTCACCAATACCTTGTACAACTGCAGCAATACCTGCTTGTTTTTATATTCCATCCCCCTAGCAATAAAAGCCAACATTCCATTGGCCGCCTTGATCACTTGCTGCACCTGCATACTAACTTTTTGAGTTTCGTGCACCAGGACCCCCAGATCCCTTTGTACTACAGTACTTTCCAGTTTCTTGCCATTAAGATAATAACTTGCTCTATGATTTTTCCTGCCAAAGTGCATAACCTCACACTTTCCAGTATTGTATTCCATCTGCCAAATCTCTGCCCACTTACTTAGTCTGTCTATGTCCCTTTGCAGGTTTTTAATGTCCTCCTCACTCACTACTTTCCGTCCCATCTTTGTATCATCTGCAAACTTTGATATGTTACACTCGGTCCCCTCCTCCAAATCGTTAATATAGATTGTAAAGAGTTGGGGACCCAGCACTGACCCCTGCGGAACACCACTAGTTACTGGTTGCCAATCTGAGAATGAACCATTTATCCCAACTCTCTGCTTTCTGTTAGAGAGCCAATCCTCCACCCACGCCAGAATATTACCCCCAATCCCGTGATTTTTTGTCTTGAGCAATAATCTTTTGTGTGGCACCTTGTCAAATGCCTTTTGGAAGTCTAAATACACTACGTCCACTGGTTCCCCTTTATCCACCCTGTATGTTACTTCCTCAAAAAACTCCAGCAAATTTGTCAAACATGACTTCCCCTTCATGAAACTATGCTGAGTTTGTCCTATTAAATTATGTTTATCCAAATGTCCCATTACTGTCTCCTTAATAATGGACTCTAACATTTTACCAACCACAGATGTTAGGCTAACAGGTCTATAGTTTCCAGCCTTCTGCCTACTACCCTTTTTAAATAAGGGTGTTACATTAGCAGTTTTCCAATCTGCCGGGACCTTTGCTGAGTCCAGTGAGTTTTGGAAAGTTATTACCAATGCATCCACAATCCCTACCGCCACTTCCCTCAAGACCCTAGGATGCAAGCCATCGGGTCCAGGGGATTTATCCACCTTGAGTCCCATTATTTTACCAAGTGATGAAGGTAGTGCAGTAGATGTTATACATATGGACTTTCAAAAGACATTTGATAAAGTACCACATAAAAGACTTATATGGAGAATAGAAGCACGTGGTATTAAAGGGCTGATGGTAATTTGGGTATATAATTGGACGAGGGATAGGAGACAGTGAGCAGCGCTGAGGGATGTTTTTCTAACTGGAGGGAAGTATGCAGTGGGTTCCCCCAGGGGTCGGGATTAGGACCATTGCTTTTCTTGTTATATATAACTGACCTGGACTTGGGTATAGGTGTACAAGTTTGAAGTTAGATGATACAAAACTTGGCAACGTAGTAAATAGTGAGCATAGTAGTAGCAGACTTCAGAAGGACAGAGCCAGACTGTGAAATGAGCAGACACAAGGCAGATGAAATTAAAATGAGGATAAGTGTGAAGTGATGCACTTTGGGAGAAACAACAGGGAGAGGCCGTATAATCTAAATGGGACTATTTTGAGGGGGTGCAAGAGCAGAGGGACCTGGGGGTCCATATTCACAAATCTTAGAAAGTGCCGCGGCAAGTTGGTGAGGCGGTTCAGAAAGTGTGTGGGATACTTGGCTTTGTAAATAGTGCCATTGAATACAAAAACAAGGAAGTTACACTAAACCTTTACAAAACACTAGTGAGAAACATAGGACAGGAGGAGGCCATTCAGCCCCTCGAGACTGTTCCGCCATTCAATGAGATCATGGCTGATCTGCGATCTAACTCCATACACCCGCCTTTGGCCCATATCCCTTAATACCTTTGGGTAACAAAAACCTATCAATCTCAGATTTAAAATTAACAATTGATCTCGCATCAATTTCCATTTGCAGAATGAAGTTCCAAACTTCTACCACCCTTTGTGTGTAGAAGTGTTTCCTAATTTCACTCCTGAAAGATCTGGCTCTATTTTTAGACCATGCCCCTAATCCTAGAATCCCCAACCAGTGGAAATAGTTTCTCTCTATCTACCCTATCTGTTCCCCTTAATATCCTGAAAACTTCGATCAGATCACCCCTTAACTTTCTAAATTCTAGGGACCACAACTCTAATTTGTATAATCTCTCCTCGTAACTTAACCTTTGGAGTCCGGGTATCATTCTGGTAAACCTACGATGCACTCCCTCCAAGGCCAATATATCCTTCCTAAGGTGTGGTGCCCAGAACTGCTCACAGTACTCCAGGTGTGGTCTAACCAGGGTTTTGTGCAGCTGCAGGGTTTTGGCCTCAGCTGGAGTCTTGTGTACAGTTCTGGGCACCACACTTTAGGAAGGATGTCAAGGCCTTGGAGAGGGTACAGAGGAGGTTGACCAGGATTGTACCAGGGATGAGGGACTTCAGTTATGTGGAGAGATTGGAGAAGCTGGGATTGTTCCCCTTAGAGCAGAGAAGGTTAAGAGGAGACCTAATAGAGGTGTTCAAAATAATGAGGGGCTTTTGATCGAGCAAGTAGGGAGAAACTGTTCACTCTGGCAAGTGGGTCGGTAACCAAAGGTCACAGAGTTAAAATAGTTGCTAAAAGAACTAGAGGGAAATGAGGAGAATTGTTTTCACACAGAGGGTTGTTAAGATCTGGGACGCACCATCTGAAAGGATGCTGGAATCAGGTTCCACAGGAACTTTCAAACAGTAATTGGACATGTACTTGAAGAGGACTAGTTTGCAGAGTTCTGGGGATAAAGCTGGGGTTTGGGACTAAATTGGACAGCTCTTTCAAAGAGCCGGCACAGACAGGATGGGCCGAATCACCTCCTTCTGTGCTGTTAGATTTGATGATCAGTGTGAACACGCTGGTGTCCCTTAAGGCTCTTAGAGCTTTTAAAGCTCTTCCCACAGTCAGAACATTTAAAGGGTCACTCGTCAGTGTGAACAAGCTGGTGTGCTAAGAGGGTGGAGGACCGAGTGAATCCCTTCCCACATTCAGAGCAGGTGGTTTCTCTCCAGTTTGTAGGTGTTGGTGTCTCTTCAGCTCCCTGGAGCTTTTAAAGATCTTCCCAGTCAGAACATTTAAAGGGTCTCTCTCCAGTGTGAACAAGCTGGTGTGCCAGCAGGTGGGATGACTCAATGAATCCCTTCTCACACACGAAGCAGGTGAAAGGCCTCTCACCAGTGTGAACTCGCTGGTGTTTCTTCAGATCCCTGGATCTTTTAAAGCTCTTCCCACAGTCAGAACATTTAAACGGCCTCTCATCAGTGTGAGCTCGCTGGTGTTGCTTCAGATGCTGGGGGCTTTTAAAGCTCTTCCCACAGTTAGGACACTGAAATGGTCTCTCATCTTTGTGAACAAACTGGTGTTCCTTCAGTTCCCTGGCGCTTTTAAAGCTCTTCCCACAGTCAGAGCATTGAAATGGTCTCTCATCAGTGTGAACAAGCTGGTGTCGCTTCAGATCCCCAGTGCTTTTAAAGCTCTTCCCACAGTCAGAACACTGAAAGGGTCTCTCCCCAGTGTGAACTCGCTGGTGTGTTTGCAGGGGGGATGAACAAACAAATCCCTTTCCACACACGGAGCAGGTGAACGGACTGTCCCTGGTGTGACTGCGCCGTTGAACTTCCAACGTAGACGGGGAACTGAATCCCTTCCCACCGTCCCCACCTTTACCCGGTTTCTCCCCGGTGTGACGGTGTATGTGTCTCGCCAGGTCAGGCGATCGGCTGAATCCGCGTCCACACACCGAACACATGTGCGGTTTGTCATCGCTGCGATCGCTGCTTTCTCCTTCCATGTGCAAAGGCCGATGATATTCAGGTCCTGATGAATCCAGCGACTCTGTCAGATGTTGACGTAATGTTTGGTCTGAGCTTCCCGCCTGTAACTGCTCCACTTCTATAACCCTGTAAATTGAGATCAGAAAAGGATCAGAGGCAAACTGTTGTTTAATTTTCCCCTTTCCGAACCTAGGGGCAGTGAAGCTGATTTTCAGGCTCCAGCTGCTGCACAGGTTGGTTGAAAGGATCAGCAGTGATGGTGGCTGTAATACCCATAAGCCCCAATGCTCCAGAAAGCACTCTGTTGACTCTGAGTCCTGCGCATGTGCTCATGGCCCCCACGCTCTCCCTCCTGCTCCACAATCGCCCGTCCCGATTGGTCCACAACGCGCATGCTCAGCGCACAAAACCCCGCGGTTGGAACATCGGGCGCACATGCGGAGCCGCAACATCTGGTACGCGTGAGCGGCTCAGGTGGGGGCGAGTCGGTGTTTCGCCTCAGCTGCCAAGGAGGTGCGCATGTGCAGGACGACCCAACATTCCTCCTGTCAGCAATCACTCCCTCGTTTCTTTAATAAAAACAGAAAATGCTGGAAATACTCAGCAGGTCAGGCAGCATCTGTGGAGAGAGAAACAGAGTTAACGTTTCAGGTCAATGACCTTTCGTCAGAACTGCTTGTTCTTTAGTGTCAGCCAGTGACTCAGTGGGTAGCACTCTCGCCTCTGAGGCACAAAGTTGTGGGTTCAAGTCCCACTCCAGAAACTTGAACATTGAATGGCGGAGCAGGCTCGAGGGGCCAAATGGCCTACTCCTGCTCCTATCTTCTATGTTTCTATGTAAGTTTAGGGACCCTCCATGTTGACTTTGTCCGATCCTGTCACTGTTTTCCAAGTGCTCTGCTATTACATCCTTTATAATGGACTCTAGCATTTTCCCCACTACCGATGCCAGGCTTACCGGTCTATAATTCCCCATTTTCTCTCTCCCACCCTTTTTGAATAGTGGGGTAACATTAGCTACCTGCCAATCCATGGGTACTGTTCCAGAGTCTATCGAATTTTGGAAGAGGACCAGCAATGCATCTACTATTTCTAGGGCCACTTCCTTAAGTACCCTAGGATGTAGATTATCAGGCCCTGGGGATTTATCGGCCTTCAATCCCATCAATTTCCCGAACACCATTTCCCTACAAATACTGATTTCATTCAGTTCCTCCCTTTCATTTAGACCCTATGTTCCCCGACATCTCTGGGAGGTTATTTGTGTCCTCCTTTGTGAAGACAGAACTAAAGTATGTATTTAGGACCAGGACCAGTGCAAGATAGATTAAGGCGATACTTAGTACAACTAAATCAGGAGGTACAAGCACTAAATAAAGTAGTAAGGAACCAACAACAGATTAAAGATCTAGAAAGGCAGAATGCTGGACTTAAACCAGACGAGTTGCCCAGAATCGGTCAACAAGTAATGACGCAAGTTATCGGAAGAAAGGGAATGGGGCCCGTTGGATGGGGCCATGTACTGTATTAATGACAAGTGATACGTGTGTTTGTCTACAAGAACCGATGGGTATGCGATGGAAGCAATGGACCCAGGTGAAACCATTTAACACTAAAGACCCCCATTCTACCCTCTCCTCTAGGGGAAAGAGCTCGGAAGACGACCAGACCTCTGTTTAAATTACAGATAAACATGGATCCAGTCGACCCTTTATATCAGAGGGTCCGTCTCGGGGAGTGTGGTAAACCACTGTTATACCTGTCTGTGTCTGTATGTGTATTCCACTAGGTACAGGTCTGGACATGCCTCGGCTGACTCCTCCCACTATTCCAGGTATATAAGTGACTACCTCCCAGTCCCTTAGTATTCTGGACGGGTCGACCACTCGAGACTAGACCTTCATTCTTTAGTTAATAAAAGCCTGGTTGTTACTCGCTTAACCTCAGTCTTTTGAGTAATTGATGGCGCATCAATTTTATTAACTAAATTTTTTATAATGGAGAAGATCCTCACACCAGCATGCCTGGACCTGGACAGTCGGGAAGCGGACGCTTCCACCAAGTTTGCTCACTGGCTCATGTGCTTCGAGGCATTCCTGACTGCCTCCACTGCGGTCGTAACGGATGCGAACAAACTGTCTGTCCTGATCTCCAAGGTGAACCACCGAGTGTACTCAGTCATCCGGGACGCGACCTCGTACACAGCCGCCCTCCAGCTCCTCAAGACCCAGTACACGCGCCCTGTGAACGAAGTTTACGCCAGGCACCTCCTGGGGAGTCGCAAGCAACAACCTGGGGAATCGACTGAGGAATACCTCCAAGCACTGTCCGTGCTTGGCCGGGCCTGTGGATGTAAGGCGGTAACGCCCACTAAGTATACGGAGGAACTGATCCGGGATGCCTTCGTAGCGGGCCACAGGTCCAACTACACCCGACAGCGACTGCTGGAGCAGAGTGACCTCACCCTCGACAAAGCCTCCGAAATTGCACTAACGCTGGACGCAGCCTACCGGGGCATGGATGCCTACTCCTCTGCACCGTGGACGCCGCGGGGAACGACAACCTGGGACACGGTAGGACAGCCCCATAGCACCGTGCCACCCCAGCCACAGCCCAACAATGGCCCAACCACCGCAGCAGTGTCCCAAAGTCAGACAGCAGTATCCCAAGGCCAGAAATGCTACTTCTGTGGCCAGGCCAAACACCCCAGAGCGCGCTGCCCGGCGAAGAATGCGACCTGCTCGGGCTGCGGGAAAAAGGGACACTACGCTAGCGTCTGCAAGGCCAAAGCCACCCCGAACGCCAGCAGCGCCGCGTGTGGGCCGTGCGAGCCGCCATCTTGGGCCCCCAACAGCGCCGCGTGTGGGCCGCCATCTTGGGCTTCCCCAGCCATGTGCGAACCACCGCAGCAGCAGCCATCTTGGACGACTCCAGCCACATGGGAATCATGGACGCCGCCATCTTGGACACCAGCCGGGACACAGCAGGCCGCCAACCCCTCCCCACCTGATACCCGCAGCGACACACCGACCCCTACGCTGGCCTCTGTGACGCTGGACCAAACGAGACCGCACCAACTAGCTCGGTCCAAAATGGATGTTAAGGTAAACGGCCATGCAATAAACTGCCTTTTTGACTCCGGGAGCACAGAGAGCTTCATCCACCCCGACACGGTGCGGCGTTGCTCTCTCCCAGTCCTGCTTGCGCACCAGCAGATTTCTATGGCCGCTGAGTCCCAGTCAGCGGACATTGGCGGCTACTGCGTGGTGACACTAGTAGTAGACGGGACTGTGTTCAATAATTTTAAACTCCTGGTCCTGCCCCAACTTTGCGCTGCCGTTCTACTGGGGTTGGATTTCCAATGCCACCTCAAAAGCGTTACGATGGCCCCCTCCCCCCACTCACAGTCCGCAGCCAGCAGCCTCCAAATTGCCCGCCGCGCACCAGATGCAACCTCTCCACACTCAGAGTCCCACCCCCCCCCCTCACTGTTTGCTAACCTCACCCCCGACTGTAAGCCCATCGCCACAAAGAGCAGGCGATACAGTGCCGGGGACAGGGTTTTCATCAAAACCGAAGTGGAGCGGCTCCTGAAGGAGGGGATTATTGAGGGCAGCTCCAGCCCCTGGCGAGCCCAGGTTGTGGTCGTTAAGACCGGCGAGAAGCAGCGCCTGGTCATCGACTACAGCCAAACAATAAACCGCTACACCCTGCTGGACGCCTACCCACTCCCCCGCATAGCTGACATGGTCAACCAGATCGCGCAGTACCGCGTCTTTTCGACCATTGACCTGAAATCAGCGTACCACCAGCTCCCCATCCGCCCCGAAGACCGCCAGTATACTGCTTTTGAGGCAAACGGCCGCCTCTATCACTTCCTTAGGGTTCCCTTTGGCGTTACCAACGGGGTCTCCGTCTTGCAAAGGGAGATGGACCGGATGGTCGATCAAAATGCGCTGCAGGCCACTTTCCCTTACAATGTGACCATCTGCGGCCATGACTTGCAGGACCATGACGCAAACCTCGAGAAATTCCTCCGCACCGCCCAACTCCTGAACCTGACGTATAACAAGGAGAAGTGCATATTCCGCACAGACCGCCTCGCCAGCCTTGGCTGTGTTGTGGAACACGGAGTCATTGGTCCCGACCCCGACCGGATGCGTCCCCTTATGTAACTCCCACTGCCCCACTGCCTAAAAGCTCTGAAGAGGTGCCTAGGGTTTTTTTCCTACTACGCCCAGTGGGTCCCCTACTATGCAGACAAAGCCCGTCTGCTGATCAAATCCACCTCTTTTCCCCTGATGGCAGAGGCCCGCTCGGCCTTCCACCGTATCAAGGAGAACATTGCCAAAGCCACCATGCACGCAGTGGACGAATCCATCCCCTTCCAGGTGGAAAGCGATGCGTCCGACTTCGCTCTGGCCGCCACCCTTAATCAGGCGGGGAGACCTGCGGCATTCTTCTCACGAACCCTCCAGGGCCCGGAGACCAGACACTCCGCGGTCGAGAAGGAGGCCCAGGCTATTGTGGAGGCTGTGCGTCATTGGAGGCACTACCTGGCCGGAAAACGATTTACCCTGCTCACTGACCAGCTTTCAGTTGCTTTTATATTCAACAACAAGCAGAGGGGCAAAATCAAAAATGACAAGATCTTGAGGTGGAGAATCGAACTTTCCACCTACAATTACGAGATCTTGTACCGGCCTGGGAAGCTCAATGAACCCCCAGATGCCCTATCGCGTGGCACCTGCGCCAGCGCGCAGATCGATAGGCTGAGGGCCCTCCACAATGACCTCTGCCACCCGGGGGTCACCAGGTTCTTCCACTTCATCAAGGCCCGCAACCTGCCTTACTCCATTGAGGAGGTCAGGACCATGACCAAGAACTGCCAAGTCTGCGCTGAGTGCAAACCGCACTTTTATAGACCAGACAGAGCCCACCTGATAAAAGCCACTCGCCCTTTCGAATGCCTGAGCGTCGATTTTAAAGGGCCTCTCCCCTCCTCCGACCGCAATGTGTACTTCCTCAACATCATTGACGAGTACTCCCGTTTCCCGTTCGCTCTCCCCTGCCTGGACATGACCAGTGCCACGGTCATTAAATGTCTGAACAGCCTCTTCACCATGTTCGGTTTCCCCAGCTATATCCATAGCGACCGGGGCTCATCGTTTATGAGCGACGAACTCCGCCAGTACCTGCTCGCTAGGGGTATAGCCACAAGCAGGACCACCAGTTACAACCCCCGGGGGAACGGACAGGTGGAAAGAGAGAATGCAACAGTTTGGAAGGCCGCCCTACTAGCCTTAAAGTCTAGGGGCCTTCCGACCTCCCGCTGGCGGGAGGTGCTCCCCGATGCGCTCCACTCGATTCGGTCACTGCTCTGCACTGCCACCAATGCCACCCCTCACGAGAAAATGTTTGTCTTCCCAAGGAAGTCCACATCGGGGACAGCGTTACCGCCATGGCTGACGTCCCCAGGGCCGGTACTACTGAGAAGACACGTGAGGACCAATAAAACGGACCCCCTGGTCGAGAGGGTCGACTTCCTCCACGCCAACCCCCAGTACGCTTACATTGCGTACCCGGACGGGCGGGAGGACACAGTCTCCATACGAGACCTCGCACCCTCGGGGACCGCTGTAACCCACTACCCATTACCACCCCACCCCCCACGACACCCTCGGGGACCGCTGTAACCCACTACCCATTACCACCCCCCCCACGACCCGATATCCAACCCCAGCAGCCGGCTCGCCTTGGACCGTCACCCACGAGGACTACACTCCAGTGCCCCAGCCTACACGGGACGCGACGCCGGAAGCTACACCACCCCTGCCGTCGCCACGTCGATCACAGCGGCAGACAAGACCTCCGGAGAGACTCCAATACACGAACTTTTAAATACACTTCACCCCGCCGGACTCATTTTTAAACAAGGGGTGAATGTGGTAAACCACTGTTATACCTGTCTGTGTCTGTATGTGTATTCCACTCGGTACAGGTCTGGACATGCCTCGGCTGACTCCTCCCACTATTCCAGGTATATAAGTGACTACCTCCCAGTCCCTTAGTATTCTGGACGGGTCGACCACTCGAGACTAGACCTTCATTCTTTAGTTAATAAAAGCCTGGTTGTTACTCACTTAACCTCAGTCTTTTGAGTAATTGATGGCGCATCAGGGAGAAGAAGCTCTCCCGGTTTACCCTCACACCCGAGAACTCATTTTTAATGTGGAAGCAAGTCATCCTCGGTTCCGAGGGACTGCCTAAGAAGAAGAAGATATAATTGGTGTAAGACCTCTTTACTCCTGTACTCAAATCCTCTTGTATGAAGGCCAGCATACCATTTGCCTTCTTAACCGCCTTTCACGACCACCGGACGTCCCAAAGCGCTTTACAGCCAATGAAGTACTTTTGAAGTGTAGTCCCTGTTGTAATGTGGGAAACGCGGCAGCCAATTTGCGCACAGCAAGCTCCCACAAGCAGCAATGTGATAATGACCAGATAATCTTTTTTCGTCATGTTGATTGAGGGATAAATATTGGGCACAAAACACCGGGGATAACTTCTTCGAAATAGCACCACAGGATCTTTTACGTCCACCTGAGGGGGCAGACGGGGGCCTCGGTTTAACGTCTCATCCGTAGGACGGCACCTCCGACACTGCAGCGCTCCTTCATTGTTGCCCTTCCGACAATGCGGCTCTCCCGCAGCACTGTCCCTCCGATGGCGCAGCGCTCCTTGAGCACTGCCCCTCCGACAGTGCGGCGCTCCCTCAGTGCTGCCCCCCCGACAGTGCGGCGCTCCATCAGTACTGCCCCTCCGACAGTGTGGCGCTCCCTCAGTACTGCCCCTCCGACAGTGCGGCGCTCCATCAGTACTGCCCCCCCGACAGTGCGGCGCTCCCTCAGTGCTGCCCCCCCGACAGTGCGGCGCTCCATCAGTACTGCCCCTCCGACAGGGTGGCACTCCCTCAGTACCGACCCTCCGACACCGCGATGCTCCCTTAGTACTGCCCCTCCGACAGTGTGGCACTCCCTCAGTACTGACCCTCCGACAGTGCGAAGCTCCCTCAGTACTGCCCCTCCGACAGTGCGGAGCTCCCTCAGTACTGCCCGTCCGACAGTGCGGCACTCACTCAGTACTGCCCCGACAGTGTGGCGCTGCCTCAGTATTGCACCCCCGACAGTGCGGCGCTCCCTCAGCACTGCCCTTCCGACAGTGCAGCGCTCCCTCAGTACTGCCCCTCTGACAGGGCGGCGCTCCCTCAGTACTGACCCTCCAACAGTGCGGTGCTCCCTCAGTACTGCCCTGCCGACAATGTGGCGCTCCCTCAGTATTCAGCCTCCCGGCTGTGCAGCGCTCCCTCAGCACTGCTCCGACAGTACAGCGCTCCCTCAGCACTGCCCTACCGACAGTGCGGCGCTCACTCAGCTCTGCCCCCCCGACAGTGCGGCGCTCTCTCATTACTGCCCCTACGACAATGCGGTGCTCCCTCTGTACTGCCCCTCCGACAGTGAGACGCTCCCTCAGTACTGCCCCTTCGACAGTGCGGCGCTCCCTCAGTACTGCCCCTTCGACAGTGCAGTGCTCCCTCAGTACTGCCCCTTCGACAGTGCAGCGCTCCCTCTGTACTGCCCCCCCGACAGTGCGGCGCTCCCTCAGTACTGCCCCTCCGACAGTGCGGCGCTCCCTCAGTACTGCCCCTCCGACAGTGCGGCACTCCCTCAGTACTCCCCCGCCGACAGTGCAGTGCTCCCTCAGTACTGCTCCTCCGACAGTGCAGCGCTCCCTCAGTACTGCTCCTCCGACAGTGGAGCTCTCCCTCAGTACTGCCCCTCCGACAGGGCGGCGCTCCCTCAGTACTGCCTCTCCGACAGTGTGGCGCTCCCTCAGTACTGCCCCTACGACAGTGTGGCACTCCCTCAGTACTGACCCTCCGACAGTGCGGCGCTCCCTCAGTACTGCCCCTCCGACAGTGCGCCGCTCCCTCAGTACTGCCCCGCCTACAGTGCAGCACTCCCTCAGTATTGCCCCCCCCGACAGTGCGGCGCTCCCTCAGTACTGCCCCGCCTACAGTGCAGCACTCCCTCAGTATTGCCCCCCCGACAGTGCAGCGCTCCCTCAGTACTGCCCCTCTGACAGTTCAGTGCTCCCTCAGTACTGCCCCTCCGACAGTGCGGCACTCCCTCAGTACTGCCCCGCCGACAGTGCAGCGCTCCCTCAGTACTGCTCCTCCGACAGTGCAGCGCTCCCTCAGTACTGCTCCTCCGACAGTGCAGCTCTCCCTCAGTACTGCCCCTCCGACAGGGCGGCGCTCCCTCAGTACTGCCCCTCCGACAGTGCAGCTCTCCCTCAGTACTGCCCCTCCGACAGGGCGGCGCTCCCTCAGTACTGCCCCTCCGACAGTGTGGCGCTCCCTCAGTACTGCCCCTACGACAGTGTGGCACTCCCTCAGTACTGACCCTCCGACAGTGCGGCGCTCCCTCAGTACTGCCCCTCCGACAAAGTGGCGCTCCCTCAGTATTCGCCCTCCGACAGTGCAGCGCTCCCTCAGTACTGCCCCTCCGACAGGGTGGCGCTCCCTCAGCACTGCCCCTGGAATACTGCATACAGTTTTGGTGTCCATACTTAAGAAAAGACATACTTGCTCTCGAGTCAGTACAAAGAAGGTTCACTCGGTTAATCCCGGGGATGAGGGGGTGGTCATATGAGCAGAGGTTGAGTAGATTGGGACTCTACTCATTGGAGTTCAGATGAATGAGAGGCGATCTTATTGAAACATATAAGATTGTGAAGGGGCTTGATCGGGTGGATGCGGTGAGGATGTTCCCAATGATGGGTGAAACTAGAACTAGGGGGCATAATCTTCGAATAAGGGGCTGCTCTTTCAAAACTGAAATGAGGAGAAACTTCTTCACTCAGAGGGTGGTAGGTTTGTGGAATTTGCTGCCCCAGAAAGCTGTGGAAGCTACATCATTAAATAAATTTTAAACAGAAATAGATAGTTTCCTAGAAGGGAATTAAGAGTTACGGGGAGCGGGCAGCAAATTGGACATGAGTCTAGGTTCGGAATGGTCATGGCCCTGTGGGTAGTAGAGTGGGCCCAGGGGCCGTGTAGCCTGGTTCTGCTCCTACTTCTTGTGTTCTAATTCTGTGTTAGATTTCAGGAGATGATTTTATTCCTGTTCCTGGCTGGGTGGAGATCGCCTTTACAGAAGGCAAGTACTGTAGAAAATACAGGGACAGAGTGATCTCCTGGACGAGTTTCGATCGCCTAGATGGGTCGGAGAGGAATTTCCCAGATTTTTCCTCCCAAATTGGCCATTGGGTTTTTTATCTGGTTTTTCGCCTCTCCCGGGAGATCACATGGGTTCGGGTGGATGGAGAGGGATAGAAGATTTGAGGTTAGGATCAGATCAGCCATGATCTTATTGAATGGTGGAGCAGGCTCGAGAGGCTGAATGGCCTACTCCTGCTCCTATTTCTTATGTTCTTATGTAACAGTGCGGCGCTCCCTCAGTACTGCCCCCCGACTGTGCAGCGTTCCCTCAGCAATGCTCCTCCAACAGTGCGGCGCTCCCTCAGCTCTGCCCCCTCCGACAGTGCGGCGCTCCCTCAGCACTGCCCCTCCGATAGTGCGGCGCTCCCTCAGCACTGCCCCTCCGACAGTGCGGCGCTCCCTCAGCACTGCCCCTCCGGCAGTGCGGCGCTCCCTCAGCACCGCACTGGAGTGTCAGCCTCGCTTTTTATGCTCAAGTCCCCGGAGCGGGATTTGAACCCACAACCTTCTGACTCTGCTATCCACTGAGCCACAGCTGACTCCAGTCTTTCACACAGTTTCATCATAACTTCCTTGCTTTTTGCACTCTACACCTCTGCAAATGCAGGGGAGTTATGATGAATTGTTAAACAGTTTTTTTTGCAGAGTGACCAAGGCTGTCTGTAGGAATCAATTTTGCATTTGAAAGAAGCTTGTATTGTGAAGCTTGTGCGAGAATCGGCGGGAATCGTGGGCTGAGCGGCTGTATAAAGGCTCCCGAGACCCAGGTAAGGCCTCAGTGCGAGAATCGGCGGGAATCCCGGGCTGAGCGGCTGTATAAAGGCTCCCGAGACCCAGGTAAGGCCCCAGTGCGGGAATTGCGGGCTGAGCGGCTGTATAAAGGATCCAGAGACCCAGGTAAGGCCTCAGTGTGAGAATCAGCGGGAATCGTGGGCTGAACGGCTGTATAAAGGCTCCCGAGGCCCAGGTAAGGGCTCAGTGCGAGAATTGGCGGGAATCGCGGGCTGAGCGGCTGTATAAAGGCTCCAGAGACCCAGGTAAGGCCTCAGTGTGAGAATCGGCAGGAATCGCGGGCTGAGCGGCTGTATAAAGGCTCCCGAGACCCAGGTAAGGTCTCAGTGCGAGAATCGGCGGGAATCGCGGGCTGAGCGGCTGTATAAAGGCCCCAGAGACCCAGGTAAGGTCTCAGTGTGAGAATCAGCGGGAATCGTGGGCTGAGCGGCTGTATAAAGGCTCCCGAGACCCAGGTAAGGCCTCAGTGCGAGAATCGGCGGGAATCGCGGGCTGAGCGGCTGTATAAAGGCTCCCGAGACCCAGGTAAGGGCTCAGTGCGAGAATCGGCGGGAATCGCGGGCTGAGCGGCTGTATAAAGGCCCCCGAGACCCAGGTAAGGCCTCAGTGTGAGAATCAGCGGGAATCCCGGGCTGAGCGGCTGTATAAAGGCCCCAGAGACCCAGGTAAGGCCTCAGTACGAGAATCGGCGGGAATCGCGGGCTGAGCGGCTGTATAAAGGCCCCAGAGACCCAGGTAAGGCCTCAGTACGAGAATCGGCGGGAATCGCGGGCTGAGCGGCTGTATAAAGGCTCCCGAGACCCAGGTAAGGCCTCAGTGCGAGAATCGGCGGGAATCGCAGGCTGAGCGGCTGTATAAAGGCCCCAGAGACCCAGGTAAGGCCTCAGTGCGAGAATCGGCGGGAATCGCGGGCTGAGCGGCTGTATAAAGGCCCCAGAGACCCAGGTAAGGCCTCAGTGCGAGAATCGGCGGGAATCGCGGGCTGAGCGGCTGTATAAAGGCTCCCGAGACCCAGGTAAGGTCTCAGTGCGAGAATCGGCGGGAATCGCGGGCTGAGCGGCTGTATAAAGGCCCCAGAGACCCAGGTAAGGTCTCAGTGCGAGAATCGGCGGGAATCGTGGGCTGAGCGGCTGTATAAAGGCCCCAGAGACCCAGGTAAGGCCTCAGTGCGAGAATCGGCGGGAATCGCGGGCTGAGCGGCTGTATAAAGGCTCCCGAGACCCAGGTAAGGTCTCAGTGCGAGAATCGGCGGGAATCGCGGGCTGAGCGGCTGTATAAAGGCCCCAGAGACCCAGGTAAGGTCTCAGTGTGAGAATCAGCGGGAATCGTGGGCTGAGCGGCTGTATAAAGGCTCCAGAGACCCAGGTAAGGCCTCAGTGCGAGAATCGGCGGGAATCGCGGGCTGAGCGGCTGTATAAAGGCCCCAGAGACCCAGGTAAGGCCTCAGTGCGAGAATCGGCAGGAATCGCGGGCTGAGCGGCTGTATAAAGTCTCCCGAGACCCAGGTAAGGGCTCAGTGCGAGAATCGGCGGGAATCGCGGGCTGAGCGGCTGTATAAAGGCTCCCGAGACCCAGGTAAGGCCTCAGTACGAGAATCGGCGGGAATCGCGGGCTGAGCGGCTGTATAAAGGCCCCAGAGACCCAGGTAAGGCCTCAGTACGAGAATCGGCGGGAATCGCGGGCTGAGCGGCTGTATAAAGGCCCCAGAGACCCAGGTAAGGCCTCAGTACGAGAATCGGCGGGAATCGCGGGCTGAGCGGCTGTATAAAGGCCCCAGAGACCCAGGTAAGGCCTCAGTACGAGAATCGGCGGGGATCGTGGGCTGAGCGGCTGTATAAAGGCCCCAGAGACCCAGGTAAGGCCTCAGTGCGAGAATCGGCGGGAATCGCGGGCTGAGCGGCTGTATAAAGGCTCCCGAGACCCAGGTAAGGTTTTACCAATCTCCAGTCTCGGACCTCAGAGGGAAGGAGAGAGGTAAAAAGTAATCCAAGTGTGACGTCACCAGAAAGCGGATAAGTGATTGGTTGGTGAGTATTTCTCTCTTTTTTAAGCTTAAACTCTGTGGTTTATAGTTTCTAAGGTGCGATATTCATCATCTAGAATCGGGGCAGAGGGTATTTAAAAATAATATTAATAAATTTAATTAATTACATAGAATGGGAGATCAGGCGATGTGTTGCTGCTGCAATATGTGGGAGCTGGTGAACACCATTAATGCTCACGGTGATCACATTTGCAGTAAGTGTTGGCTGCTCGAGGAATTCCGGCTCCGTGTTGAAGAGCTGGAGTCCGAGCTTCAAACACTGAGACACATCAGGGAGGGGGAGAGTTGCCTGGACTCTGTGTATCAGGAGGTAGTCACACCAATTATTAGATTAATTAATTCAGATGTAGTCCGTGGCCAGGGTCAGGATGGTGTGACTAGAAGTGAGGCAGGTACGGGGATCCAGGAGGTAGTGTTGGAGGAGCCGCAGCCCTTGCTCTTGTCCAACAGGTTTGAGGCTCTTACTCCCTGTGAGGATGGGAACAGGGACTGCAGGGAGGATGAGCAACCCGGCCACAGCACCGTGGAGCGGGGGGCCATTCAAGTGGGGGGAGATAAAATAAATGTTGTAGTGGTAGGAGATAGTATCGTTAGGGGGATAGATAGAGTTCTTTGCAGCTGAGAGCGAGAGTCCCGAAGGCTGTGTTGCCTGCCCGGTGCCAGGGTTAAGGACATCTCCTCTGGGCTGGAGAGAAACTTGGAG
Organism: Somniosus microcephalus; assembly: GCF_052327205.1. Classification (NCBI taxonomy): domain Eukaryota; kingdom Metazoa; phylum Chordata; class Chondrichthyes; order Squaliformes; family Somniosidae; genus Somniosus; species Somniosus microcephalus. Next base: position 206,790 of record NW_028225405.1, on the reverse strand, counting down.
TGGGAGGGGGAGGATCCAGTTGTCTTGGCCCATGTTGGTACCAACGACATAGATAGGACAAGGAAGGAGGTTCTGCTGAGGGAGTTTGAGCAGCTAGGGGCCAAATTAAAAAGCAGAACCACAAGGGTAATAATCTCTGGGTTACTACCTGAGCCACGTGCAAATTTGGCTAGGGTAAATAAAATTAGAGAGTTAAATACGTGGCTCAAAGACTGGTGTGGGAGAAATGGGTTTTGCTTCCTGGGACACTGGCATCAGTACTGGGACAGGAGAGAGCTGTTCTGTTGGGACGGACTTCACTTGGCCAGTGCTGGGACTAGAGTCCTGGCGAATCAAATAACTAGGGCTGTAGAGAGGGCTTTAAACTAATTAGTGGGGGGGAGGTTTTAAGAGAGCGAAAAATAAAAATGACAGCGGAGAAGGCAATAGAGCAAGGTAGCAGCGGGGGAATTAAAAACCAGAGCGTGTCAGGAAGGGACAGAATGTATAATGATAAAGATAAAGTAGTAAAAGGGGTAACAGCAGGAATAAATTGTCAGAAAACATATTTGAAAGTTCTTTATCTGAATGCACGCAGCATTCGTAACAAAATTAACAAGTTGACGGTACAAATAACTACACATGGGTATGATCTGGTGGCCATTACGGAAACATGGCTGCAAGATAATCATGACTGGGAACTAAACATACAAGGGTATTTGACAATTAGGAAGGACAGACAGGAAGGAAAGGGAGGTTGGGTTGCTATGTTAATGAAGGATGGAATTACTGCAATAGTCAGAAATGATATTGGGTCAAAGGATCAGGATAGTGAAACAGTTTGGGTGGAGATAAGGAATAATAAGGGGAAAAAGTCACTAGTGGGCGTAGTCTATAGGCCTCCTAACAGTTGCAAATCTGTTGGTCGGAGTATAAATCAGGGAATAGTTGGGGCTTGTAATAAGGGAACAGCTATAATCATGGGGGATTTTAACTTTCATATTGACTGGACTAATCAAATTGGGCATGGCAGCATTGAGGAAGAGTTCATAGAGTGCATTAGGGACGGGTTCCTTGAGCAATATGTAACTGAACCAACCAGGGGGCAGGCAATCTTAGATCTGGTCCTGTGTAATGAGACAGGATTAATAAAAAATGTCCTAGTAAAGGAGCCCCTTGGAATGAGTGACCATAATATGGTTGAATTCCAAATTCAGTTTGAGGGTGAGAGAGTTGGATCTCAAACCAGCGTACTATGCTTAAATAAAGGAGACTATGAAGGTATGAGAGTAGAATTGACTAAAGTGGACTGGGAAAACAGATTAAAGTGTAAGACGGTACAAGAGCAGTGGTCTACATTCAAGGAGAAATTTCACATCTTTCAAGATAAATATATTACACTGAGGAAAAAGGGGAGTAAAAGAAAAGACAGCCATCCGTGGCTTAGTAAAGTAATAAAGGATAGTATTCGACTGAAAACAAGGGCATATAAAGTAGCCAAATCTAGTGGGAGGATAGAAGATTGGGAAGCATTTAAAAGCCAGCAAACAATAACTAAAAGATTAATTAAGAAAGGGAAGATAGATTATGAAAGTAAACTAGCAAAATATATAAAAACAGATAGCAAGAGTTTCTACAGCTATATAAAAAGAAAAAGAGTGGCTAAAGTGAACGTTGGTCCCTTAGAGGATGGGACCGGGAAACTCGTGCTGGGGAACATGGAGATGGCAAAGACGCTGAACAAATATTTTGAATCAGTCTTTACAGTAGAGGACACTAAAAATATCCCAACACTGGACAAACAGGGGGCAATGGGGGGGGGGAGGAGCTAAACACGATTAAAATCACTAAGGAGATGGTACTCAGTAAAATAATGGGACTTAAGGCGGATAAATCCCCCTGACCTGATGGCCTACATCCTAAGGTCTTGAGAGAAGTGGCGGTAGGGATTGTGGATGCATTGGTGATTATTTTCCAGAACTCCCTGGACTCAGGAAAGGTCCCGGCAGATTGGAAAACTGCTAATATAACACCCTTATTTAAGAAGGGAAGTAGACAAAAAGCTGGAAACTATAGACCAGTTAGCTTAACATCTGTGGTTGGCAAAATGTTGGAGTCAATTATTAAGGAAACAGTAACAGCGCATTTAGATAAACATAATTTAATAGGATAGAGTCAGCATGGTTTTCCGAAGGGGAAGTCATGTTTGACAAATTTGCTCGAATTCTTTGAGGATGTAACATACAGGGTGGATAAAGGGGAACCGGTGGATGTGGTGTATTTGGACTTCCAAAAGGCATTTGACAAGGTTCCACACAAAAGATTACTGATCAAGATAAAAAATCACGGGATTGGGGGTAATATACTGGCATGGGTGGAAGACTGGCTATCTAACAGAAAACAAAGAGTTGTGATAAATGGTTCGTTCTCAGGCTGGCAATCAGTAACAAGTGGTGTTCCGCAGGGGTCAGTGCTGGGACCCCAACTCTTTACAATCTATATTAACGATTTGGAGGAAGGGACCGAGTGCAACATATCCAAGTTTGCCGACAATACAAAGATGGGAGGGAAAGCAGTGAGTGAGGAGGACATAAAAAACCTGCAAAAGGACATAGACAGGCTAAGTGAGTGGGCAGAAATTTGGCAGATGCAATATAATGTTGGAAAGTGTGAGGTTATGCACTTTGGCAGAAAAAATGAAAGAGCAAGTTATTATCTGAATGGAGAGAAACTGCAAAGTGCTACAGTACAAAGGGATCTGGGGGTCCTGGTGCATGAAACACAGAAGGTTTGTATGCAGGTGCAGCAGGTGATCAGGAAGGCCAATGGAATCTTGGCTTTTATTGCAAGGGGGATGGAGTATAAAAACAGGGAGGTCTTGCTGCAGTTATACTGGGTATTGGTGAGGCCACACCTGGAATACTGCGTGCAGTTTTGGTTTCCATATTTAAGAAAAGATATACTTGCCCTCGAGGCGGTTCAGAGAAGGTTCACTCGGTTGATTCCAAAGATGAGGGGGTTGACGTATGAGGAAAGTTTGAGTAGGTTGGGCCTCTACTCATTGGAGTTCAGAAGAATGAGAGGCGATCTTATCGAAACATATAAGATTGTGAGGGGGCTTGATCAGGTGGATGCGGGGAGGATGTTTCCACTGATGGGTGAGACTAGAACTAGGGGGCATAATCTTAGAATAAGGGGCTGCCCTTTCAAAACTGAGATGAGGAGAAACTTCTTCACTCAGAGGGTAGTAAATCTATGGAATTTGCTACCCCAGAGAGCTGTGGAAGCTGCAAAATTAAATAAATTTAAAATGGAGATAGACAGTTTCCTAGCAGATAAGGGAATTAGGGGTTACGGGGAGAGGGCAGGGAAGTGAACGTGAGTCGAGGTTCGGATCAACCATGATCCTATTGAATGGCGGAGCAGGCCCGAGGGGCCGTATGGCCTACTCCTGCTCCTACTTCTTATGTTCTTATGATCGGACAGTGTAGAGGGAGTGTTTGATGGGACAGTGTAGAGGGAGCTTTACTCTGTATCTAACCCGTGCTGTACCTGCCCTGGGAGTGTTTGATGGGACAGTGTAGAGGGAGCTTTACTCTGTATCTAACCCGTGCTGTACCTGCCCTGGGAGCGTTTGATGGGACAGTGTAGAGGGAGCTTTACTCTGTATCTAACCCGTGCTGCAGCTGCCCTGGGAGTGTTTGATGGGACAGTGTAGAGGGAGCTTTACTCTGTATCTAACTCATGCTGTACCTGCCCTGGGAGTGTTTGATGGGACAGTGCAGAGGGAGCTTTACTCTGTATCTAACCCGTGCTGTACCTGCCCTGGGAGTGTTTCATGGGACAGTGCAGAGGGAGCTTTACTCTGTATCTAACCCGTGCTGTACCTGCCCTGGGAGTGTTTGATGGGACAGTGTAGAGGGAGCTTTACTCAGTATCTAACCTGTGCTGTACCTGCCCTGGGAGTGTTTGATGGGACAGTGTAGAGGGAGCTTTACTCTGTATCTAACCCGTGCTGTACCTGCCCTGGGAGCGTTTGATGGGACAGTGTAGAGGGAGCTTTACTCTGTATCTAACCCGTGCTGTACCTGCCCTGGGAGTATTTGATGGGACAGTGTAGAGGGAGCTTTACTCTGTATCTAACCCGTGCTGTACCTGCCCTGGGAGTGTTTGACGGGACAGTGTAGAGGGAGCTTTACTCTGTATCTAACCCATGCTGTACCTGCCCTGGGAGTGTTTGACGGGACAGTGTAGAGGGAGCTTTACTCTGTATCTAACCCATGCTGTACCTGCCCTGGGAGTGTTTGACGGGACAGTGTAGAGGGAGCTTTACTCTGTATCTAACCCGTGCTGTACCTGCCCTGGGAGTGTTTGACGGGACAGTGCAGAGGGAGCTTTACTCAGTATCTAACCCGTGCTGTACCTGCCCTGGGAGTGTTTGATGGGACAGTGGCGAGGGAGCTTTATTCTGTATCTAACCTGTGCTGTACCTGCCCTGGGGGTGTTTGATGGGACAGTGTAGAGGGACCTTTACTCTGTATCTAACCCATGCTGTACCTGCCCTGGGAGTGTTTGATGGGACACTGTAGAGGGAGCTTTACTCTGTATCTAACCTGTGCTGTAGCTGCCCTGGGAGTGTTTGATGGGACAGTGTAGAGGGAGCTTTACTCTGTATCTAACTCATGCTGTACCTGCCCTGGGAGTGATTGATGGGACAGTGTAGAGGGAGCTTTACTCTGTATCTATCCCGTGCTGTACCTGCCCTGGGAGTGTTTGATGGGACAGTGCAGAGGGAGCTTTAGTCTGTATCTAACCCGTGCTGTACCTGCCCTGGGAGTGTTTGATGGGACATTGTAGAGGGAGCTTTACTCTGTATCTAACCTGTGCTGTACCTGCCCTGGGAGTGTTTGATGGGGCAGTGTAGAGGGAGCTTTACTCTGTATCTAACCTGTGCTGCACCTGCCCTGGGAGTGTTTGATGGGACATTGTAGAGGGAGCTTTACTCTGTATCTAACCCGTGCTGTACCTGCCCTGGGAGTGTTTGATGGGACAGTGTAGAGGGAGCTTTACTCTGTATCTAACCCGTGCTGTACCTGCCCTGGGAGTGTTTGATGGGACAGTGTAGAGGGAGCTTTACTCTGTATCTAACCCGTGCTGTACCTGCCCTGGGAGTGTTTGATGGGACAGTGTAGAGGGAGCTTTACTCTGTATCTAACCCGTGCTGTACCTGCCCTGGGAGTGTTTGATGGGACAGTGTAGAGGGAGCTTTACTCTGCATCTAACCTGTGCTGTACCTGCCCTGGGAGTATTTGATGAGACAGTGTTGAGGGAGCTTCACTCTGTATCTAACCCGTGCTGTCCCTGCCCTGGGAGTGTTTGATGGGACAGTGTAGAGGGAGCTTTACTCTGTATCTAACCTGTGCTGCACCTGCCCTGGGAGTGTTTGATGGGACATTGTAGAGGGAGCTTTACTCTGTATCTAACCCGTGCTGTACCTGCCCTGGGAGTGTTTGATGGGACAGTGTAGAGGGAGCTTTACTCTGTATCTAACCCGTGCTGTACCTGCCCTGGGAGTGTTTGATGGGACAGTGTAGAGGGAGCTTTACTCTGTATCTAACCCGTGCTGTACCTGCCCTGGGAGTGTTTGATGGGACAGTGTAGAGGGAGCTTTACTCTGTATCTAACCCGTGCTGTACCTGCCCTGGGAGTGTTTGATGGGACAGTGTAGAGGGAGCTTTACTCTGTATCTAACCTGTGCTGTACCTGCCCTGGGAGTATTTGATGAGACAGTGTTGAGGGAGCTTCACTCTGTATCTAACCCGTGCTGTCCCTGCCCTGGGAGTGTTTGATGGAACAGTGTAGAGAAACATAGAAACATAGAAGATAGGAGCAGGAGTAGGCCATTCAATGAGATCATGGCTGATCATCGAAATTCAGTACCCTGTCCCTGCCTTCTCCCCATATCCCTTGATCCCTTTAGCCTCAAGAAATATATCCAACTCTTTCTTGAATATATTTAATGAACTGGCCTCCACCGCCCTTTGTGGCAGAGAATTCCACAGGTTCACCACTCCCTGGGTGAAGAAATTCCTCCTCATTTCAGTCCTAAATGGCTTACCCCTTATCCTTAGACTATGACCCCTGGTTCTGGACTCCCCGGCCATCAGAAACATCCTTCCTGCATCTAGTCTGTCCAGACCTGACAGAATTTTATAGGTTTCAATGAGATCCCCTCTCAATCTTCTAAACTCCAGTGAGTATAAGCCCAATCGACACAATCTTTTCTCATACGTCATTCCTGTCATCCCAGGTATCAGCCTGGTGAATCTTCGCTGCACTCCCTCCATGGTAAGGTGACCAAAACTGTACACGATACTCAAGGTGTGGTCTCACCAAGGCCCTGTTCCTGTATTCGAACCCTCTTGCAACGAAGGCCAACATACCATTTGCCTTCTTAACCGCCTGCTGCACCTGAATGCTTACCTTCAGCGACTGGTGCACAATAACACCCAGGTCTCTTTGCACTTCCCCTTCTCCCAATCTATTGCCATTCAAATAATAATCTTTGCTTTACTCTGTATCTAACCCGTGCTGTACCAGCCCTGGGAGTGTTTGATGGGACAGTGTAGAGGGAGCTTTACTCTGTATCTAACCCATGCTGCACCTGCCCTGGGAGTGTTTGATGGGACAGTGTAGAGGAAGGTTCACTCTGTATCTAACCCGTGCTGTTCCTGCCCTGGGAGTGTTTGATGGGACAGTGTAGAGGGAGCTTTACTCCGTGTCTAACGTGTGCTGTACCTGCCCTGGGAGTGTTTGATGGGACAGTGTAGAGGGAGCTTTACTGCATGTCTAACGTGTGCTGTACCTGCCCTGGGAGTGATTGATGGGACAGTGTAGAGGGAGCTTTGCTCTTTATCTAACCCGTGCTGTACCTGCCCTGGGAGTGTTTGATGGGACAGTGTAGAGGGAGATTTACTCTGTATCTAACCCATGCTGCACCTGCCCTGGGAGTGTTTGATGGGACAGTGTAGAGGAAGGTTCACTCTGTATCTAACCCGTGCTGTTCCTGCCCTGGGAGTGTTTGATGGGACAGTGTAGAGGGAGCTTTACTCCGTGTCTAACGTGTGCTGTACCTGCCCTGGGAGTGTTTGATGGGACAGTGTAGAGGGAGCTTTACTGCATGTCTAACGTGTGCTGTACCTGCCCTGGGAGTGATTGATGGGACAGTGTAGAGGGAGCTTTGCTCTTTATCTAACCCGTGCTGTACCTGCCCTGGGAGTGTTTGATGGGACAGTGTAGAGGGAGATTTACTCTGTATCTAACCCATGCTGCACCTGCCCTGGGAGTGTTTGATGGGACAGTGTAGAGGAAGGTTCACTCTGTATCTAACCCGTGCTGTTCCTGCCCTGGGAGTGTTTGATGGGACAGTGTAGAGGGAGCTTTACTCCGTGTCTAACGTGTGCTGTACCTGCCCTGGGAGTGTTTGATGGGACAGTGTAGAGGGAGCTTTACTGCATGTCTAACGTGTGCTGTACCTGCCCTGGGAGTGATTGATGGGACAGTGTAGAGGGAGCTTTGCTCTTTATCTAACCCGTGCTGTACCTGCCCTGGGAGTGTTTGATGGGACAGTGTAGAGGGAGATTTACTCTGTATCTAACCCATGCTGCACCTGCCCTCACGAGCAAATTTGGCTAGGGTAAATAAAATCAGAATGTTAAATGCGTGGCTCAAAGACTGGTGGGGGAGAAATGGGTTTTGCTTCTTGGGACACTGGCACAAGTACTGGGACAGGAGAGAGCGGTTCCGTTGGGACGGACTTCACTTGGCCAGTGCTGGGACCAGAATCCTGGTGAATCGAATAACTAGTGCTGTAGAGAGGGCTTTAAACTAATTAGTGGGGGGGAGGTTTCAAGAGAGCTAAAAATGTCAGCAGAGAAGGCAATAGAGCAAGGTAGCAGTGGGGGAATTAAAAACCAGAGCGTGTCAGGAAGGGACAGAATATATAAAGATAAAGGTAAAGTAGTAAAGGGGGTAAAAGCAGGAATAAATTGTCACAAAACATATTTAAAAGTTCTTTATCTGAATGCACGCAGCATTCATAACAAAATAGACGCGTTGACGGTACAAATAACTACACATGGGTATGATCTGGTGGCCATTACGAAGACATGGCTGCAGGGTGACCATGACTGGGAAGTAAACATCCAGGGGTATTTGACTATTAGGAAGGACAGCCAGGAAGGAAAAGGAGGTGGGGTGGCTGTGTTAATAAAGGTGGAATCACTGCAATAGTGAGAAATGATATTGGGTCAAAGGATCAGGATAGTGAAACGGTTTGGGTGGAAATAAGGAATAATAAGGGGAAAAAGTCACTAGTGGGCGTAGTCTATAGGCCTCCTAACAGTTGCAACTCTATTGGTCGGAGTATAAATCAGGAAATAGTTGGGGCTTGTAATAAGGGAACAGCTATAATCATGGGAGATTTTAACTTTCATATTGACTGGACAAATCAAATTGGGCAGGGCAGCCTTGAGGAAGAGTTCATAGAGTGCATTAGGGACGGGTTCCTTGAGCAGTATGTTACTGAACCAACCAGGCTCTCTTGAAACCTCCTCGCCACTAATTAGTTTAAAGCCCTCTCGACAGCCCTAGTTATTCGATTCGCCAGGATTCTAGTCCCAGCACTGGCCAAGTGAACTCCGTCCCAACGGAACAGCTCTCTCCTGTCCCAGTACTGGTGCCAATGTCCCAAGAAGCAAAACCCATTTCTCCCACACCAGTCTTTGAGCCACGCATTTAACTCTCTGATTTTATTTACCCTAGCCAAATTTGCTCATGAGGGCAGGTAGCGCATGGGTTAGATACAGAGTAAAGCTCTCTCTACACTGTCCCAGGCAATCTTAGATCTGGTCCTGTGTAATGAGATAGGATTAATAAAAAATGTCCCAGTAAAGGATCCCCTTGGAATGAGTGACCATAACATGGTTGAATTCCAAATTCAGTTGGAGGGTGAGAGAGTTGGATCTCAAACCAGCGTACTAGGCTTAAATAAAGGAGACTATGAAGGTATGAGAGCAGAGTTGACTAAAGTGGACTCGGAAAATAGATTAAGGTGCAAGACGGCAAATGAGCAGTGGTGTACATTCACGGAGATATTTCACAACTTTCAAGAAAAATATATTCCACTGACTAAAAAGGGGCGTAAAAGAAAAGCCAGCCATCCGTGGCTATGTAAAGTAATAAAGGATGGTACCCGACTGAAAACAAGGGCATATAAAGTAGCCAAATCTAGTGGGAGGATAGAAGATTAGGAAGTATTTAAAAGCCAGCAAAGAATAACTAAAACATTAATTAAGAAAGGGAAGATAGATTATGAAAGTAAACTAGCAAAAAATATAAAAACAGACAGCAAGAGTTTCTACAGTTATAGAAAAAGAAAAAGGGTGGCTAAAGTGAATGTTGGTCCCTTAGAGGACGAGACTGGGAAGTCAGTAGTGGGGAACATGGAGATGGCAAAAACGCTGAACAAATATTTTGTATCAGTCTTTACAGTAGAGGACACTAAAAATATCCCAACACTGGACAAACAGGGGGCTATGGGGGGGGAGGAGCTAAATACGATTAAAATCACTGAGGAGGTGGTACTCGGTAAGATAATGGGACTTTAAAAAAAAAAAAATATATTCATTGATGGGATGTGGGCGTCGCTGGCTGGCTAGGCCTGCATTTAGTGCCCATCCCTAATTGCCCTTGAGAAGATGGTGGTGAGCCGCCTTCTTGAACCGCTGCAGTCCATATGGTGTAGGTACACCCACAATGCTGTTAGGAAGGGAGTTCCAGGATTTTGGCCCAGCGACAGTGAAGGAACGGCGATACAGGTCCAAGTCAGGATGGTGTGTGGCTTGGAGGGGAACTTGTAGGTGGTGATGTTCCCATGCGTCTGCTGCCCTTGCCCTTCTAAGTGGTAGAGGTCGCGGGTTTGGAAGGTGCTGTTGAAGGAGCTTTGGCGAGTTGCTGCAGTGCATCTTGTAGATGGTACACACTGCAGCCACAGTGCGCCGGTGGTGGAGGGAGTGAATGTTGAAGGTGGTGGATGGAGTGCCAATCAAACGGGCTGCTTTATCCTGAATGGTGTCGAGCTTCTTGAGTGTTCTTGGAGCTGCACTCATCCAGGCAAGTGGAGAGTATTCCATCACACTCCTGACTTGTGCCTTGTAGATGGTGGAAAGGCTTTGGGGAGTCAGGAGGTGAGACACTCGCTGCAGAATTCCCAGCCTCTGGCCTGCTCTTGTAGCCACAGTCTTTATATGGCTGGTCCAGTTCAGTTTCTGATCAATGGTAACCCCCAGGATGTTGATAGTGGGGGATTCAGCGATGGTAATGCCATTGAATGACTTAAGGTGGATAAATCCCCTGGACCTGATGGCTTACATCCTAGGGTCTTGAGAGAGGTAGCAGTGGGGATTGTGGATGCATTGGTGGTAATTTTCCAAAACTCCCTGGATTCAGGCAAGGTCCCAGCAGATTGGAAAACTGCTAATGTAATGCCCTTATTTAAAAAGGGAGGGAGACAAAAGGTTGGAAACTATTGACCAGTTAGCCTAACATCTGTGGTTGGTAAAATGTTGGAGTCCATTATTAAGGAAGCAGTAACAGGACATTTGGATAAGCATAATTTAATTGGACAGAGTCAGCATGGTTTTATAAAGGGAAAGTCATGTTTGACAAATTTGCTCGAATTCTTTGAGGATGTAACAAACAGGGTGGATAAAGGGGAACCAGTGGATGTGGTGTATTTGGACTTCCAAAAAGCATTTGACAAGGTGCCACACAAAAGATTACTACGCAAGATAAAAAATTATGGAATTGGGGGTAATATACTGGCATGGTGGAAGATTGGCTATCTAACAGAAAACAGAGAGTTGGGATAAATGGTTCATTCTCGGGTTGGCAATCAGTAACTAGTGGTGTTCCGCAGGGGTCAGTGCTGGGACCCCAACTCTTTACAATCTATATTAACGATTTGGAGGAGGGGACCGAGTGCAACATATCCAAGTTTGCCGACGATACAAAGATGGGAGGGAAAGCAGTGAGTGAGGAGGACATAAAAAACCTGCAAAAGGACATAGGCAGGCTAAGTGAGTGGGCAGAAATTTGGCAGATGGAATATAATGTTGGAAAGTGTGAGGTTATGCACCTTGGCAGAAAAAATCAAAGAGCAAGTTATTATCTAAATGGAGAGAAACTGCAAAGTGCTACAGTACAAAGGGATCTGGGGGTCCTGGTGCATGAAACACAGGTTAGTATGCAGGTACAGCAGGTGATCAGGAAGGCCAATGGAATCTTGGCTTTTATTGCAAGGGGGGTGGAGTATAAAAGCAGGGAAGTCTTGCTTCAGTTATACAGGGTACTGGTGAGGCCACACCTGGAATATTGCATGCAGTTTTGGTTTCCATATTTAAGAAAAGATATACTTGCTCTCGAGGCAGTTCAGAGAAGGTTCACTCGGTTGATTCCGGAGATGAGGGGGTTGACTTATGAGGAAAGGTTGAGTAGGTTGGGCCTCTACTCATTGGAATTCAGAAGAATGAGAGGCGATCTTATCGAAACATATAAGATTGTGAGGGGGCTCGATCGGGTGGATGCAGAGAGAATGTTTCCACTGATGGGTGAGACTAGAACTAGGGGGCATAATCTTAGAATAAGGGGCTGCCGTTTCAAAACTGAGATGAGGAGAAACTTCTTCACTCAGAGGGTGGTAAATCTATGGAATTTGCTACCTGAGATAGTTGTGGAAGCTGCGACATTAAATAAATTTAAAACGGAGATAGACAGTTTCCTAACTGATAAGGGAATTAGGGGTTATGGGGAGCGGGCAGGGAAGTGGACGTGAGTCTAGGTTCGGATCAGCCATGATCCTATTGAATGGCGGAGCAGGCCCGAGGGGCCATATGGCCTACTTCTGCTCCTACTTCTTATGTTCTTTTTCTCTTCACATATCTATAAAAGCTTTTACAGTCAGTCAGTTTTTATGTTCCCTGAAAACTTACTCTCATATTCTATTTTCCCCTCCTTTGTTGAATCCTAAACTGCTCCGAATCCTCAGGTTTACTGTTTTTTCTGCCCAATTTATATGTCCTCTCCTTGGATCTTATGCTATCCCTAATTTCCCTTGTTAGCCACGGTTGAGTCACCTCTTTAGTTTTATTTTTATGCCAAACTGGGATGAACAAATTCTGTAGTTCATCCATGCGGTCTTTGAATGTTTGCCATTGCCTATCCACCGTCAACCCTTTGAGTGACATTCCCCAATCAATCCCATCCAACTTGCTCCTCAGACCATCGTAGTTTCCTTTATTTAAATTTAGGACCCTAGTCTCTGAGTCAACAACTTGATTCTCCATCTTAATGAAGCATTCGATCATATTATGATAACTCCGACCCAAGGGGCCTCGTACAACAAGATTGCTAATTAATCCTTTCTCGTTACATAATACCCAGTCTAAGATGGCCTGATCTCTGGTTGGTTCCTCGACATATTGGTCCAGGAAACCATCCCGTAAACACTCAAGGAATTCCTCCTCCACAGTAGAGGACATGTGAGGGGGGGAGGGAGTCCCTTTAAATGTGGAGGAGGTGGGTGTCCCTTTAAATGTGGCGGGGTGGATGTCCCTTTAAATGTGGAGGTGGTGGGTGTCCCTTTAAATATGGATGGGGTGGGTGTCCCTTTAAATGTGGACGGGGTGGGTGTCCCTTTAAATGTGGAGAGGCGGGGCCGCGCATGCTCATTCGGCCCCACCACAAAACGAGGCTGCCAGTGCGCCTGCGCGGGGCCTCTGGGGAGAAGACGGAAGTCGGCCCGGGAAAGAGGCGAAATCAGCGGCCGGGTAAAGTAAAGTGTTGGGGAATCGATTTAAATGGAGGTGAGGGGGGAGCGGAGAGCGAGATTATAAAGTAAAATACCAGAAAAAACAAACCTGAGGGGCGGGCGGGACCTCCGTGGACGCCGAACGGAGCGGTTTGAACCGCGCGGGGTGGCGGAGTGAGCCGGAACATTGTGATTCTGACTGACGGGAGCTCTGACCAGTAGGAAGAGGGCTGAGCTGGGAGGACTGAACTGGGCGGCCTGGTCCTCCAACCAATGGCGGCGCGGCTAGGGGGCGGGACCTTCCCTCCCCGGCGCTGGGGCCTGGTTGTGACGTCATCACAGGAAGAGGCCATTCAGAGAAGGGACTGCAGCCGCTCAATCCACTCCGCTCGGTGCCGGGAGGGCGCTGGGACGGTACGGTTTGTACTTTCTTTTTATTTATCTCCTCGCCCGCGCTTCTCTCCGCTATATATAAAAAAAACCTTCATAAAACTCACTTTCCGCCGGTGATCCGGACTCGCGGTTGCCCGGGCCGACCCAGAATCGGAGGCCCTGCGCGGTTCAACTTCGAGAGCTGGGCCCGGCGGCGCATGCGGAGTAGGAGGAGGGGCGGGGCCTGTTCAGAGGGGGAGGATGATTGACAGAGGCCCAGGGGTTGTACTGAGCATGCGCGATGCGGGCTGGTCGCCTGTGGAGCAGGAGAGGGCGGGGCCAGCTGCAACTTTAGAGTCACAAAGGGACCGAGTGTCTTCAAATCTCTCCCCTCCTCTTCTAATTTTCTGTAAAACCAGTTTATAAAAGTCATCACTGAAAGTACATAGAAGATAGGACCCGGGCCCAGTGCCTGATTGACGGGAGGTTCCGACCAATAGGGAGCGAGTGGGGCGGGGCTGGAGGAGCGAGCCGGCGGCGGGTCCTCCAACCAATCGGGGAGCCCGAGGGGCGGGACTTGCGCCGGCTGATTGGGACAGAGGAGGCTGACGGGAGATTTAATTTAAATGAATTTAATTTCCCGCCTGCTCCAACCGCCCACCCTGCCACGTCACGACGTCGCCGGCGTGCACTGACTGACACTGAGCTCTCCACCAATGAGCGAGGGGAGGCGGAGCCTGGAGGACCGACCGAGGGGCTTTGGTCCTCCAACCAATCGCGGCGAAGGAGGAGGAGGGACCTGGGATCGGCCCGCCGCCATTTTGTAAAGCGGCCTGGTCAGAATCTGTGATTCTGGGAAAGTTTATTTTTAATGTTCCTTTACCATTTTACAGCTCAAACTAATTTTATTTTACAGAAGATACTTGTTTTAAACATGGAAACATGGAAGATAGGAGCAGGAGTCGGCCATTCGGCCCTTCGAGCCTGCTCCGCCATTCAATGCGATCATGGCTGATCGTAAAAAAAGCAGTTTGTTTTTAAATTGATGAAACAGAAACAAGAAACCCTGTGGAGCAAATGTGAGTGAAAATATTTTTTCTCCAATTTTCTGCGTTTTTAATTATTAATTTCAAGCACTTTAAGATAAATATGGGAGTGGTGGGGGTTCTCTTAAAGGGACAGGCACTCTCTTCTATGAGATTTTCATTAAAGGGACCGCGTCCCCATGGATGACCGATTTTAAAGGGACATCGTCTCCCTTTTTATTAATGTATATGTAAGAGACTGACATTTAAAGTAGGGCTAATCCCCTGCTCCACTGAGTGCTTGGCGACAAAGCAGGTGCTGTTTGCACTCGCCCCCTCCCAATTTTCTGCCAAGGGACAGAAAGCAGAGAATAGTGGTGAACGGTTGCTTTTCAGACTGGAGGGAGGTAAACAGTGATGTTGCCCAGGGGTCGGTATTAGGATCAATGTTCCCTCTTTTGTTTTGAGGTGCATGGCCCTTTTAACGGGCTGCGCGGCCCATTCAAATTTCCACGCATGCGCGTTTATTCCATTTATAGGGCGGTGAGCCGGCTGCGCGGGACCTCCAGACCGCTGCGCGGCCGTGCAACTTAACGTGAACATTGATTTGGACCACTGCTTTTTTTGATATATATTAATGACCTGGACTTGGGGATCCAGGGCAAAATTTCAAAATTTACAGATGACACGAAATTCGGAAATGTAGTAAACAATGAGGATAGTAACAGACTTCAGGAGGATGTAGCCAGACTGGTGAAATGGGCAGAAACGTGGCAGATTAAATTTAATGTAGAGAAGTGTGAAGTGATTCATTTTGGTAGGAAGAATGAGGAGAGGCAATATAAACTAAATGGTCCAGTTTTAAAGAGGGTGCAGGAACAGAGAGGCCTCGGGGGGTATGTACACAAATCTTAGAAGGTGGCAGGACAAGTTGAGAAGGCTGTTAAAAAAGTATACAGGATCCTTGACTTTATTAATAGAGGAATAGAGTACAAAAGCAAGCAGGTTATGCTAAGCCTTTATAAAACACTGGCTAGGCTTCCGCTGGGCACCACACTTTAGGAAGGATGTCAAGGCCTAAGAGAGGGTGCAGAAGAAATTTACGAGAATGGGACCAGGGATGAGGAACTTGAGTTACGTGGAGAGACGGGAGAAGCTGGGGTTGTTCTCCTTAAGCAAAGAAGATGAAGAGGAGATTTGATAGAGTTGTTCAAAATCAGGATGGATTTTGAGAGAGTAAATAAGGAGAAACCGTTTCCAATGGCTGAAGGGACAGAAACCAGATTTAAGGCGATTGGCAAAAGAACCAGAGGTGACATGAGGAAACAGATTTTTACACCAAGTTGTTGTGATCTGGAATGCGCTGCCTGAAAGGGCGGTGGAAGCAGATTCGATATTATAATTCAAAAGAGACTGAGCTAAGTACTTGAAGGGAAAACATTTACAGGGCTTTGGGGAAAGAGCAGGGGGAGTGGGATTAATTGGATCGCTCTTTCAAAGAGCCAGCACAGGCACGATGGGCCGAATGGCCTCCTTCTGTGCGGCATCATTCTATGATGCTATTCTACACAGACACACACACATACAGTCAGACAGACACAGATACTCACTAAAATATAGTCAGACACACACTCACATTTTTTCTGCATGAACTTTTATTATTAATTTCAAAGACTTTACCAAAAAGGTGGGAATGGTGGGCGGAGGGCTCTTAAAGGGACAGGGACTCTTCTTTTCAATGTGATTTTCATTAAAGGGACCGAGTCCCTCCTTGCCTGTGGAGGACCAATTTTAAAAGGACAGCGTCTCGAAATCAGGTGCTGTCTGCGTGTGAACCACCTCCTCCCAATTTCCTGCCAAGCGATCCCTGCGGGCACCACTCCACTCTAGGAGTGGCTCCTAGAATCATACAGCCCAGAAGGAGGCCATTCAGCCCATCGTGCCTGTGCCGGCTCTTTGAAAGAGCTCTCCATTTAGTCCCACTCCCCTGCTCTTTCCCCATAGCCCTGAAAATTTTTCCCCTTCAAGTATTTATCCAATTCCCCAGTGAACGTTATTATTGACTCTGCTTCCACCGCCCTTTCAGGCAGCGCATTCCAGATCACAACAACTCGCTGCGTCAATAAAATTCTCCTCACCTCGCCTCTGGTTCTTTTGTCAATGACCTTAAATCTGTGTCCTCTGGTTACCGACCCTCCTGCCACTGGAAACAGTTTCTCCTTATAAGCTACAGCTATACAAAGCCCGGGTTAGAGCCCAGAGAGTCACAGAGTCATAACGGCACAGAAGGAGGCCATTCGGCCCATCGAGTCCATGCCGGCTCTCTGTATACAATCCAGTCAGTCCCATTCCCCCGCTCTATCCCCGTAGCCCTGCAAGTTTATTTCCCTCAGCTGCCTATCCAGTCTCCCCTTGAAAACATTGAGTGTCTCCGCTTCCACCACTTCCGTCGGCAGCGAGTTCCAGGTCATCACCACTCGCTGCGTAAAAAAGTTTTCCCTCACACCCCCCCTGTATCTCTTGCCCAAAACCCTAGTCCTTGTACCATCAACTAGTGGGAACAGCCTTTCCCCGTCTAGCCTATCCAAACCGGTCATAATCTTATCAAATCACCCCTCAACTTCCTTTGCTCTAATGAAAACAAATCCAGCTTCTCCAACCTGTCCTTGTAGCTAAGATCCCCCATCCCCGGAACCATTCTGGTAAATCTCCTCTGCACCCTCTCAAGGGCCTTCGCATCCTTCCTAAAGTGTGGTGACCAGAACTGGACGCAATACGCCAGTTGTGGCCTAACCAGTGCTTTATAAAGGTTCAGCATATCTTCTCTACTTTTGTACTCAATTTATGAAGCCCAAGATCCCATATGCTTTGTTAACCACTCTCTCAATATGTCCCGCCACCTTCAGGGACCTACGCACAGGAACTCCCTGGAGCACTGTGTACAGTTCTGGGCACCGCACCTCAGAAAGGATATATTGGCCTTGGAAGGAGTGCAGCACAGATTCACCAGCATGTTACCCGGGCACCAAGGGTTAGATTATGAGGGAGAGATTACATAAACTAGGCTTGTGTTCCCTGGAATCTAGAAGGTTAAGGAGTGATTGAGGATTTTGAAAGGAATTGGTAGAGTAGATAGAGAGAAACTTTTTCCGCCGGTGGGGGAGTCGAGGACAAGGGGACATCACCTTTAAATCAGAGCCAGGCCATTCAGGAGAGAAGTTGGGAAACACTTCTTCACACAAAGGGTGGTAGAAGTGTGGAACCCTCTCCCACAGGAAGCAGTCGATGCCAGCTCAATAAATCATTTTAAATCCCAGAGCGATAGATTTTTGCTAGACAAGGGAGCAAAGGGATATGGAGCCAAGGCAGGTGGGTGGAGTTAAGACACAGATCGGCCATGATCTCATTGAATGGTGGAACAGGCTGGAGGGGCTGAATGGCCTCCTCCTGTTCCCATGCTCCTATTTACTCTATCAAAACCATTCCTGTTTTGAACACCTCTATTAAATCTCCGCTGCACCTTCTCTGCTCCAAGGAGAACAATCCCAGCTTCTCCAGTCTCTCCACATAACTGAAATCCTCTGTGTATTTGTCGTGGGGCAGCAGGCTACAGCAAACAGCTTTCTTAAGAACATAAGAAATAGGAGCAGGGCATTCGGCCCTTCGAGCCTGCTCCGCCATTCAATAAGATCATGGCTGATCTTCTACCTCATCTCCACCTTCCCACCCAATCCCCATATCCCTTGATTCCCCATGAGTCCAAAAATCTATCGATCTCAGCCTTGATTATACTCAATGACTGAGCCTCCACAGCCCTCTGGGGCAGAGAATTCCAAAGATTCACCACCTTCTGAGTGAAGAAATTTCTCCTCATCTCAGTCCTAAATGGCCGACCCCTTATTCTGAGACTGTGACCCCTGGTTCTAGACTCCCCAGCCAGGGGAAACAGTCTCCCAGCATCTACCCTGTCAAGCCCTGTAAGAATTGTAGATGTTTTAATGAGATCACCTCTCATTCTTCAAAATTCCTGGGAATATAGGCCCAGTCTACTCAATCTCTCCTCATGGGACAATCCCCCCATCCCAGGAATCAGTCTGGTGAACCTTCGTTGCACTCCCTCTAAGGCAAGTATATCCTTCCTTAGGTAAGGAGACCAAGACTGTACACAATACTCCAGGTGTGGTCTCACCAAGGCCCTATATAGTTGCGGTAAGACTTTACTCTTATACTCCAATCCTTTTGTAATAAAGACTAACGTACCATTTGCTTTCCTAATTGCTTGCTGCACCTGCGTGTTAAGATGAGAAATGATAAAGGCAAGAAGTCACTTGTGGGAGTGGTGTACAGGCCCCCTGACAGTAACCACACGGTAGGATGGAGTATAAAGGAAGAAATAATGGGAGCTTGTCAGAAAGGTATGGCAATAATCATGGGGGATTTTAATCTACATATAAACTGGAAAAATCAGATGGGCAAAGGTAGCCTAGATGAGGAGTTCAAAGAATCTTTTTGGGATAGTTTCTTAGAACAGCACGTTCTGGAACCAACCAGAGAGCAGGCTATACTAGACCTGGTATTGTGCAATGAGATAGGATTAATTAATGACCTCATAGTGAAGGTGCCCCTAGGTAGCAGCGATCATAATATGATTGAATTTTACATTCAGTTTGAGGGAGAGACGAGTGGGTCCAAGACTAGTATTTTAAACTTAAATAAGGGCAATTATGAGGGCATGAAAGCAGAGCTAGCTAAAGTGAACAGGCAAATTAGGTTAAGGGAGCGGTCAATAGAGTTGCAGTGGCAGACATTTAAGGGGATATTTCAGAATACACAGAATAGATACATTCCAACGAGAAAGAAAAATTCCAAGGGGAGGACCCACCATCCGTGGTGAACTGAAAAAGTTAAAGATAGTATCAGACTTAAAGAAAAAGCATATAATTGTCCAAAGATGGCTGGCAGGTCAGAAGATTGGACAGAATATAAAAAACAGCAAAGAATGACTAAAAGATTAATAAGGAGAGAAAAATGAGAGTACCAGAGAAAGCTAGCTAGAAATATAAACACAGATAGTAAGAGTTTCTATAGATATTTAAAAAAGAAAAGAGTTAACAAAGTGAGCATTGGTCCTATAGAAAGTGAGTCTGGGGAATTAATAATGGAAAATAAGGAGATGGCAGTTGAATTGAACAGGTATTTTGCATCGGTCTTCACTATAGAGGATTCAAGTATCATCCCAGAAATAGCTGTAAATCAGGAAATGGAAGGGAGGGAGGAACTCAAGAAAATTACAATCACCAGGGAAGTGGTACTGAGCAAATTGTTGGAGCTGTGGGCTGACAAGTCCCCGGGTCCTGATGGACTTCATCCTAGGGTCTTAAAAGAAGTGGCTAGTGAGATAGTTGATGCGTTGGTTTTAATTTTCCAAAATTCCCTAGATTCAGGGACGGTTCCATTAGATTGGAAAATAGCGAATGTAACTCCTTTATTCAAAAAGGGAGGGAGACAGAAAGCAGGAAACTACAGGCCAGTTAGCTTAACATCTGTCATCGGGAAGATGTTAGAAGCTATTATTAAAGACGTTATAGCAGGGCACTTGGAAAAGTTCAAGGTAATCAGGCAGAGTCAACATGGTTTTGTGAAAGGGAAATCATGTTTAACCAATTTATTGGACTTCTTTGAGGAAGTAACATGTGCTGTGGATAAAGGGGAACTGGTGGATGTACTGTACTTAGATTTCCAGAAGGCATTTGATAAGGTGCCACATCAAAGGTTATTGCGGAAAATAAAAGCTCATGGTGTAGGGAGTAACTTGTTGGCATGGCTAGAAGATTGGCTAGCTAATAGGAAACAGAGAGTAGGCATAAATGGGTCATTTTCTGGTTGGCAAGATGTAACGAGTGGTGTGCCACAGGGATCAGTACGGGGACCTCAACTTTTTGCAATTTATATAAATGACTTGGATGAAGGGACCGAAGGCATGGTTGCTAAATTAGCTGATGACACAAAGATAGGTCGGAAAGTAAATTGTGAAGAGGACATAATGAGGCTACAAAGGGATATAGATAAGTTAAGTGAGTGGGCAAAGATCTGGCAAATGGAGTATAATGTGGGGAAATGTGAAGTTGTCCATCTTGGCAGGAAGTATAAAAAAGAAGCATATTATCTAAATGGTGAGAGATTGCAGAGCTCTGAGATGCAGAGGGATCTGGGTGTCCTAATGCATGAATCACAAAAGGTTAGTATTCAGGTACAACAAGTAATCAGGAAAGCTAAGAATGTTGTTTATTGCGAGGGAAACTGAATACAAAAGTAGGGAGATTATGCTTCAGTTATACAGGGCATTGGTGAGACCACATCTGGAGTACTGTGTACAGTATTGGTCTCCTTATTTAAGGAAGGATGTAAATGCGTTGGAAGCAGTTCAGAGAAGGTTTACTAGACTAATACCTGGAATGGGCGGGTTGTCTTATGAGGAAAGGTTGGACAGGCTAGGCTTGTATCCACTGGAGTTTAGAAGAGGAAGAGGTGACTTGATTGAAACAGAAGATCCTGAGGGGTCTGGACAGGGTGGATGTGGAGAGGATGTTTCCTCTTGTGGGAGAATCTAGAACTAGGGGTCACTGTTTAAAAATAAGGGGTCGCCCATTTAAGACAGAGATGAGGAGAAATTTTTTCTCAGAGGGTCGTGAGTATTTCGAACTCTCTTCCTCAGAGGGCGGTGGAAGCAGAGTCTTTGAATATTTTTAAGGCAGAGGTAGATAGATTCTTGATAAGCAAGGGGGTGAAAGGTTATCGGGGGTAGGTGGGAATGTGGAGTAATCAGATCAGCCATGATCTTATTGAATGGCGGAGCAGGCTCGAGGGGCCGAGTGGCCTACTCCTGCTCCTAATTCGTATGTTCGTATGTAACCTGTGCAGCAGCTAGGGTCTGAAAAGCAGCTTCACTGCCCCTGGGCTGGGAAAGGGGGACATGAGGTAACATTCTCCCTCTTACCCCTTTCTACACTTCTTTTACAGGGTTTTAGAAGTGGAGCATTTACAGACAGGAAGCTCAGACCGAACATCACTTCAAGATCAGACAGTCACTCGATTCATCAGGACCTGATTCAGTCGGTCCTCGAATCTGCTGGCACACCAGCGAGTTCACACTGAGGGGAGGCTGGTGAAACATTCCGACTGTGGGAAAAGCTTTAAAATGTCCCAGGAGCTGAAGGGACACCAGCTGGAGGGAGCAGGAAAGAGGCCATTCACCTGCTCCGTGTGTGGGATGGGATTCACTCGGTCATCCCATCTGTTGAGACACCAGCAAGTTCACACTGATGAGAGACCATTTAAGTGTTCTGACTGTGGGAAGAGCTTTAAAAGCTCTGGAGATCTGAAAGAACACCAGCGAGTTCACACTGGGGAGTGGCCATTCACCTGCTCCGTGTGTGGGAAGGGATTCACTCGGTCATCCCATCTGTTGAGACACCAGCAAGTTCACACTGATGAGAGACCATTTAAGTGTTCTGACTGTGGGAAGAGCTTTAAAAGCTCTGGGGATCTGAAAGAACTACCTATCAATTCGTCCAATGAAAAGCGACGAGTTAAGAAAGTAACTATAGGTTTTTATTGACTAAATAACAGAGCCCACCCTCGTGGGTGATCGGATCCAAGAAGGAGGAATACCAGCCAGTCGACCACCTTTATACCCGGGCAGGTAGGTGGAGCCATGGGTGGAGTCGGCAGTGGTCAGCCCAGGTATAGCAGCGTGACAAGAGGCGACCTCGTACAGTGATACAACAATGTGAACAGTGATAACTATAGGGAAACGATCTAACAGTGATAACTATAGTGTAACGATAGTAAACGGTAAAAGTGGTTTACCACAGGCTGATCATCCAAATTCAGGGAAATAGGTCCTTCCTATCCACTCTATCTAGGCCCCTCATAATTTTATACACCTCAATTAGGTCTCCCCTCAGCCTCCTCTGTTCCAAAGAAAACAACCCCAGCCTATCCAATTGTTCCTCATAGCTAAAATTCCCCAGCCCTGGCAACATCCTCATAAATCTCCTCTGCACCCCCTCTAGTGCAATCACATCCTTCCTGTAATGTGGTGACCAGAACTGCACGCAGTATTCTAGCTACTGCTCGGTCTCTCCAACAGGAAACCAAGACTGGTTCGACGAGAATGACCAGGAGATCCAGGAGCTAATAAGCTGCAAGTGCAAGGCATTCCTGATCTGGCAACAGCAACACAACTCGAGAGCAAGAAAGCAGCTCTACAGACGCCTGAAGGCCGAGGTCCAACAAAAAACTCGCAACCTAAAGAACAGATGGTGGAGAAAGGGTAGGAGTTCCAGCAGCTAGCTGACAACCACAACGTGCGTGGATTTTTTGTGCAGTCAAGACCATCTACGGCGCAAGGTCCTACCCCACTGCGGGCCAAGAATGGAGAGGTACTCATCAAGGACAGAGAGGCAGTCAGTGCCCGCTAGAACAAGCACTTCAGAGATCTCCTTAACCGAGACGCTGTCTTCGACATGAGTGTCCTCAACTCCATCCCACAGCATGCTACCCGCCACCATCTCAGCACAACCCTAGCCCGGCATAAGGTTGAAATGGCCATCCGAGAACTGAAGAACAACAAGGCCGCAGGAGCAGATGGAATAGAAACACAGAAGATAGGAGCAGGAGTCGGCCATTCGGCCCCTCGAGCCTGCTCCGCCATTCAATGAGATCATGGCTGATCATCCAAATTCAGTACCCTGTCCCTGCTTTCTCCCCATATCCCTTGATTCCTTTAGCCTTAAGAAATATATCCAACTCCTTCTTGAATACATTTAATGAATTGGCCTCAACTGCCTTCTGTGGTAGAGAATTCCACAGGTTCACCACTCTCTGGGTGAAGAAATTCCTCCTCATCTCTGTCCTAAATGGCTTACCCCTTATCCTTAGACTGTGACCCCTGGTTCTTGACACCCTGACCATCGGGAACATTCTTCTAGCATCTAGTCTGCCTAGTCCTGTTAGAATTTTATACGTTTCAATGAGATCCCCTCTCATTCTTCTAAACTCCAGCGAGTACAAGCCCAATTGACCCAATCTCTCCTCATACGTCATTCCTGCCATCCCAGGTATCAGCCTGGTGAATCTTCGCTGAACTCCTTCCATGGCAAGAACATCCTTCCTCAGATAAGGCGACCAAAACTGCACACAATACTCAAGGTGTGGTCTCACCAAGGCCCTGTACAACTGCAGCAAGACATCCTTGTTCCTGTACTCAAACCCTCTCGCTACAAAGGCCAACATACCATTTGCCTTCTTAACCACCTGGTTATCTATACATCTATACTATTTGCTTCAACCACTCCCTGTGGCAACGAGTTCCACATTCTCACCACTCTCTGGGTAAAGAAGTTTCTTCTGAATTCCCTATTGGATTTCTTGGTGACTATCTTATATTGATGGCCTCTAATTATGCTCTTCCCCACAAGTGGAAACATTCTCTCTGTATCCACTCTATCAAAATCTTTCATAATTTTAAAGACCTCTATTAGGTCACCCCTCAGCCTTCTGTTTTCAAGAGAAAAGAGACGCAGCCTGTTCATCCTTTCCTGATATGTATACCCTCGCATTTCTGGTATCATCCTTGTAAATCTTCCCTGTACCCTCTCCAGTGCCTCTATATCCTTTTTATAATATGGCGACCAGAACTGTACGCAGTACTCTAAGTGTGGTCTAACCAAGGTTCAATACAGGTTTAGCATAACTTCACTACTTTTCAATTCTATCCCTCTAGAAATAAACCCTAGTGCTTGGTTTGCTTTTTTTATGGCCTTGCTAACCTGTGTCGCAACTTTTAGTGATTTGTGTATTTGTACTCCGAGATCCCTTTGCTCCTCTACCCCACCTAGACTCGCACCCTCCAAGTGATAAGTGACCTCCCTGTTATGTCTGACATTGGTGATATGTACTCGATTGCCTTGGCCTGAGCACATGGAGTTTGATGGTGCTGTTATCATTGTATTGTGTCTGACATTGGATATAGGTATTCGATTGCTTTTGCCTGTGAGAGTGTGTTTGGATCAGCCATTAAAAGCAACATGAACTGAGCTCTGCAAACGGCCTCTGGATTATCTTTGCAAACGCAACATTTGGCGACGAGGATGGCTGAAATCTCACTTCCACCACCTCCTCCCTTCCTTGCACTACCCGGTGAGCCCCCGATCCCATGGGTTCACTGGTTACAGTCCTTTGAAACCTACCTCATTGCTCTTGGACTAGAAAATGTGAGTACAGCATGGAAAAAGGCACTGTTATCCCATTGCTTGGGAGCGGAGGGCCAGCGTGTTCTTGGGACATTATGCACAGCAGACTCAATTCAAACGTATGATGTGCCTGTGGCTCTGTTAAGCACACACTTCTCTGCCCCACAAAGTGCCCTCCTGCGGTGATTCATTTTTAGACAGCGTCACCAACTCCCCGGTGAGTCGGTGCATCAATACGTGGCTAATTTGAGGGGGTTAGCTAGCTCATGCAAGTTCGGTGCACTACAAGATGAGATGGTGCGTGATCAACTAATAGAGCACACCAACAACGTGAGTGTGCGTGAAAGACTGTTACTCGAGTCCGACGATCTGTCGTTGTCACAGGCAGTTAAGGCAGTTAACATTGCCTTTCAAGTGGAGTCTGCAGCCGAATGTGCAGCGAAACTAGCACACACACCCAGTGACGGCGCCCTCGGCCCTGACAGCCCTGACACAGTAATGCTCGCGCGACGGCAGCAACGTGCGCTACCGCGGCAACAGTGTGGAAACTGCGGATCTCGTTCACATGCTACCAGAGCGCAGAATTGCCCCGCGCGCAGCCAAGCCTGTCGCAATTGTGCAAAACAAAATCACTTTGCCAATGTCTGCTGCTCTGCCCCTGTTGCTACAGATGAACACTCTCAGTCCTCAAGCAGTTGGCCTATAATTCACAATGTGAGCTCTGGGCCAGTAGTGGCTTTCAAGTCATGCACAATTAACCTGAATGACGTGTGCATCCCTCTGTTGTTGGATACCGGTGCCAGCGTCTCACTGCTGAATGTGAACACATTCAAACACTTTTTCAGCTCCCTGCCACTCTCTGCATCCTCCACTGCTCTTTGCGGGTATGGTAATTTGAAAATTGGACTAGTGGGCTCAGTCAACCTCACTGTACGCTATGGAACAAAAGTTTTGCTAGATTTTTGTTTTCATGTGGCACGCCAAGGAGCTAACCTGATGGGACTGGATCTTTTCACTGACCTGGGTTTTTCTCTCTTGGACACCGGCGGGTCTGCGATTCTGCACGTCACCTCACCGTGGCACCAAACATGACCAGCACTCTTCGAGGGTCTGGGCTGCCTGACTGCCTTCACCCACCAGCCCATGGTTGACTCCATCGTTACCCCAGTCATTCAGCCACTGCGCCGCATCCCGCTTGCTCTCTGTGACGGGGTCACAGCTGAACTAAAGCAGCTACTGGAAGCTGGCATCATCGAACCAGTTGATGCCTCCCCAGGGGTCTCCAACCTGGTGGTCGCAATGAAAAAGTCAGGTGGTCTATGCGTCTGTGTTGATCTTCGAGCAGTGAATAAGGCCGTAATCCCTGACAAATATCCACTGCCCACATCAGAGGAACTCACAGCGCAGTTCTATGGTTACATCCTGTTCTCGAAACTGGACCTTCAACAGGGCTATCTACAGGTTCCCCTCCACCCCAGCAGCAGGGACCTCACTGCTTTTGTGACACATGCTGGCATCTTTCGGTACACCAGGATGCCATTTGGACTTAGCTCTGCACCCAGCTGCTTCCAAAAGGTGATGTCCTCTGTGCTCGCGGGCATTCCTGGGGTGGCCATCTACCTGGATGACATCGTTGTGCATGGGCCCTCGACCTCCACTCACGATGAACGCTTTCACAGAGTTTTCACGGCTCTAGCAAAACACAAGCTCACACTGAATGGCGAAAAGTGTGTCTTTGCTGTTTCAGAGATCGAATTTGTGGGGTTTCGGTTGTCGGCTGATGGTATATCCCCACTCCAATCAAACGTGAATGCCATTCACAGCATCCCAGAACCCAGCTCTGCAGCACAGGTTGCCTCCTTCCTTGGCATGACTGGGTACTACCTGAAGTTTTTGCCCCAGTACTCAGCCACCACAGCCCCACTGCGCCAGCTCCTGCGAAAGGATGAGCCCTGGGTGTGGTCACAAGCCTGTACAGAAGCTGTTCACCTCCTCAAATCGCAGCTCACGTCGCCTCCAGTGTTGGCTCACTTTGACGTCGCCAGCCCCACCCTCGTCACCTGTGACGCGTCCGCTGCAGCTGTGGGGGCGGGCGGTGTTATCGCAGATACAGAATGGAGTGGAGAAACCAATCGCCTTTGCCTCCCGAGCCCTTAGCCCCACTGAACAGAAGTATTTAGTAGGCGAGCGTGAGGCACTGGCGTGCATCTGGGCATGTGAGCGGTGGCACCTGTACACGTATGACCATGCCTTCACCCTGCAAACCGATCACCAGGCTCTCACTGCTCTGCTGTCGACATCCGGCATGGGCCACAGACCACTGCGTCTACACCACTGGTCTGACCACCTCCGCCAATACAATTTCAGTCTCCAGTTCACACCAGGACGTGACAATGTTGTTGCAGATCTGCTCTCCCGCACTGTCTCTGCCCCAGCCCCACTCGTCGGGTCTGAACATGTGGAACAGGATATCGTCCAGATGCTGCACACACCCCTCCAAACCACAGTCTCCAGGAGCTCAAAGAGGCCTCTGAACAGGATCCAGCTCTCTCCCAGCTGTGCACCTTCATCAGAGATGGCTGGCCTCGCAAGGTGCCTGAGGAACTGTCTGCCTACTCCAGAGTTAAAGAGGAGCTCTCCTGCTGGAATGACTCCTGTGTTGCACGTGGGCTCTGCACTGCGGTCCCAAGTGCCCTTCGTGCGCGTGTTTTAGCCATGGCGCATGAGGGCCACTTGGGCATAGTGAAGCTCAAACAATGATGCCGAGACCTAGTGTGGTGGCCGGGTATTGACAGGGAAATCGAGGCCCTGGTCAAGGACTGTGCAGCCTGCCTTGTAAGTGGCAAGACTGGCCACCAAGCTCCTCCACCCCTGCAACCCCTTGCCTGGCCCTCTCAGCCCTGGGAGCACCTGCAGCTGGACATCTGCGGGGAGATCCATGGTGTCCCCCGCCATCAACGGTTCCTAGTGGTGACCTATGACCTGCACTCAAAATGGCCAGAGGTCACTGCCATGGGCTCCGTCAACTCTCGGGTCATCGTCGATATCCTTGAGTCCCTCTGCTCCCGCTGGGGGCATCCAAAGGCCATCACCACAGACAATGGCTCCCAAATGGTCTCTTCGGAACTCTCCTCTTACCTTGAGAGCAAGGGCATCTGTCACATAAGCGTACAGCCACCCCGAGTCAAATGGGGGGGTGGAGCGTTTTAACCAGACAATGAAAAATGGCCTCAGAGCACACTTATCCCAGGGGTGTGCGTTTGACAAGGCCCTCCTCCACATACTGCTGCACTACAGAGCCTCCCAGCATTCACTACAGGGATCTCACCCGCATCCCTCATGCTAGGCCGTGAGCTCATGCTGCCCTTGGCAGGCTGCGCCCCTCGCTAGCTCAGAGCCCTGCTCCACGGGCTCAAGCCACAGTCGCTAGACAGCAGGAGAAGATGAAACTCCGCTTCGACCAGTCGAAGAGGGCCAAGGCGCCCAACATCTCAGTCTCCGACTGGTTCAGAGTCCGCAGGCCTCACCGCAACAATAAGATGGCCTCATTCTGGTCCTCCCCTCTCCAAATCAGCCGCCAACTTGGACCAGCCACTTTCTGCCTCACTGACAGCTCTCGGTGGCGTGCCAGCCGCCTTCGGAAGGTGCCAGCACCCCCTGATGCAGGATTATATGGACCTAATCCCCAAGCCTTACCCCCAGAGTGGCGGGATGCACATGTGGCTCAGCCAGCCAACCCTCAAGCAGATATTGTGCCTCAGCCTGCTCTTCAACAGTCCACACCACAGCCTGTCCGTACACGTTCTCGCCCTGGCCACCTACAGGACTTTGTCACTACATTTCATGTTTGAAATTCTGTGAGGGGGGAGGAAATGTTATGTCTGACATTGGTGATAGGTACTCGATTGCCTTGGCCTGAGCACATGGAGTTTGATGGTGCTGTTATCATTGTATTGTGTCTGACATTGGATATAGGTATTCGATTGCTTTTGCCTGTGAGAGTTTGTTTGGATCAGCCATTAAAAGCAACATGAACTGAGCTCTGCAAACGGCCTCTGGATTATCTTTGCAAACGGAACACTCCCCATTCTTCCTACTAAAATGAAATACCTCACATTTATCTGTTTAGCCTTGGTCAGTCTGCATAAACTCTGAAATGTTTAATAATGAAATCAGGGAGTCAAAAAGCTGAGGTGAGACAGTTTAAAAAGACAGTCCCTGACCAGAGATTGCTGGATGCTGACACTCGGTGCTCACGAGGATAGAATGTCCCATTCCCCAGGCACGGACATCCAGCACCTCGATCACAGCAACAATTCACAAAACAACGGCAATATAACTTGGAGCAGAGACGGTTAAGTGGAGCTGTGATTGAGGTGCTCAAAATTATGAGGGGTTTTGATCGAGCAAACAAGGAGAAGCTGTTGTCACTGGCAGGAGGGTCGGTAACGAGAGGACACAGATTTCAGATCATTGGCAAAAGAATCTAGAGAGGAAATGAGGAGACTTTTTTTTACACAGCAAATTGTGATGATCTGGAATGCACTGCCTGAATGGGAGGTGGAAGCAGATTCAATAGTAACTTTCAAAAGGGAATTGGATATATACTAAAGGCAGAAATTTGGAGGGCTGTGGGCAAAGAGCAGGGCAGTGGGACTAATTGCATTGCTCTTTCAGAGAGCCGGCACCAGCACGATGGGCCAAAAGGCATCCTACATAAGAACATAAGAAGTAGGAGCAGGAGTAGGGCACACGGCCCCTCGGGCCTGCTCCGCCATTCAATAGGATCATGGCTGATCCGAATCTAGACTCACGTCCACTTCCCTGCCTTCTCCCCGTAACTCCTTATTCCCTTATCAGCTAGGAAACTGTCTATCTCCATTTTAAATTCATTTAATGTCGCATCTTCCACAACTCTCTGAGGTAGCAAACTCCATAGATTCACCACCCTCTGAGTGAAGAAGTTTATCCTCATCTCAGTTTTGAAAGGGCAGCCCCTTATTCTAAGATTATGCCCCCTAGTTCTAGTCTCACCCATCAGTGGAAACATCCTCACCGCATCCACCTGATCAAGCCCCCTCACAATCTTATATGTTTCGATAAGATCGCCTCTCATTCTTCTGAATTCCAATGAGTAGAGGCCCAACCTACTCAACCTTCCCTCATAAGTCAACTGCCTCATCTTCGGAATCAACCGAGTGAACCTTCTCTGAACTGCCTCGCGAGCAAGTATATCTTTTCTTTAATATGGAAACCAAAACTGCACGCAATATTCCAGGTGTGGCCTCACCAGTACCCTGTATAACTGCAGCAAGACTTCCCTGCTTTTATACTCCATCCCCATTGCAATAAAAGCCAAGATTCCATTGGCCTTCCTGATCACCTGCTGTACCTGCATACTAACCTTCTGTGTTTCATGCACCAGGACCCCCAGATCCCTTTGTACTGTAACACTTTGCAGTTTCTCTCCATTTAGATAATAACTTGCTCTTTGACAGAAAAAATCAAAGTGCATAACCTCACACTTTCCAACATTATATTCCATCTGCCAAATTTTTGCCCACTCACCCAGCCTGTCTATGTCTTTTTGCAGGTTTTTTATGTCCTCCTCACTGTGGTGATTATTCTTGTTTTATAAGAAGCATTGTAATTGGTTGCCTGTTTTCCTGCCTTGAGATATATGCTGTAAACTTATTGGTTAGTTGATTCCATGTGACCTGTGGTGGCCATCTTAAATTCAGTTTTCTACAGTTTGGTTGAGACTGGGTGCTCAACATGTACTTGCTGGTTTTTTAAGGTTAATAAAGCCTAGCTTTTGAAAGGCAATCTACTCTTTATTTCAATTTATTAACCTTTTGCTATAATGGAACGATATCTTCGACCGGAACGATTTAATGCTGACCCTAATTCTGCAGGAGTGGATGATCAATGGAAACATTGGTATCGTACATTTAAAAACTTTTTGGGTGTGTTGGATCAGCAATCTCGAAATAAGTTGGATATACTAATCAACTACATTGCTCTGGATGTGTATAAGTATATTTTGGACTGTGAAACTTATGAATTGGCTATTGCTACGTTGGAATTTTTTTTTGTTAAACCCAAAAATGAGGTATTTGCACGTCACCTTTTATCTGCCCGTAGGCAGCAGGCAGGAGAATCCTTGGATGCTTATTTACAAGCACTCTGGCGCCTTGGTGCTAACTGTAATTATAAGGCCGTGTCTGCAGAAGAACATAGAGAAGAGTCGGTACGGGATGCATTTATTAATGGATTACTGTCTAGATCAATTCATCAGCGGTTATTAGAAAATAAGATCTTGGATCTTAGTGCTTTTGAGCAAGCCTCTACATTGGATTTGGCTCAGAGAAGTTCGGATTCTTATGCTCTTTTTGATCGGCCTGCGACCGTGGTTTCGGCAGTTCCGGATGAAAGGGAGTTACATGGATTTAATAGGAGTGGTTTGCCAGATTCCGAAACAGTTTCTACTTCGGCAGCTGTTGCCTCTAGGATTCAGAAGTGTTATTTTTGCGGGAACGCCCGGCACCCCCGTCTGAAGTGCCCTGCCTGGGAGGCTGTGTGTAGTAAATGCGGCAAGGGAGGTCATTACGCATGTGTTTGCAAATCGGTTGCCTCCTCTGCGACCATTCAGCCTTTAGATAGGGCATTTATTGCATCAGTTTCTGCCGCCTTTTCCCATGGCCTAAACAAAGCTATAGTTATGGCCCAAGTTAATGGGTTAGAAGTGAAGGCCCTTATAGATACGGGCAGTACTGAGAGCTTTATAAGTCTTCAGTTTGTGAGGGAGAAGCGTTTGAAAACTTCGCCTGTTTCCTATCAGGTGTGTATGGCTCAGACGACTCTCACCTCACAAGTAGCTGGTTGTTGCCTTGTGAAATTAATTCTCCTAGGTAATACGTATACTGATATACGCCTATCCGTTCTGCCTAATCTCTGTGCGGACATTTTGATTAGTCATGATGTGCTTCAATTACATGAGTCCCTCAGTCTTTCTTTCGGAGGAACCAAGCCACCTTTGTCTATTTGTGGATTAACTTCTTTATTCATTTCTCCATTATCACTTTTTTCCAATTTGATGCCGGATTGTAAGCCAATTGCTACCAAGTCAAGAAGGTATAGCAGTCAGGATAAAGAATTTATGAATTCTGAAGTTCAACGTCTTTTATCGGAAGGAATCATTGAACCTAGTTTTTCGCCCTGGCGGGCACAGGTAGTTGTCACCACTAATGAGAGACATAAGAAGCGAATGGTGATAGACTACTCTCAAACTATTAACAGCTATACTCAATTAGATGCGTACCCCCTGCCTAAGATTGATGAGCTTATCAATAAAGTATCTCAATATAAGGTTTTTAGCACTATTGATCTAAAGAGTGCTTATCATCAGATTCCTATCGCTAAGAGGGATAAACCATATACGGCCTTTGAAGCTGGCGGAAAGCTGTACCAGTTTTGCTGAGTACCATTCGGTGTTACTAACGGTGTTGCCTGTTTTCAACGGGCAATGGATGCTTTTATAAGTGATAATTCTCTCTCTGACACTTTCTCATATTTAGATGACATCACGGTGTGTGGCAAATCAAGGGTGGAGCACGATTTTAATCTAGAAAGATTCCTTCAAGTTGCGGAAAAAGTTGGCTTAACTTTCAATAAAGAGAAGTGTATCTTTTCGACCACCGAGGTAAATTTACTGGGGTATATTACCTCGGGAAACAAGATTAAACCAGATCCAGAACGGCTGCGACCACTGATTGATTTACCTTGCCCTACTAATTCTAAGGCCTTGCAACGAGTTGTTGGACTGTTTTCTTATTATTTTAATTGGATTGCAAACTTCTCACAGAAGATCCGGCCCCTTATTCGGGTTACGACATATCCTCTATCATGGGAGGCCAGGATGTGTTTTGATAATCTTAAAAAGGATATCCTTGGAGCAGTTGTGCATTCTATTGATGAGCAGGTTCCCTTTGTGATTGAGACGGACGCTTCCGATTTTGCAATTGGGGCTACCCTGAACCAAAATGGAAGACCTGTGGCCTTTTTCTCACGTACTCTGAGCAATAGTGAGCAGAGACATTCATCAATAGAGAAAGAGGCGTACGCAATAGTAGAAGCACTGCGTAAATGGAGACATTATTTATCTGGGCGACATTTTACGTTAGTAACTGACCAAAAATCTGTGTCCTTCACGTTTGATGTCAAACATTTCGGAAAGATTAAGAATGATAAAATAGTGAGGTGGAGGATCGAGTTGGCATGCTACCATTTCGATATGGTCTATCGTCCGGGGAAGGATAATGTTGCCGCTGATGCGCTGTCGAGGGCTTATTGTTCTGTGCTTCACGGAGATACGCTTATTAATCTTCATAATGCTTTGTGCCATCCTGGTGTTACGAGGATGATACACTTCGTACGCAGTAAGAATTTGCCCTTTTCAGTTGAAGATGTCAAGCGGATGACTTCGTTATGCTCTGTCTGCGCCCGGTGTAAACCGAATTTCTTTAAGCCTCAACGAGCTCATCTTATAAAGGCTACTTCTCCCTTTGAACGCCTGAGCATTGATTTTAAGGGGCCTCTTCCTTCAACGACTCAGAATCGATATATATTTACTGTTGTGGATGAGTTTTCAAGGTTCCCTTTTGCTTTTCCTTGTGCAGATGTATCAGCTGCTACAGTTATTAAATGTCTGACTCAACTTTTTGTCATCTTTGGGATGCCTGCGTATATCCATTCGGATCAGGGAAGTTCTTTTATGTCTTCCCAGTTGAAGGAATACCTCCAGAGTCGGGGAATTTCTACTAGCAGAACTACCCCGTATAATCCCCAGGGTAATGGACAGTGCGAACGATACAATGGGGTGATCTGGAAGGCAGTTATGTTGGCTTTGACATCCCGGAACCTTAAGAATACACAGTGGGAAATGATACTGACTGATGCCCTGCATTCCATTAGATCATTGCTTTCAACGGCTACTAATGTGACCCCCCATGAAAGGCTCTTCAACTATCCGCGGAGATCCACTACGGGATATTCGGTACCTTCATGGCTTACTATGCAGGGACCTGTGCTGCTCCGACGCCATGTTAGACTGTCAAAGTATGATCCTTTAGTGGAGGAGGTGGAGCTATTGGAGGCAAATTCCCAATATGCTCACATTCGATTCCAAGATGGGAAAGAAAGTACGGTTTCAGTTAAAGACTTAGCTCCTTGTGGTGGCCAGCCCTCTCCTGAGGACATTAACAATAGCCATAATTCAGATAATGTTGATGTCGTCACAGATACTACGAACATTTCCAATCCTATTGCAGACACTTACAATTCTCTTAGTCTGCCCCCGATGGATGTTCATGACCCTCCCAGTCTACCTTCTAATGGGACTTCCAATCCGGAAACCGTTGATAATCGGGATATTGATAGCCTCCCTGCAGAAGATATTTCTGTGTCTCCTGGTGTGGGAGGGCAAGGAACTCCACCAAGGCTAAGAAGGTCGACACGAACAAGATATCCAGTCGACCGATTAAAAATGGACTTTTAAAATAATTAATAATTTAATAGTAAAATTTTAAAATTGTTGAATGCATTATACATGTATTGCTCTAGTCATAAATAACTAATTGTAAACTGTAAAGGCTACCTAGGTTGAAGTATATTTTAAAAGGAGGGGTGAATGTGGTGATTATTCTTGTTTTATAAGAAGCATTGTAATTGGTTGCCTGTTTTCCTGCCTTGAGATATATGCTGTAAACTTATTGGTTAGTTGATTCCATGTGACCTGTGGTGGCCATCTTAAATTCAGTTTTCTACAGTTTGGTTGAGACTGGGTGCTCAACATGTACTTGCTGGTTTTTTAAGGTTAATAAAGCCTAGCTTTTGAAAGGCAATCTACTCTTTATTTCACTCACTCACTGCTTTCCCTCCTATCTTTGTATCGTCGGCAAACTTGGATACGTTGCACTCGGTCCCTTCCTCCAAATCGTTAATATAGATTGTAAAGAGTTGGGGTCCCAGCACCGACCCCTGCGGAACACCACTAGTTACTGATTGCCAACCCGAGAATGAACCATTTATCCCAACTCTCTGTTTTCTGTTAGATAGCCAATCTTCCACCCATGCCAGTATATTGCTCCCAATCCCGTGATTTTTTATCTTGTGCAGTAATCTTTTGTGTGGCACCTTGTCGAATGCCTTTTGGAAGTCCAAATATACCATGTCCACTGGTTCCCCTTTATCCACCCTGTTTGTTACATCCTCAAAGAATTCGAGCAAATTTGTCAAACATGGATTCCCCTTCGTAAAACCATGCTGACTCTGTCCGATTAAATTATGCTTATCCAAATGTCCTGTTACTGATCCCTTAATAATGGACTCCAACATTTTACCAACCACAGATGTTAGGCTAACTGGTCAATAGTTTCCAGCCTTCTGTCTACCTCCCTTTTTAAATAAGGGCGTTACATTAGCAGTTTTCAAATCTGCTGGGACCTTTCCTGAATCCAGGGAGTTTAGGAAAATTACCACCAATGCCTCCACAATCCCGACCGCTATTTCTCTCAAGACCCGAGGATATAAGCCATCAGGTCCAGGGGATTTATCCACCTTTAGTCCCATTATCTTACCGAGTACCACCTCCTTAGTGATTTTAATCGTGTTTAGCTCCTCCCCCCCCATAGCCCCGTTTGTCCAGTGTTGGGATATTTTTAGTGTCCTCTACGGTAAAGACTGATACAAAATATTTGTTCAGCGTTTTTGCCATCTCCATGTTCCCCACCACTAATTTCCTGGTCTCGTCCTCTAAGGAACCAACATTCACTTTAGCCACCCTTTTTCTTATTATATAACTGTAGAAACTCTTGCTATCTGTTTTTATATTTTTTGCTAGTTTACTTTCATAATCTATCTTCCCTTTCTTAATTAATCTTTTAGTTATTCTTTGCTGGCTTTTAAATGCTTCCCAATCTTCTATCCTTCCACTAGATTTGGCTACTTTATATGCCCGTTTTCAGCCGGATACTATCCTTTATTACTTTACTTAGCCACGGACGGCTGTCTTTTCTTTCACAGCAACAATTCACAAAACGTTGGCAATATAACTTGGAGCAGAGACGGTTAAGTGGCGCTGTGATCGAGGTGCTCCAAATTATGAGGGGTTTTGATTGAGCAAACAAGGAGAAGCTGTTGTCACTGGCAGGAGGGTCGGTAACGAGAGGACACAGATTTCAGATCATTGGCAAAAGAATCGAGAGAGGACATGAGGAGACTTTTTTTACACAGCGAGTTGTGATGATCTGGAATGCACTGCCTGAATGGGAGGTGGAAGCAGA
Source organism: Somniosus microcephalus (assembly GCF_052327205.1). NCBI lineage: Eukaryota > Metazoa > Chordata > Chondrichthyes > Squaliformes > Somniosidae > Somniosus > Somniosus microcephalus. Next base: position 170,948 of record NW_028225405.1, on the reverse strand, counting down.
TTCAACAGTAACTTTCAAAAGGGAATTGGATATATACTAAAAGCAGAAATTTGCAGGGCTGTGGGGAAAGAGCAGGGCAGTGGGACTAATTGCATCGCTCTTTCAGAGAGCCGGCACCAGCACGATGGGCTGAAAGGCATCCTACTGTGCTCTATGATTCTATAACATCAGCTTCTCTCTGCTCACTAGTACTGAGAACAAGGAAGAATCTTTAAATCCAGCCCAGTTATTGGGGGCTCTTAACATTAACAAGCCCCAGTTGCCTGAATTAACATGGTTCACTCCTGGATGTGATTAAAGGCATCGGAAACAGTGGAATCGACCCACCGCAGTCACACTGTGGACACTCTGGTGTGTCAGCGGGTGGGATACACCATGGAATCTCTTTCCACACACTGAGGTTGACTCTAATGATCGGGAGTCCCAGGGTTTCAGATACCAGATAATCAAGCTCACAAAAACACAAATTGTCTCTCCAGGATTTATTAAGAGCGCTGCATAACACAGATCGGGTGATAATTCCCTCAATCTGGAGAATAGAAGTACAGTGGATTCACGCGCGATCTTCTCGAGTCTGTTCCAACTGACAACGGCTTAAGTGGCCTGTTCTTATACACAAGCTTGGTTACCACTCAGGAAATGGGATTGTTTGGACCCGTCTGTTGACCGCCTCCTGAACTCCTGCTAATTCAGGGAATTTAGTCCATCTGTGACCAGACTATAACCACAAGCCCGTCTGGTTATCACACCTATACGGTCCGTGAGGTTATCAGATTCACACCCAGACGTTGTGCCTTCACTTGTCTGGCACTTCATCCCATAACACAGGTACAGGGGCTCAGTAATGTTTCATTCATCAGAAAAAGACAAAGTACAACAACATACTGGTCAGCTTAACAGAATCTCATCATGTTTATGTGGCTATAAATATAAAAGTCACTAATAAATCAAGGAGGGAATTCAGCAGAAATGTCTTTACCCAGAGAATGGTGAGAATGGGGAACTCGCTACCACAGGGAGTAGTTGAGGTGAACAGCACAGATGGATTTATGGGGAAGCCACACAAGGGAGAAAGGAATGGGAGGAGATGTTGATCGGGTTAATTGAAGTAGGGTGGGTGTGGGGCATAAACACCGGCATGGACCAGTTGGGCCGAATGGCCTGTTTCTGTGCTGTACATTCTCTGGAACACCATCTAAGGATAAGGGGTAAGCCATTTAGGACAGAGATGAGGAGGAATTTCTTCACCCAGAGAGTGGTGAACCTGTGGAATTCTCTACCACAGAAGGCAGTAGAGGCCAATTCATTAAACATATTCAAGGAGTTAGATATATTTCTTAAGGCTAAAGGGATCAAGGGATATGGGGAGAAGGCAGGGACAGGGATGATCAGCCATGATCTCATTGAATGGAGGAGCAGTCTCGAAGGGCCGAATGGCCTACTCCTGCTCCTATCTTCTATGTTTCTATGAACAGTGAAACAAAGGGAATCATCAGCACAACAATCTTAAAGATTAAACAGCAGTACAAGAATTTATAAAACATTCATCCATTCCATGTTCATGTCACCCCAGCTGTCTTCAGGGCACTGCGCTACAGAACAGTGTGAACTCGCTGGTGTTTCAGCAGATTCGAGGACCAAGTAAATCCCTTCCCACACACAGAGCAGGTGAATGGTCTCTCCCTAGTGTGAGTTCGCTGGTGTCCGTTCAGATTCCTGGAGCTTTTAAAGCTCATCCCACAGTCAGAACATGTAAATGGTCTCTGATCGGAGTGAACTCGCTGGTGCTGCTTCAGATCTTCAGAGGTTTTAAAGCTCATCCCACAGACAGAACATTTAAATAGTCTCTCATCAGTGTGATATCGCTGGTGTGTCAGTAGGTGGGATGACCGAGTGAATCCCTTCCCACACACAGAGCAGGTGAACGGCCTCTCCCCAGTGTGAACTCGCTGGTGTGTCAGTAGGTGGGATGACTGAGTGAATCCCTTCCCACACACGGAGCAGGTGAATGGCCTCGCCCCAGTTTGAACTTGCTGGTGTCTCACCAGGCTTGATGACCGAGTGAATCCCTTCCCACACACGGAGCAGGTGAATGGCCTCTCCGCAGTGTGAACTCGCTGGTGTGTCAGTAGGTGGGATGACTGAGTGAATCCCTTCCCACACACGGAGCAGGTGAATGGCCTCTCCCCAGTGTGAACTCGCTGGTGTCTCACCAGACTTGATGGCTGAGCGAATCCCTTCCCACACATGGAGCAGGTGAACGGCCTCTTTCCTGCTCTCTCCAGCTGGTGTCCCTTCAGCTCCTGGGACATTTGAAAGTTTTTCCCAGTGTCGGACTGTTTCACCCGCCTCTCCCCAGTGTGAACTCGCTGGTGTGCCAGCAGATTCGAGGACCGAGTGAATCTCTTCCCACACACGAAGCAGGTGAACAGAATCTCTCCTGCTCTCTCCAGCTGGTGTCTCTTCAGATCCTGGGACCTTTTAAATCTCTTTCCACAGTCAGAACATTTAATGTGAACAAGCTGGTGTCTCAGGAGAGTGGCAGAATGAGAGAATCGCTTCAAAAACATGGAGCAGGTCAACGGTCTCACATCGGTGTGGACAAGCTGGTGTCTCAGCAGCACGGAGGGTGCAATTAATCCCTTCCCACACACGGAGTGGGTTAAAGGTCTCTCCCTAGTGTGAATTTGCTGGTGTATCATCGGAGCGGATGACTGAGTGAATCCCTTCCATACACGGGGCCGGTGAATGGGCTCTCCCCAGTGTGTAGCCACTGGTGTCTCTTTGGGTACTTGTAGATTTTGAAGCTCTTCCCACACTCGGAACATTTAAAAGGTCTCTCATCAGTGTGAACTCTCTTGGGTGCCAGCAGATTGGAGGAGCGATTGAATCAGGTCCTGATGAATTGAGCGACTCTGTCTGTTCTTGACGTGATGTTTGGTCTGAGCTTCCTGTCTGTAAATGCTCCACTTCTAAAACCCTGTAAAAGGAGTGTAGATAAAATTCAATACAGAAAAGTGTGAGCGGATACATTTTGCTAGGATGAGGAGAGAAAATACCTGCTAAATGGTACAATTTTAAAGTGGGTGCTACAAGGGAGCTTGTGCTCAATTCTTTAAAGGTGGCAGGACAGGTTAACAAAGCAGTTAATAAAGCTCATGGGGTCCTGGGCTTTATAAATAGAGGCAGAGAGTACAAAAGCCAGGAAGTTATGCTAAACCTTTATAAAACACGAGTTCAGCCCCAGGGCAATATTGTGTCCAATTCTGGGCAGCACACTTTAGGAAGGATGTGAAGGCTTTGGAGAGGGTGCAGAGATATTTACTAGAATGGTTCCAGGGATGAGGGATGACAGTTCCGTGGATAGACTGGAGAAGCTGGGGTTGTTCTCCTGAGAGCAGAGAAGGCCAAGATGAGGTTTGATAGGCGGTAAAAATCATGAAGGCTTTAAATCTATCTATCTATCGAAATAAACGAATCGATCTGTCTGTCTGTCTGTCCTTCTGTCCTCGGGTGTGCGTCTGTCTGGCTATGCGCTCGAAAGTTATAGAGCGTACCTACACGCGCGTTACCTCCGAAGAAAGCTTACGGTTCCGGGACGGTCGTAAGCGTATTTACTGTTCGGTCGGATGAAAATTGTTCGCGCCTTATGCAAAAAACCTTCAAAATTAAACTCATTATCTGCTACTTAGCATTGATTGACTGACGTCAAGGTTCAACCAATCCTGTGCCATCACGATTAACCAATCCTACAGTACAGTCCCCTGATGGTTGGCCAATTGGTGTGTGTGTGTGGGCGGGACTAATTGTTTTCATCTCAGGGATCTGGCAGCCATTGTTTCACTGCCATTACTTCAGCTTCCAGCTCAAACTACTTTGATCATCCAGCTTTGAAAAAGTTAGTATCTCTTTTAAAAATAACATAAGATTTACCAAAAACGTTTTATAAGTACTTTCACTTTCATCTTTCAAGGTATTAAAAGGTAGAAATGTTGCCCGGCAGCAGATTGAGAGAGGGACAGAGACAGGGCCCAAAAGCCTGGGACTCGATTTAAAATGTTGCCCGGCAGCAGATTCATAGAGGGACAGACAGACAGGGCCTGAAAGCCTGGTACTCGATTTAAAATGTTGCCCGGCAGCAGATTGAGACAGGGACACAGAGACAGGGCCCAAAAGCCTGGGACTCGATTTAAAATGTTGCCCGGCACCAGATTCACAGAGGGACACAGAGAGGCCCCAAAGCCTGGCACTCGATTTAAACCGCCCGGCCCAAAACAGCCCTGGCAAAGCCGGGCTCCCCCAGCTAGTCTATCTATATATTTAAAGCGGTTGGTTTGTCTGTCCGTCTGTCTGTACGCTATACACTCAAAAGTTAGAGAGCGTACCTACACATATGATATCAAAAGAAAGGTTATGATCAGGGGAGTGTCATAGGCATATTTACCTTTTGGTCAGACAAAAATTGTTCGGACAGTATACAAAAAACGTTCAAAATCTTCTCATTAGCGGTTGACCAATCCTACCGCTCTTAGCGTTGAGTGACGTGAAGGTTCACCAATTGTACAGGGGATACCATTGACTGACGTAATGGTTGACCAATCCTACACTTCAATGACCTGATGGTTGACCAATTGGTGCGTCACCGGGGGCGTTTCATTCCATGTGTGGGCGGGCCTAATCCTGCAGCCTCCCGAAACTTCGCCGCCATTTTTTAAATGCTGAACGAGGGCACCCGCCACATTAAGTAACACAATTAAATAGTTTTTAAAAAAGGTAAATTAATTTGTAAATATATTTTTTAAGCTCATTAATTTTCCTAGCTTTCACCCTATTTTTTGGCTCTTGACTCGCTGCCTCCGCCGGGCGCTGCAACCTTGGAGGGTTACCCCGGCAACTGGGCCCGGACCTCTCTCACAGCCTGTAGCCGCTCAGGAGGGCGGGGAAGAAGGTTTTCCCCGGCAACCGGGCCCGGGCCTCTCTCTCAGCCTGTAGCCCGGGGACTCGGGCTTTCCCCCCCTATACTAGGCCGCAGCCAAGCCGCTGCGATGGTCCGGAGCGGGAGTGGCCTCGCACGGCCTTCCCCGCGGTGTCAACCGCGCAGCCCGAGAGCCTGACCGAAACCGCGCAGGTGAGCGGCGGCGTCGGTCGCACGGGGGCTCCAGGTCATAGAAACATAGAAGATAGGAGCAGGAGTAGGCCATTCGGCCCCTCGAGCCTGCTCCGCCATTCGATGAGATCATGGCTGATCATCCAAACTCAGTACCCCGTACCTGTCTTCTCCCCATATCCCTTGATACCTTTAGCTCTAAGAAATATATTGAACTCCTTCTTGAATATATTTAAAGACTTGGCCTCAACCGCCTTCTGTGGTAGAGAATTCCACAGGTTCACCACTCTCTGGGTGAAGAAATTCTTCCTCATCTCTGTCCTAAATGGCTTACCCCTTATCCTTAGACTATGACCCCTGGTTCTGGACTCTCCAACCATCGGGAACATTCTACCTGCATCTAGTTTGTCCAGACCTGTCAGAATTTTATACGTTTCGATGAGATCCCCTCTCATTCTTCTAAACTCCTGCGAGTATAAGCCCAATCGACCCAATCTCTCCTCATACGTCATTCCTGCCATCCCAGGGGTCAGCCTTGTGAATCTTCGCTGAACTCCTTCCATGGCAAGAACATCCTTCCTCAGATAAGGTGACCAAACTGCACACAGTACTCAAGGTGTGGTCTCACCAAGGCCCTGTACAACTGTAGCAGGACATCCTTGCTCCTGTACTCAAACCCTTTTGCTATGAAGGCCAACATACCATTTGCCTTCTTCACCACCTGCTGCACCTGCATGCTTACCTTCAGCGACTGGTGCACAAGGACACCCAGGTCTCGTTGCACTTCCCCTTCTCCCAATCTATTGCCATTCAGATAATAGTCTGCCTTTCTGTTTTTGACACCAAAGTGGATAACCTCACATTTATCCAAGTTATATTGCATCTGCCACGCTTCTGCCCAATCACCCAACCTCTCCAAATCATCGTGGAGTTTCTCGGTATCCTCCTTGCAGCACACACGCCCACCCAGCTTTGTGTCGTCTGCAAACTTGGAGATATTACATCTAGTTCCCTTATCTAGATCATTAATGTATATTGTGAATAGCTGGGGTCCCAGGACCGATCCCTGCGGTACCCCACTAGTCACTGCCCGCCACTCGGAAAAAGACCCGTTTCTTCCAACTCTTGGCTTTCTGTCTGACAACCAGTTCTCTATCCAAGTCAATACCTTGCCCCAATCCCATGTGCCTTAACTTTACACGCTGTCGAACGCCTTTTGGAAATCCATGTGCACCACGTTAACCGCATTGCCCTCATCAACCCTCTCTGTTACCTCATCAAAAACCTCAATCAGAATCAGAGCGGCCGGGCCCGGCGGACAGGGCCCCGGCACCAGGAAACCCAGCGTGCAGCGCCTCCCCCATCCGAGCCGCCGCTTCCCGGTTTCTTCAACTGGCTCCACCGAGTCCAACTCGGGACAAAGGACAGGCGCCAGGCTCCCAGAATGGCCCATGGCCCCGGGGAGCATGCGCACTCTCAGCGGGGAAATCAGCGCGTTGGATAGAGCAGTTTCTGGGGCACGGGGAATTGTGGGTGCTGCGGCCGCCATTAGTCAGCGGCTGTCGGGAAGAGTTTTACTGCAGGTGATGGAAGTCGGGTCCTGGCCGCCTGCGTAGGTCTTTTTGTTACAGCAGTTTGAGCTGGAGTGGAGATGGAGGAGAAGCTGCTGGGTTTTTGATGGAATCTGGAACAGTACCCATGGATTGGAGGGTAGCTAATGTTACCCCATTATTCAAAAGAGGTGGTAGAGAGAAAACAGGGAATTACAGACCGGTAAGCCTGACATCGGTAGTGGGGAAAATGCTAGAGTCCATTATAAAAGATGTAATAGCAGAGCACTTGGAAAACAGTGACAGGATCAGACAAAGTCGACATGGATTTACAAAAGGTAAATCGTGCTTGACTAATCTACTGGAATTTTTTGAGGATGTAACTAGTAAAATAGATAAGGGTGAACCAGTGGATGTGGTGTATTTGGACTTTCAGAAGGCTTTTGATAAGGTCCCACATAAGAGATTAGCGTGTAAAGTTAAGGCACATGGGATTGGGGGGCAAGGTATTGACTTGGATAGAGAACTGGTTGGCAGACAGGAAGCAAAGAGTTGGAATAAACGGGTCTTTTTCTGAGTGGCAGGCAATGACTAGTGGGGTACCGCAGGGATCGGTCCTTGGACCCCAGCTATTCACAATATATATTAATGATCTAGACAAGGGAACTAGATGTAATATCTCCAAATTTGCAGACGACACAAAGCTGGGTGGGCGTGTGTGCTGTGAGGAGGATGCCGAGAAACTCCAGTATGATTTGGACAGGTTGGGTGATTAGGCAGAAGCATGGCAGGTGCAATATTATGTGGATAAATGTGAGGTTATTCACTTTGGTGTCAACAGGAAGGCAGATTATTATCTGAATGGCAATAGATTGGGAGAAGGGGAAGTGCAACGAGACCTGGGTGTCCTTGTGCACCAGTCACTGAAGGTAAGCATGCAGGTGAGGTGAGAGTGACTGCCCTTGACATGAAGGCAGCATTTGATCGAGTATGGCATCAAGGAGCCCTAGCAAAACTGAAGTCAATGGGAATCAAGGGGAAAACTCTCCATTGGTTGGAATCATACCTAGCACAAAGGAAGTTGGCTGTGGTTGTTGGAGGTCATTCATCTCAATCACATGACATCACTGCAGGAGTTCCTCAGGGCAGTGTCCTAGGCCTAACCATCTTCAGCTGTTTCATCAATGACCTTCCCTCCATCATAAGGTCAGAAGTGGGGATGTTCGCTGATGATTGCACACTGTTCAGCACCATTCGAGACTCGTCAGATACTGACGCAGTCCGTGTCCATATGCAGCAAGACCTGGACAACATTCAGACTTGGGCTGACAAGTGGCAAGTAACATTTGCACCACACAAGTGCCAGGCAATGACCATCTCCAACAAGCGAGACTCTAACCATCTCCCCTTGACATTCAATGGCATTACCATCGCTGAATCCCCCACCATCAACATCCTGGGGGTTACCATTGATCAGAAACTGAACTGGACCAGCCATATAAATACTGTGGCTACAAGAGCAGGCCAGAGGCTGGGAATTCTGCGGCGAGTGTCTCACCTCCTGACTCCCCAAAGCCTTTCCACCATCTACAAGGCACAAGTCAGGAGTGTGATGGAATACTCTCCACTTGCCTGGATGAGTGCAGCTCCAACAACACTCAAGAAGATCGACACCGTTTGATTGGCACTCCATCCACCACCGTCAACATTCACTCCCTCCACCACCGGCGCACTGTGGCTGCAGTGTGTACCATTTACAAGATGCACTGCAGCAACTCGCCAAAGCTCCTTCAACAGCACCTTCCAAACCCGCGACCTCTACCACTTAGAAGGACAAGGGCAGCAGATGCATGGGAACATCACCACCTACAAGTTCCCCTCCAAGCCACACACCATCGTGACTTGGACCTGTATCGCCGTTCCTTCACTGTCGCTGGGCCAAAATCCTGGAACTCCCTTCCTAACAGCATTGTGGGTGCAACTACACCATATGGACTGCAGCGGTTCAAGGCGGCGGCTAACCACCATCTTCTCAAGGGCAATTAGGGATGGGCACTAAATGCAGGCCGAGCCAGCCAGCGACGCCCAGATCCCATCAATGAATTTTAAAAAAGGTGCAGCGGGCAGTTAAGAAGGCAAATGGTATGTTGGCCTTCATAGCGAGAGGGTTTGAGTATAGGAACAAGGATGTCTTGCTACAGTTGTGCAGGGCCTTGGTGAGACCACATTTTGAGTATTGTGTGCAGTTTTGGTCACCTTATCTGAGGAAGGATATGCCATGGAAGGAGTCCAGCCAAGATTCACCAGGCTGATACCTGGGATGGCAGCAATGATGTATGAGGAGAGATTGGGTCGATTGGGCTTGTACTCGCTGGAGTTTAGAAGAATGAGAAGGGATCTCATTGAAACTTATAAAATTCTGGCAGGACTGGACACACTAGATGCAGGGAGGATATTCCCGATGGTCGGCGAATCCAGAACCAGGGGTCACAGTCTAAGGATAGGGGTAGGCCTTTTAGGACAGAAATGAGGAGGAATTTCTTCACCCAGAGAGTGGTGAACCTGTGGAATTCTCTACCACAGAAGGCAGTAGAGGCCAATTCATTAAATATATTCAAGAAGGAGTTGGATATATTTCTTAAGGCTAAAGAGATCAAGGGGTATGGGGAGAAAGCAGGGACCCGGTACTGAACTTTGATGATCAGTCATTATCGCATTGAATGGTGGAGCAGGATCGAGGGGCCAAATGGCCTACTCCTGCTCCAATATCTATGTTTGTATCTCTTATGTGGGACCTTATCAAAAGCCTTTTGAAAGTCCAAATACACCACATCCACTGGTTCGCCCTTATCTATTTTACCAGTTACATCCTCAAAATTCCAGTAGATTAGTCAAGCACGATTTACCTTTTGTAAATCCTTGTTGACTTTGTCCGATCCAGTCACTGTTTTCCAAGTGCTCTGCTATTACATCTTTTATAATGGACTCTAGCATTTCCCCCACTACCGATGTCGGTCTGTAATTCCCCGTTTTCTCTCTACCACCTTTTTTGAACAGTGGGGTAACATTAGCTACCCGCCAATCCATGGGTACTGTTCCAGAGTCTATCGAATTTTAGAAGATGACCAGCAATGCATCGACTATTTCTAGGGCCACTTCTTTAAGTACCACAGGATGTAGATTATCTTCTATGTTTCTATGTATTCAATCTTTCCTTGTAGCTGAAATTCTCTAGTCCTGGCAACATCCTCGTAAATCGCCTGTCTCGAGCAGTCACATCTTTCCTGCAATGGGGCGAGCAGAACTGCACGCAGCACTCTAGCCGGTGGCCTAACTGGTGTTTTGTACAGTTCAAGCAGAACCTCCCTGCTCTTACATGATACAGAAAGAGGCACTGCCCCTTTAAATACCTGGGGGGCACCCATTCCCCTTTAAATGGCTAAGCAATTGTTTTTGTTGAAAAGGGCCCGCAGTCCCCTTTGACTCACCCCCCACCCTCTCACCCACCACAAATACTCACAAGAGAGAGAGAGAGAGAGGAGGAAGAATGCTGGTCTTTGTCCCTTTAAAAGTGGCTGCCCACCAAAATGTTCACAGCACCAGGGCTCTTTGTCCTGGATGAAAAGAGAAAAGGTTCACTTATTTTTAAATGAATGCAGTTGATGAATAGCCTTGCAATAAAGGTAATGCAAAGGAATAAACACTCACAAGCTGGGTTTTTCCACCCCCTCCTCCCCTTCCCTTTAACAGCTCCTGCAGACAATGAAAGCAGGAAAGCGACCTGCAGCCCACCGAGGTCCCGCTCCTCTCCCTCCCGCGCCGCCATTGGTTGGAGGATCGTCAGCCCACCCGGTCCTCCCAGCGTGTTCCGCGTTCCTGATTGGTGGGCGCCTCGCGTCAATCACACCCTCCTCCGATTACGCGCTGACGCCAGCACGCAACGCCCAGGGGTCGGTTGGATCGGCGCACGCCACCGCAAGGTTAAAAAAAAGAAACCCCACACAAATGAGGAGAAACAAAAATAATAAAACCGCACTTTAGAGGGGAGGAGGTTGGGGGAATTAATGAGTGTTTTCAATTTCTTTCGGAAAAAAAAATATTTGAAAAGCTTCCCAACGGGGCCAGGCGGGCTGCGCATGCGCTCCAGCCATCCTTTGCCTCCCCCACGTGGGCCCGGGGGCCGGACACGCCCACTTGCCTTCCCCTGCACCAATCACAGCGCGGGCAGGCGCTTCTATCAATCGTCACCTGTCAATCACCCTCCCTTCCCCTGCCAGTGCGCCTGCGCGGGGCCTCCGGGGAGCAGCGGGAAGGCCGGGCCCGGGGAAGAGGCGGAATCAGCGGCCGGGGTAAAGTCAAGTGTTGGGGAATCGATTTAAATCGAGGTGAGGGGGGAGCGGAGAGCGAGATTATAAAGTAAAATACGAGAAAATCAAACCTGAGAGTCGGGCGGGGTGGCGGAGTGAGCCGGAGCAATGTGATTCTGACTGACGGGAGCGCTGACCAATAGGAAGAGGGCTGAGGTGGGAGGGCTGAACTGGGCGGCCTGGTCCTCCAACCAATGGCGGCGCGGCTAGGGGGCGGGGCCACCTCTCCAGCTCAGGTGCGCTGGGGCCGATTGTGACGCGTTGTCCCCAGGTGAGAGCAGCTCAGTCAGCACAGAGCTGGGGCTGGAATCTGGGAGAGGGGCCACAGGCAGCGGGCCTGGCAAAGGGGCACAAGCTTCACAATACAAGCTGCTTTCAAATGCACAATTGTTTCCTACAGGCAGCCTTGGTCACTCTGCAAAAAAAACTGTTTAACAATTCATCATAACTCCCCTGCTTTAGGAGAGGCGCAGAGTGCAAAAAGCAAGGAAGTTATGATGAAACTGTGTAAAAGACTGGAGTCAGCTGTGGCTCAGTGGATAGCAGAGTCAGAAGGTTGTGGGTTCAAATCCCGCTCCAGGGACTTGAGCACATAAAGCGAGGCTGACACTCCAGTGCGGTGCTGAGGGAGCGCCGCACTGTCGGAGGGGCAGTACTGAGGGAGCGCCGCACTGTCGGAGGGGCAGTACTGAGGGAGCGCCGCACTGTCGGAGGGGCAGTACTGAGGGAGCGCCGCACTGTCGGAGGGGCAGTACTGAGGGAGCGCCGCACTGTCGGAGGGGCAGTGCTGAGGGAGCACTGCACTGTCAGAGGGGCAGTGTCATAGAGTCACAGAGTTATACAGCACAGAAAGAGGCCCTTCGGCCCATCGCGTCCGTGCCGGCCATCAAGCCCTGTCTAATCTAATCCTGTTTTCCAGCACTTGGTCCCTACCCTTGTATGCTATGGTGTTTCAAGTGCTCATCCAAATGCTCCTTGAATGTTGTGAGGGTTCCTGCCTCTACCACCCTTTCAGGCAGTGAGTTCCAGATTCCAACCACCTTCTTGGTGAAAAAGTTCTTCCTGAAATCCCCTCTAAACCTCCTGCCCCTGACCTTGAATCTATGCCCCCTTGTTATTGACCCCTCTACTAAGGGAAAAAGTTCCTTTCCATCTACCCTATCTGTGCCCCTCATAATTTTGAACACCTCAATCAGGTCCCCCCTCAGCCTTCTCTGCTCCAAGGAAAACAACCCCAGCCTGTCCAGTCTTTCTTCATAGCTGAAGCGCTCTAGCCCAGGTAACATCCTGGTGAATCTCCTCTGCACCCTCTCCAAAGCAATCACATCCTTCCTATAGTGTGGCGACCAGAACTGCACACAGTATTCCAGCTGTGGCCTTACCAGCATTTTGTACAGCTCCATCATAACCTCCCTGCTCTTATATTCTATGCCTCGGCTAATGAAGGCAAGTATCCCATATGCCTTTTTAACCACCTTATCCACCTGTTCTGCTGCCTTCAGGGATCTGAGTGCATGCACACCAAGGTCCCTCTGATCCTCTGTCTTTCCTAGGGTCTTACCATTCATTGTGTATTCCCTTGCCTTGTTAGTCCCTCCAAAATGCATCACCTCACACTTTTCAGGGTTAAATTCCATTAGCCACTGTTCCGCCCATCTGACCAACCCATCTATATCGTCCTGCAGACTGAGGCTACCCTCCTCGCTATTTACCATCCCACCAATTTTCGTGTCATCTGCAAACTTACTGATTATACCTTTTACATTCATATCCAAATCATTAATGTAGACCACAAACAGCAAGGGACCCAGCACCGATCCCTGCGGTACCCCACTGGACACAGGCTTCCAGTCACAGGGAGCTGAGGGAGCGCTGCACTGTCGGAGGGGCAGTACTGAGGGAGCTCCGCACTGTCGGAGGGGCAGTACTGAGGGAGCGCCGCACTGTCGGAGGGGCAGTACTGAGGGAGCGCCGCACTGTCGGCGGGGCAGTACTGAGGGAACACTGCACTGTCGGTGGGGCAGAACTGAGGGAGTGCCGCACTGTCGGAGGGGCAGTACTGAGGGAGCGACACACTGTCGGAGGGGCAGTACTGAGGGAGTGCCGCACTGTCGGAGGGGCAGTGGATGTGGCGTATTTGGATTTTCAAAAGGCTTTCGATAAGGTCCCGCATAAGATATTAGCGTGTAAAGTTAAGGCACATGGGATTGGTAGCAAGGTATTGACTTGGATAGAGAACTGGTTGGCAGACAGGAAGCAAAGAGTTGGAATAAACGGCTCTTTTTCCGAGTGGCAGGCAGTGACTAGTGGGGTACCGCAGGTATCGGTCCTTGGACCCCAGCTATCACAATATATATTAATGATATGGATGAGGGAACTAGATGTAATATCTCCAAGTTTGCAGACGACACAAAGCTGGGTGGGCGTGTGTGCTGTGAGGAGGATGCCGAGAAACTCCAGTCTGATTTGGACAGGTTGGGTGATTGGGCAGAAGCATGGCAGATGCAATATAACGTGGATAAATGCGAGGTCATCCACTTTGGTGTCAAAAACAGGAAGGCAGATTATTATCTGAATGGCAATAGATTGGGAGAAGGGGAATTGCAACGAGACCTGGGCGTCCTTGTGCACCGGTCGCTGAAGGTAAGCATGCAGGTGCAGCAGGCGGTGAAGAAGGCAACTGGTATGTTGGCTTCGTAGCGAGAGGGTTCGAGTACAAGAACAAGGATGTCTTGCTGCAGTTGTACACGGCCTTGGTGAGACCACATCTTGAGTATTGTATGCAGTTTTGGTCGCCTTTTCTGAGGAAGGATGTTCTCGCCATGGAGGGAGTGCAGCGAAGATTCACCAGACTGATACCTGGGATGGCAGGAATGATGTATGAGGAGAGATTGGGTCGATTGGGCTTATACTCACTGGAGTTTAGAAGAATGAGAGGGGATCTCATTGAAACTTATAAAATTCTAACAGGACTGGACAGACTGGATGCAGGAAGGATGTTCCCGATGGTCGGGGAGTCCAGAACCAGGGGACACAGTCTAAAGATAAGGGGTAAGCCATTTAGGACAGAGATGAGGAGGAATTTCTTCACCCAGAGAGTGGTGAACCTGTGGAATTCACTCACACCAAGCTCGCACAGATAACAGTGTGATAATGACCAGACAATCTGTATTGGTGATGTTGGGTGAGCGATAAATATTGGTCCCAGGACACAGGGAGAACTCCCCCTGCCCTTTTTAGGTTTTTAAACTGTCATTCAAGTTTCCCTCCCACTATTGTGAAGGGCGGGTATCCGCTGGGATACAGTCCCACAGTCACTGGTTGCCTTCTAGTGCCCCTCCGAGTGACCAATGTGTGAGGGTGTGCAGTGATTGTTGGCAGCCTATTCAACCTTGGGGGCATCACAGACAAAATCAAGCCCCCTTTGCAGACTCGGCCTTTGCTGCCGGGGTGACTGGACAGTGATCAGTAGCAGGAGCCCAGGGCACTGAGGCTAACTGCAGTCTCCCCAACTGCATCCCAGGCCGGAATCAGCTGAGCACCCCCACAGTGTGCAGCTGGAATGTGCAACCTATCCTGGGGAGCGGGGGAAAGAGGGGTCAAGGGTCAGCACAGACTGTCAGTCAACCTTGACCTCTCAGACTCCCTCACTCATAGAAATTTACAGCACAGAAGGAGGCCATTCGGCCCATCTTGTCCGTGCCGGCCGACAAAGAGCTATCCACCCTAATCCCACTTTCCAGCACTTGGTCCGTAGCCTTGTAGGTTACGGCACTTCAAGTGCATATCCAAGTACTTTTTAAATGTGATGAGGGTCTCTGCCTCTACCACCCTTTCAGGCAGTGAGTTCCAGACCCCCACCACCCTCTGGGTGAAAACATTTCTCCTCAAATCCCCTCTAAACTTCCGACCAATTACTTTAAATCTGTGCCCCCTGGTTATTGACCCTTCTGCTAAGGGAAATAGGTCCTTCCTATCCACTCTATCTAGGCCCCTCATAATTTTATACACCTCAGTTAAGTCTCCCCTCAGCCTCCTCCGTTCCAAAGAAAACAACCCCAGCCTATCCAATCTTTCCTCATAGCTAAAATTCCCCAGCCCAGGCAACATCCTCGCAAATCTCCTCTGCACCCTCTCTAGTGCAATCACATCCTTCCTGTAATGTGGTGACCAGAACTGCACGCAGTGTTCTAGCTGTGGCCGAACTAGTGTTTTATACAGTTCAAGCATAACCTCCCTGCTCTTATATTCTATGCCTCGGCTAATAAAGGCAAGTATCCCGTGTGCCTTCTTAACCACCTTATCTACCTGTCCTGCTACCTTCAGGGATCTGTGGACATGCACTCCAAGGTCCCTCTGATCCTCTGCACTTCTCAGTGTCCTACCATTTATAGTGTATTCCCTTGCCTTGTTAGCCCTCCCCCAATGCATCACCTCACACTTCTCCGGATTGAATTCCATTTGCCACTGTTCTGCCCACCTGACCAGTCCATTGATATCTTCCTGCAGTCTGCAGCTTTCTTCTTCATTATCAACCACACGGCCAATTTTTGCATCATCTGCAAACTTCTTAATCATACTTCCTACATTCAAGACCAACTCATTGATATGGACCAATCAGCAGAACACGTTCTATTGACGTCATGACGTCTGCACCTTTTAAGACGTCCCAGAGCGTGTCACCCGCCGCCCGCCCATTGATCCCAAGATCTGTCTCCCTAATGGTCGGCGGACACGTCAATCACACCCGCTGCCCGCTGTCACGTGACCCTGAGGCGTTCTCCGGCTCCGCCCAAGTGAAGTCGCTCCATTCAGTGCCTGCGGAGCCCTCGGACTCTCAGGCTTGGATTCCCCTTTATTCTCTCCCCTCCTCTGATCTCAATCGGATCTGGGGGAAAACTCACTTTCCCTCACTGATTGCGGCTCTTCGCCAACACTGACTTTACAAAGAAAGCCCCGCGCGGCAGCCTGGAGCTCGGGCCCAGCGCGCAGGCACGGGGGAGGATGATTGACAGGGGCCCCGGGTGTGTGCTGAGCATGCGCGGTGCGGGCCGGGCGCCTGTGGAGCAGGAGGGGGCGGGGCCATGGGCGCATGCGCGGGGTCAGTCACAACTCAGCACGGCGGCCGGAGCGCTTTCTGGAGCGCGGGGGCTGGTGGGGATTGCAGCCGCCATTACTGTTGATCCTTTCAACCAACCTGTGCAGCAGCTGGGGCCTGAAAATCAGCTTCACTGCCCCTGGGCTGGGAAAGGGGGACATGAGTGCAGGTACCGTACCATAGTGGTTATGTTACTGGACTAGTTATCCAGAGGCCTGGACTGGTGATCTGGAGAATTGAGTTCAAGTGAGAACTATATCTAAGTCCTTCTTGAATATATTTAATATTTCATTAAATATATTCAAGAAGGACTTAGATATATTTCTTAAGGCTAAAGGGATCAAGGGATATGGGGGAAGGCAGGGACAGGGTACTGAATTTGGATGATCAGCCATGATCTCATTGAATGGCGGAGCAGGCTCGAGGGGCCGAATGGCCTACTCCAGCTCCTATCTTCTAAGTTTCCATGTAATCCCAGCACGGCAGCTGCAGAACTTAAATTCAGTTAATTAAATAAATCTGGAATTAAAAGGCTAGTAATGGTGACCATGAAACTGTCGTTAAAAACCCATCTGGTTCACTAATCTGACTGGCTTATATGTGACTTCAGACTCACAGCAATGTGGTTGTCTCTTCACTGCCCTCTGAAGCGGCCTAGCAAGCCCCTCAGTTGTACCAAACCACTACAAAGAAGTGTAACCGCACTGTGGGAGCACCTTCACCACACGGACTGCAGCGGTTCAAGGCGGCGGCTCGCCACCACCTTCTCAAGGGCAACTAGAGATGGGCAATAAATGCTGGTGTTGCCAGCGACACCCACATCCCGTGAACGCTAAAGGGATCAACTGAATGGCGGAGCAGGCTCGAGGGGCAGAATGGCCGACTCCTGCTCCTATCTTCTATGTTTCTATGAATGATTACATTAAAAAAATGGAGACCACGTTCTCCCTCTTACCCCTTTCTACACTCCTTTCACAGGGTTTTAGAAGTGGAGCCTTTACGGACAGGAGGCTGAGACCAAACATCACATCAAGATCTGACGGAGTTACAGGATTCCTCAGGACCTGATGCCATCGGTTCTCCAATCTGCTGGCACACCAGTGAACCAGAGAGTTCACACTGATGAGAGACCTTTTAAATGTTCTGAGTGTGGGAAGAGCTTCAAGATCTACAAGCACCTGAAGCGACACCAGTGGCTACATATTGGGGAGAGCCCGTTCACCGGCCCCGTGTTCCAGAAGGGATTGACTCAGTCATCGGCTCCGATGATACACCAGCGAGTTCACACTAGGGAGAGACCTTTAACCCGCTCCGTGTGTGGGAAGGGATTAATTGCACCCTCCGTGCTGCTGAGACACCAGCTTGTCCACACCGATGTGAGACCGTTGACCTGCTCTGTGTTTTTGAATCGATTCTCTCATTCTGCCACCCTCCTGAGACACCAGCTTGTTCACAGTGATGAGAGACCAATTAAATGTTCTGACTGTGGGAAGAGATTTAAAAGGTCCCAGGATCTGAAGAGACACCAGCTGGAGAGAGCAGGAGAGATTCTGTTCACCTGCTCCGTGTGTGGGAAGAGATTTACTCGGTCCTCGAATCTGCTGGCACACCAGCGAGTTCACACTGGGGAGAGACCGGTGAAACACTCCGACTGTGGTAAAAGCTTTAAAAGGTCCCAGGAGCTGAAGGGACACCAGCTGGAGAGAGCAGGAAAGAGGGCGTTCACCTGCTCTGTGTGTGGGAAGGGATTCACTCAGTCATCCAACCTACTGACACACCAGCGAGTTCACACTGGGGAGAGACCGTATAAGTGTTCTGTCTGTGGGAAGAGCTTTAAAAGCTCCGCGGAAATGAAGAAACACCAGCGAGTTCACACTGATGAGAGACCATTTACATGTTCTGCCTGTGGGAAGAGCTTTAAAAGCTCCATGGGACTGACGTTACACCAGCGAGTTCACACTGATGAGAGACCATTTACATGTCCTGCCTGTGGGAAGAGCTTTAAAAGCTCCATGGGACTGAAGTTACACCAGCGAGTTCACACTGATGAGAGACCATTTACTTGTCCTGTCTGTGGGAAGAGCTTTAAAAGCTCTGGGGATCTGAATGGACACCAGCGAGTTCACACTGATGAGAGACCATTTAAATGTTCTGCCTGTGGGAAGAGCTTTAAAACCTCTCAGGATCTGAAGCAACACCAGCTTGTTCACACTGATGTGAGACCATTTAAATGTTCTGCCTGTGGGAAGAGCTTTAAAACCTCTGGGGATCTGAAGCAACACCAGCGAGTTCACTCCGATCAGAGACCATTTACATGTTCTGTCTGTGGGATGAGCTTTACAAGCTCCAGGAATCTGAACGGACACCAGCGAGTTCACACTGGGAAGAGGCCATTCACCTGCTCCGTGTGTGGGAAGGGATTCACTCGGTCATCCCACCTGTTGACACACCAGCGAATTCACACTGATGAGAGACCGTTCACCTGCTCCGTGTGTGGGAAGGGATTTACTCAGTCAGCCCACCTGGTGAGACACCAGCAAGTTCACACAGTTCTGTAGTGCAGGGCCCTGTAGAAAGCTGGGGTGCCATGAACATGGAATGGATGAATGTTTTACATATCTTGTACTGCTGTTTAATCTTTAAGACTGTTGTGCTGATGATTCCCTTCGATTGATTGTTGATGGTGTTCCATAGAATGTACAGCACAGAAACAGGCCATTCGGCCCAACTGGTCCATGCCGGTGTTTATGCCCCACACCCACCCTACTTCAATTAACCCGATCAACATCTCCTCCCACTCCTTTCTCCCTCATGTGGCTTCCCGTTAAATCCATCTGTGCTGTTCACCTCAACCACTCCTTGTGGTAACGAGTTCCCCATTCTACCACTCTCTGGGTAAAGATTTTGCTCCTGAATTCACTACTGGATTTATTAGTGCCTTTTATATTTATAGCAACATAATTATGATGAGATTTTGTTAAGCTGACCAGTATGTTGTTGTACTTTGTCTTTTTCTGATGAATGAAACATTACTGAGCCCCTGTACCCGTGTTATGGGATGAAGTGCCAGATAAGTAAAGACACAACGTCTGGGTGTGAATCTGATAATAACCTCACAGACCGTATAGGTGTGATAACTGGACGGGCTTGTGGTTATAGTCTGGTCACAGATGGACTAAATTCCCTGAATTAGCAGGAGTTCAGGAGGCGCTCAACAGACGGGTCCAAACAATCCCATTTCCTGAGCAGTAACCAAGCTTGTGTATAAGAACAGGCCACTTAAGCCGTTGTCAGTTGGAACAGACTCGAGAAGATCGCGCGCGAATCCACTGCACTTCTATTCTCCAGATTGAGGGAATTATCACCCGATCTGTGTTATGCAGCGCTCTTAATAAAGTCTGGAGAGACAATTTGTGTTCTTGTGAGCTTGATTATCTGGTATCCGAAACCCTGGGACTCCCGATCATTAGAGTCAACCTCAGTGTGTGGAAAGGGATTCCCTGGTGTATCCCACCCGCTGACACACCAGAGTGTCCACAGTGTGACTGCGGTGGGTCGATTCCACTGTTTCCGATGCCTTTAATCACAGGCATGTGCGGCCCAGTTAAAGGGACATCGACCGTCACATCCTCTTCTCTCGGGGTATTGGTGTCAGTTAAAGAGTCTGCGATCTTTTTGTCTTCTCCTTTGTAACTAAAGGGACAATGTGTCTCCTTACCTCAGCGTAACACCTCGATATTTAAAGGGACATTGTCTCTCTGTATTCATAGAATCACAGAATAGCACAGAAGGAGGCCATTCGGCCCATCGAGCCTGTGCCGGCTCTTTCGAAGAGCAATCCAGTTAGTCCCACTCCTCCGCTCTTTCCCCATATCCCTGCAATTTATTTCAGTTCAAGTATTTATCCCGTCCCCTTTTGAAGGCTCCTGTTGAATCTGCTTCCACCGCCCTATCAGGCAGCGCGTTCCCCATCACAACAACTCGCTGTGGAAAAAAAGTTTCCTCATGTCACCTCTGGTTCTTCCTTCAATCACCTTCAATCTGTGTCCTCTGGTTACCAACCCTTCCTCCGCTGGAAACAGTTTCTCCTTATTTACTCTATCCAAATTATTCATGATTTTTAACACCTCTATCAAATCTCCCCTTAACCTTCTCTGCTCCAAGGAGAACAACCCCAGCTTCTCCAGTCTCTCCACATAACTGAAGTCCCTCATCCCCGGTACCATTCCAGTAAATCTCCCCTTAACCTTCTCTGCTCCAAGGGGAACAACCCCAGCTTCTCCAGTCTCTCCACATAACTGAAGTCCCTCATCCCCGGTACCATTCTAGTTAATCTCCCCTTAACCTTCTCTGCTCCAAGGAGAACAATCCCAGCTTCTCCTGTCTCTACACATAACTGAAGTCCCTCATCCCCGGTACCATTCTAGTAAATCTCCCCTTAACCTTCTCTGCTCCAAGGAGAACAACCCCAGCTTCTCCAGTCTCTCCACATCACTGAAGTCCCTCATCCTTGGTACCATTCTAGTTAATCTCCCCTTAACCTTCTCTGCTCCAAGGAGAACAATCCCAGCTTCTCCTGTCTCTACACATAACTGAAGTCCCTCATCCCTGGTACCATTCTAGTAAATCTCCCCTTAACCTTCTCTGCTCCAAGGGGAACAATCCCAGCTTCTCCCGTCTCTACACATAACTGAAGTCCCTCATCCCTGGTACCATTCTCGTAAATCTCCTCTGCACCCTCTCCAAGGCCTTGACATCCTTCCTAAAGTGCGGTGCCCTGAATTGAACACAATACTCCAGCTGAGGCCTAACCAGTGTTTTATAAAGGCTTAGCATAACTTCCTTGCTTTTGTACTCTATTCCTCTATTAATAAAGTCAAGGATCCTGTATGCTTTTTAACAGCCTTCTCAACTTGTCCTGCCACCTTCTAAGATTTGTGTACATACACCCCGAGGCCTCTCTGTTCCTGCACACCCTTTAAAACTGGACCATTTAGTTTTATTGCCTCTCCTCATTCTTCCCACCAAAATGTATCACTTTACACTTCTGTGTTAAATTTCATCTCACGTTTCTGCCCATTTCACCAGTCTGTCTGTGTCCTCCTGAAGTCTGCTACTATCCTCCTCACTGTTTACGACATTTCCAAGTTTCATGTCCTCTGCAAACTTTGAAATTGAGCCCTGTACACCCAAGTCCCGGTCATTAATATGGATCAAAAAGAGCAGTGGTCCTAATTGCGAGCCCTGAGGATCCCCACTGAATCCCTCCCTCCAGTCTGAAACACAGCCGTTCCCCACTACTCTCTGCCTTCTGTCCATGAGCCCATTCTAGATCCATGCTGCCACTGTCCCTTTAATCCCATGGACTAAGGCCAACAAGTCTATTATGTGGGACTTTGTCAAACGCCTTTTGAGAGTCCATATACACAACATCAACCGCTCTACCCCCAACCCTCTCCGTTACTTCATCAAAGAACTCCATCAAGTTAGTCAGACACGATTTGCCTTTAACAAACTGACTTTCAGTTACTAGCCCAGACTTTTCTAAGGGCCAATGAATTTTGTCCCGGATTATTGTCTCTAAAAGTTTCCCCACCACCGACGTTAGGCTGACTGGCCTGTAGTTGCCGGGTTTATCCCTCTCCCCTATTTTAAACCGGGCTGTAACATTTGCAATCCTCCAGTCCTCTGGCACCATCCCCATGTCCAAGGAGGATTGGAAGATTGTGGCCGGAGCCTCCGCAATTTTCACCCCTACTTCCCTCAGTAACCGAGGACAAATCCCATCTGGACCGGGCGACTTTTCTACTTTGAGGACTGCCAACCGTTGAAGTCCCTCCTCTTTATCTATTTGTATCCTATCCAGTATCGCTCCGACCTCCTCCTTTACTGCTACATTGGCAGCATCCTCTTCTCCAGTGAAGACAGATGCAAAGTTCTCATTTAGTCCCTCAGCCCAGCCCTCTGCCTCCACAAGACAATCTCCCTTTAGGTCCCCAATCAGCCCCTCCCTTCCTTTGACTGCCCTTTTACTAGTTAAGTCTTTATAAAAGACTTTTGGGTTCCCTTTTATGTTCGCTGCTAATCTGTTCTCAGACTCTCTCTTTGCCCCTCTTATTCCATTGTTTAGATCTCCTCTGTACTTTCTATATTCAGCATGATTCCCCACTGTATTATCAACCTTACATTTGTCATAAACCTCCTCTTTCTCTCTCATTTTAACCTCTATCTTTAGTCATCCAGGGAGCTCTAGCTTTGGATGCCCTTCCTTTCCCCCTCATAGGAATGTGTCTGCTCTGTACCCGAACCAGCTCCTCTTTGAAGGCCTCCCATTGGTCATTTTCTGTTTTGCCTCCCAATTTTTGACTCCAATCCACCTGGGCTAGATCCCTTTTCCTCTCACTGCAGTTAGCCCTCCTCCAGTTAAGTATTTTTATGCTTGATTGTTCTTTGTCCTTTTCTATAACTATTCTAAACCTGATGATATTATGATCACTGTTCCCCCAAATACACTCCCACTGAAACACGCTCCACTCGCCCCACTTCATTCCCCAGAACTAGATCCAGCTCTGCTTCCTTCCTCATTGGGCTGGAAACACACTGATCCAGAAAGTTCTCTTGTATACATTTCAGGGATTCCTCCCCAATTTGCCCTTTACACTGTTACTATCTATATTCGCATAATTGAAGTCCCCCATTATCACTACGCTGTAATTCACAGAAATCACAGAAACCCCACAGTGCAGATAGAGGCCATTTCGGCCCATCGAGCCTGCACCGACACATATCCCACCCGATCCCCGTAACCCCACGTATTTAATCCCCCTAACACTAAGGGTCAATTTATCATAGCCAATCAACCTAACTCGCACATCTTTGGACTGTGGGAGGAAACCGGAGCATCCGGAGAAAACCCACGCAAACACGGGGAAAATGTGCAAACTCCACACAGACAGTCGCCCGAGGCCGGATTCGAACCTGGGTTTCTGGCGCTGTGAGGCAACAGTGCTAACCACTATGCCACCGTGCCGCCGTAATTCTTGCATCTTTCTGTAATTTGCCTGCAAATCTGCTCCTCTATCTCCGCCCCACTATTTGGTGGCCTGTAGTAAACACCCAGCAGTGTAATCGCTCCTCGATTGTTCCTGAATTCAAACCTGCCTTTGCTCCCTCGACTACATCACCCTCTCCAATGCTGTAATAGTTTATTTGATCAATACTGCCACCCCTTCTCTTTTTCCTTCCCTATCTTTCCTGAATACCTTGTAGCCAGGAATATTAAGACCCCAATCCTCCCTTTCTTTGAGTCTGGTCTCTGTTATTGCCCCTATATCAGAGTCCCCTGTGGCACCTTGTGCCTGCAGCTCACCAACCTTATTTACCAGACTATGTACATTTACACACATGCCCTCCAAACACATCTTAGTCTGCCTTGCTATTGCCCCGTCTGATTCCTCCTATTTCTGAACTTTTCTTTACTCTGGTGCTATTTCTCTCTCTTATATATTATTATATCTATGACAGCTAGTTCTGGTCTCCCCCGACAAGTAGAAACATTTTCTGCACATCTACCCTATCAATCCCTTTCATAATCTTGATGACCTCTATCTGGTCACCCCTCAGCCTACTCTTTTCCAGAGAAATGAGCCCCCAGCCTGTTCAGCCTTTCCTGATCAGTATATCCTCCCAGTTCTGGTGTCATCCTTGTGAATCTTTTTTGCACGTACTACTGATGTCAGGCTAACTGGCCCAGGGGTTCTTGTTTTCTCTCGCCCTCCTTTCTTGAATGGCGGGGTTACATTTGACACCTTCCGATCCCTGGGGAACATTCTAGAATCTAGGGAATTCTGGAAGATCATAACCAAGACTCGAGGAGTTATTGGTAAACTCCTGGAGTCTGTAATATGGGATAAAGTTAATTACAAACTCGCAGAACAAGGAGAATCGCTGTCCCTTTAACCAGCACAAATCCCTGTGTGGAGGAGAGGGGGAGATACAGTCTGTCCCAAGAACTGTCCCACAACAGAATGAGAGACCCTGTCCCTTTGATTCATGAATTTAAAAAGTCTGTATTGCAATCTGAGCCCGTGTGTTGTGAGCCAAAGAGCCTTGTGTCCAATGAGGGGAATAAAGGCCCACAGCCTCCCCTGGCCCCGGGCCCTGAACAAGGGACTGGAGAAACTCGCTGCCCTGCGGATCAGACAATCAGCCGGCGCTAGTCCCGCCCCTCAGGCTCCCCAATTGGTTGGAGGACCCGCCGCCAGCTCGCTCCTCCAGCCCCGCCCCACTCGCTCCCTATTGGTCGCAAGCTCCCATCAATCAGGCCCTGGGCACGAGTCACATGTCACTGGAGCGCGCTCCGCCAAACTGAAGAAGCTCTGCTCGGGGCCCGGATCCGCGGACTCTCAGGTTTGGATTCCCCTTTATTCTCTCCCCAACTCTGATTTCAATCAGATCTGGGGGAAAACTCACTTTCCCTCACTGATTGCGGCTCTTCACCAACACCGACTTTACAAAGAAAGCCCCGTGTGGCAGCCTGGAGCTCAGGGGCCCAGCGCGCAGGAGGATGATTGACAGGGTCGCAGGGTGTGTGCTGAGCATGCGCGGTGCAGGCCGGGCACCTGTGGAGCAGGACAGGGTGGGGCCATGGGGCGCATGCGCAGGGTCAGCCACAACTCAGCACGGCGGCCGGAGCACTTTCTGGAGCGCGGGGGCTTGTTTGCAGCCGCCATTACTGTTGATTCTTTCAACCAACCTGTGCAGCAACAGGGGCCTGAAAATCAGCTTCTCCATCTCCGCTGTGTCTGTTCTGACGATGCCACCTTCCATACCAGTGCTTCCGCCATGTCTATAATAGCAAAATACTGCGGATGCTGGAAATCTGAAATAACGACAGAAAATGCTGGAAATACTCAGCAGGCCAGGCAGCAATCGTGGAGAGAGAAACAGAGTTAATGTTTCAGGTCTGGGACCCTTCATCAGAACTGGAAAAAGCTGGAGATGTAACAGATATTAAGCAGGTGCAGAGACAGGGTGGGGGGGGGAGGGGAGGAAGGAATTGAAAGAGCACCCTGTACTTTTGTAAGAGGCAGGAAAGATAAAATGTTGCAAATGTGAATGGCAAAAATCATACTGCATGAAAAACGGGGGCAGGGATAATTACAGCCTGCCGGACTCAACATCACGTTCAACAATTTCAGATAATTATCCCTGCCCCCATTTTTCATGCAGTATGATTTTTGCCACTCCCATTTGCAACATTTTATCTTTCCTGCCTCTTACAAAAGTACAGGATGTTCTTTCTATTCCTTCCTCCCCTCCTGACCGCCCCCCCCCCCTGTCTCTGCACCTGCTTAATATCTGTTACATCTCCAGTTTTTTCCAGTTCTGATGAAGGGTCCCAGACCTGAAACGTTAACTCTGTTTCTCTCTCCACAGATGCTGCCTGGCCTGCTGAGTATTTCCAGCATTTTCTGTTGCCCTCCTGTTCCGTTCTGGGCCCCACCCCTCAGGAAGGATACACTGGCCTTGGAGGGACGCAGCACAGATTCACCAGAATGATACCGGAGCTGACAGGGTGAAATTATGAGGACAGGTTGCACAGACTGGGCTGGTAATCCCTCGAGTATAGGAGATTAAGGGGTGATCTAATTGTGGTGTTTATGATGACTAAAGGAGTTGATAGGGTCGAAAGAAACTATTTCCTCTGGTGGAGCTGTGGGGAGTCCAGAACAAGGGGGCACAACCTTAAAATTAGAGCTCAACCGTTCAGGGGTGATGTCAAGAAGCACTTCTTCACACACAGGGTAGTGGAAATCTGGATCACACTCCCACAAAAAGCTGTTGAGGCTGGGGGTCAACTGAAAATATCAAAATGGAGATTGATAGAATTTGTTGGTTATGGGTATTGAGGCTTACGGAACCAAGGTGGGTAGATGGAGTGAGATACGGATTAGCCGTGATCTGATTGAATGGTGGAATAGGCTCGAGGGGCTGAATGGCCTCATCCTGTTCCGAGGTTCCTTCACCACCCTGTGCAGATTGTGAATCTCCATCACCTGTTGTAGAGGTGAGTAAAGGGGATTTAGTCCATCTTTGACCAGACCATAACCACAAGCCCGTCTGGGTATCACACCTATACGGTCCGTGAGGATATTATTAGATTCACACCCAGACGTTGTGCCTTTACTTGTCGACCTATTCTATGTGATAACATGAACAGTCCACCGGCACGCTCGAGGCCTTCCGCGACCGGTGGGTACCAGAGGGACTGGCGTGCATCATCACCACCGAAAATAGAATTTTAATTTAATTTAAGTTTCCTTTAAACTTTTTTTTAATGTTACAGGTTTTATTGGTTGTGCCCCTTTAAAAAGGGGGCACATGGTTGACTATTAATAGGCAATTGCCTGTGATAAGGGAAAAAAAATAACATGAACAGTCAAATCAACAGAATCATCAGCACAACAGTTTGAAAGATTAAACAATAGTACAGGAATTTATAAAACATTCATCCATTCCACGTTCATGTCACCCCAGCTGTCTGCAGGGCCCTGCGCTACAGAACAGTGTGAACTCGCTGGTGTCTCAGCAGGCGATTGGAGTATTTAAAGCTCTTCCCACAGTCAGAACATGTAAAGGTTCTCTCATCAGTGTGAACTCGCTGGTGTATCAGCAAGTTAGATGAATCAGTGAATCCCTTTCCACACACAGAGCAGGGAAATGGTCTCTCCCCAGTGTGAACTCGCTGGTGTCTGGTCAGAACCTTGAAGCTTTTAAAACTCTTCCCACAGTCAGAACATTTAAAGGGTCTCTCCATCAGTGTGAACTCGCTGGTGTATCAGCAAGTTAGATGAATCAGTGAATCCCTTTCCACACACAGAGCAGGTGAACGACCTCTCCCCGGTGTGAACTCGCTGGTGTCTGGTCAGGACCCTGGACCTTTTAAAACTCTTCCCACAGTCGGAACATGTAAACGGTCTCTCATCGGTGTGAACAAGCTGGTGTTCCTTCAGATCCCTGGAGCTTTCAAAGCTCTTCCCACAGTCAGAACATTGAAACGGTCTCTCATCAGTGTGAACAAGCTGGTGTCTCAGCAGGTTGGATGGATCAGTGAATCGCTTTCCACACACGGAGCAGGTGAACGACCTCTCCCCAGTGTGAATTCGCTGGTGTGTGGTCAGAGCCCAGCGGCTTTTAAAGCTCTTCCCACAGTCGGAACATGTAAACGGTCTCTCATCGGTGTGAACAAGCTGGTGTTCCTTCAGATCCCCGGAGCATTTAAAGCTCTTCCCACAGTTGGAACATTGAAATGCTCTCTCGTCAGTGTGAACTCGCTGGTGTCTGGTCAGAGCCCTGGAGCTTTTCAAGCGCTTCCCACAGTCAGAACATTTAAAGGGTCTCTCCCCAGTGTGGACAAGCTGGTGTCTCAGCAGGTGGGATGTGCAAGTGAATCCCTTCCCACACACGGAGCAGGTGAACGGACTGTCCCCGGGGTGACTGTGCGGTTGAACTTCTGACGTAGACGGGCAACTGAATCCATTCCCACCATCCCCACCTTTACCTGGTTTCTCCCCGGTGTGACGGTGCATGTGTCTCGCCAGGTCAGGCGATCGGCTGAAGGCGAGTCCACACACGGAACACGTGTGCGGTTTGTCTGCGCTGTGATCGCTGCTCTCTCCTTCCATGTGCAAAGGCCGATGATATTCAGGTCCTGATGAATCGAGCGACTCTGTCAGATCCTGACATGATGTTTGGTCTGAACTTCCTGTCTGTAAATGCTCCACTTCTAAAACCCTGTAAAAGGAGTGTAGAAAGGGGTAAGAGGGAGAATGTTGCCTCATGCCCCCCTTTCCCAGCCCAGGGGCAGTGAAGCTGATTTTCAGGCCCCAGCTGCTGCACTAGTTGGTTAGCCTACCATCAGTAGTAGGGAAAATGCTGAAGAGTCTATTATAAAGGATGCGATAACAGGACACTTAGAAAATATCAACGGGATTAGACAAAGTCAGCACGGATTTATGAAAGGGAAATCGTGTTTGACAAACCTACTGGAGCCTTTTGAGGATGTAACTGGTAGAATAGATAAGGGAGAACCGGTGGATGTGGTGTATTTGGATTTTCAGAAGGCCTTTGATAAAGTCCCACATAAGAGGTTAGTGTGCAAAATTAAGGCAATGGGATTGGGGGTAATATACTGGCATGGATTGAAAATTGGTTGACAGACAGAAACAGAGAGTAGGAAAAAATGGGTCTTTTTCGGGGTGGCAGGCGGTGACTAATGGGATACCGCAGGGATCAGTGCTTGGGCCCCAGCTATTCACAATATATATATCAATGATTTGGAAGAGGGAACCAAATGTAATATTTCCAAGTTCGCTGATGACACGAAACTAGGTGGGGTTGTGAGGAGGATGCAAAGAGGCTTCAAGGCGATTTAGACAAGTTGAGTGAGTGAGCAAATACATGGCAGATACAGTATAAAGTGGATAAATGTGAAGTTATCCACTTCAGTAGGAAAAACAGAAAGGCAGAGTATTATTTAAATGGTGATAGATTGGGAAATGTTGATGTACAAAGGGACCTGGGTGTCCTTGTGCACCAGTCACTGAAAGCAAACATGCAGGTGCAGCAAGCAGTTAGGAAGGCAAATGGTATGTTGGCCTTCATTGCAAGAGGATTTGAGTACAGGAGCAAGGATGTCTTACTACAGTTATACAGGGCCTTGGTGAGACCACACCTGGAGTACTGTGTGCAGTTTTGGTCTCCTTACCTAAGAAAAGGATATACTTGCCATAGAGGGAGTGCAGCGAAGGCTCACCAGACTGATTCCTGGGATGGCAGGACTGTCGCATGAGGAGAGATTGGGGCGACTAGGCCTGTATTCACTAGAGTTTAGAAGAATGAGAGGGGATCTCATTGAAACGTATAAAATTCTGACAGGTCTAGACAGTCTGGATGCAGGGAGGATGTCTCCCCACGCTGGGGATTCTAGAACGAGGGGTCACAGTCTCAGAATATGGGGTAGGACACTTAGGACTGAGATGCGGAGAAATTTCTTCACTCGGAGGGTGGTGAACCTGTGGAATTCTCTACCGCAGAAGGCTGTGGAGGCCAAGTCACTGAATATATTTAAGAAGGAGATAGATAGATTTCTAGACACAAAAGGCATCAAGGGGTATGGGGAGAGAGCGGGAATATGGTATTGAGATAGAGGAACAGCCATGATCATATTGAATGGCGGAGCAGGCTCGAAGGGCCGAATGGCCTACTCCTGCTACTATTTTTCTATGTTTCTCTGCACTGCATCAAATGCAAGTATATCCTTCCCTAAATATGGAGACCAAAACTGTACGCAGTACTCCAGGTGTAAAGTTGCATCAAAACTTCCCTACTTTTATACTCCATACCCCTTACAATAAAGGCAATTCCATTTGCCTTTCTAATTACTTGCTGTACCTGCATGCTAACTTTCAGAAGTTAGCATGCAGAAGCAACAATAAGGAGGCACATTCATAGGACAGAAACATAGAAACATAGAAGATAGGAGCAGGAGTAGGCCATTCAGCCCCTCGAGCCTGCTCCACCATTCAATGGGACCATGGCTGATCATCCAAATTCAGTACCCTGTCCCTGCTTTCTCCCCATACCCCTTGATCCCTTTAGCCTTAAGAAATATATCTAACTCCTTCTTGAATATATTTAATGAATTGGCCTCTACTGCCTTCTGTGGTAGAGAATTCCACAGGTTCACCACTCTCTGGGTGAAGACATTCCTCCTCATCTCTGTCCTAAATGGCTTACCCCTTATCCTTAGACTGTGATCCCTGGTTCTGGACTCCCTGACCATCGGGAACATCCTTCCTGCATCTAGTCTGTGTAGTCCTGTTAGAATTTTATAAGTTTCAATGAGATCCCTTCTCATTCTTCTAAACTCCAGCAAGTACAAGCCCAATCGACCGAATCTCTCCTCATACGTCATTCCTGCCATCCCAGGTATCAGCCTGCTGAATCTTTGCTGCACTCCTTCCATGGCAAGAACATCCTTCCTCAGATAAGGTGACCAAAACTGCACACAATACTCAAGATGTGGTCTCACCAAGGCCCCGTACAACTGTAGCAAGACATCCTTGTTCCTGTACTCGAACCCTCTCGCTACAAAGGCCAACATACCATTTGCCTTCTTTAACCGCCTGCTGCACCTGCATGCTTACCTTCAGCGACTGGTGCACAAGGACACCCAGGTCTCGTTGCACTTCCCCTTCTCCCAATCTATTGCCATTCAGATAATAATCTGCCTTCCTGTTTTTGACACCAAAGTGGATAACCTCGCATTTATCCACATTATATTGCATCTGCCATGCTTCTGCCCAATCACCCAACCTGTCCAAATCAAACTGGAGTTTCTCGGCATCCTCCTCGCAGCACACACGCCCACCCAGCTTTGTGTCGTCTGTAAACTTGGAGATATTACATCTAGTTCCCTCGTCCAGATCATTTATATTGTGAATAGCTGGGGTCCAAGGTCCAATCTCTGCGGTACCCCACTAGTCACTGCCTGCCACTCGGAAAAAGACCCGTTTATTCCAACTCTTTGCTTTCTGTCTGCCAACCAGTTCTCTATCCAAGTCAATACCTTGCCCCCAATCCCATGTGCCTTAACTTTACACGCTGTCGAACGCCTTTTGGAAATCCATGTACACCACGTTAACCGCATTGCCCTCATGAACCCTCTCTGTTACCTCATCAAAAACCTCAATCAGAATCAGAGCAGCCGGGCCTGGCGGACGTGCGGCCACAGCCCCGGCACCAGGAAACCCAGGGTGCAGCGCCTCCCCCATCCGAGCCGCCGCTTCTCGGTTTCCTCAGCCGGTTCCACCGAGTCCGACTCTGGACAAATGACAGGAGCAAGGCTCCCAGAATGGCCCGTGGCCCCGGGGAGCATGCGCACTCTCAGCGGGGAAATCAGCGCGTTGGATAGAGCGGTTTCTGGGGCGCGGGGAATTGTGGGTGCTGCGGCCGCCATTAGTCAGCGGCTGTCGGGAAGAGTTTTATTGCAGGTGATGGAAGTCGGTCCCTGGCCGCCTGTTGCAGCAGTTTGAGCTGGAGTGGAGATGGAGGAGAAGCTGCTGGGTTTTTGATGGAATCTGGAACAGTACCCATGGATTGGAGGGTAGCTAATGTTACCCCATTATTAAAAAAAGGTGGTAGAGAGAAAACAGGGAATTACAGACCGGTAAGCCTGACATCGGTAGTGGGGAAAATGCTAGAGTCTATTATAAAAGATGTAATAGCAGAGCACTTGGAAAACAGTGACAGGGTCGGACAAAGTCAACATGGATTTACAAAAGGTAAATCGTGCTTGACTAATCTACTGTAATTTTTTGAGGATGTAACTAGTAAAATAGATAAGGGTGAACCAGTGGATGTGGTGTATTTGGACTTTCAGAAGGCTTTCAATAAGGTCCCACATAAGAGATTAGCGTGTAAAGTTAAGGAACATGGGATTGGGAGGTAAGGTATTGACTTGGATAGAGAACTGGTTAGCAGATAGAAAGCAAAGAGTTGGAATAAACGGGTCTTTTTCCGAGTGGCAGGCAGTGACTAGTGGGGTACCGCAGGGATCGGTCCTTGGACCCCAGCTATTCACAATATATATTAATGATCTAGACAAGGGAACTAGATGTAATATCTCCAAATTTGCAGACGACACAAAGCTGGGTGGGTGTGTGTGCTGTGAGGAGGATGCCGAGAAACTCCAGGATGATTTGGACAGGTTGGGTGATTGGGCAGAAGCATGGCAGATGCAATATAATGTGGATAAATGCGAGGTTATTCACTTTGGTGTCAAAAACAGGAAGGCAGATTATTATCTGAACGGCAATAGATTGGGAGAAGGGGAAGTGCAACGAGACCTGGGTGTCCTTGTGCACCAGTCGCTGAAGGTAAGCATGCAGGTGCAGCAGGCGGTTAAAGAAGGCAAATGGTATGTTGGCCTTTGTAGTGAGAGGGTTTGAGTACAGGAACAAGGATGTCTTGCTGCAGTTATACAGGGCCTTGGTGAGACCACACCTTGTGTATTGTGTGCAGTTTTGGTCGCCTTATCTGAGGAAGGATGTTCTTGCCATGGAAGGTGTCCAGCGAAGATTTACCAGGCTGATACCTGGGATGGCAGAAATGACGTATGAGGAGAGATTGGGTCGATTTGACTTGTTTTCGCTGGAGTTTAGAAGAATGAGAGGGGATCTCATTGAAACTTATAAAATTCTGGCAGGACTGGACACACTAGATGCAGGGAGGATGTTCCCGATGGTCGGGGAATCCAGAACCAGGGGTCACAGTCTAAGGATAAGGGGTAGGCCTTTTTGGACAGAAATGAGGAGGAATTTCTTCACCCAGAGAGTGGTGAACCTGTGGAATTCCCTACCACAGAAGACAGTAGAGGCCAATTCATTAAATATATTCAAGAAGGAGTTGGATATATTTTTTAAGGCTAAAGAGATCAAGGGGTATGGGGAGAAAGCAGGGACCGGGTACTGAACTTGGATATCAGCCATGATCGCATTGAATGGCGGAGCAGGCTCGTGGTGCCAAACGACCTACTCCTGCTCCTATCGTCTATGTTTCTATCTCTTATGCGGGACCTTATCGAAAGCCTTTTGAAAGTCCAAATACACCACATCCACTGGTTCGCCCTTATCTATTTTACCAGTTACATCCTCAAAAAATTCCAGTAGATTAGTCAAGCATGATTTACCTTTTGTAAATCCATGTTGACTTTGTCCGATCCGATCACTGTTTTCCAAGTGCTCTGCTATTACGTCTTTTATAATGGCCTCTAGCATTTCCCCCACTACCGATGTCAGGCTTACCGGTCTGTAATTCCCCGTTTTCTCTCTACCACCTTTTTTGAACAGTGGGGTAACATTAGCTACCCTCCAATCCATGGGTACTGTTCCAGAGTCTTTCGAATTTTGGAAGATGACCAGCAATGCATCTACTATTTCTAGGGCCACTTCCTCGAGTACCCTCGGATGTAGATTATCTTCTATGTTTCTATGTATTCAATCTTTCCTTGTAGCTGAAATTCTCTAGTCCTGGCAACAACCTCGTAAGTCTCCTGTCTCGAGCAGTCACATCTTTCCTGCAATGGGGCGAGCAGAACTGCGCGCAGCACTCTAGCCGGTGGCCTAACTGGTGTTTTGTACAGTTCAAGCAGAACCTCCCTGCTCTTACATGATACAGAAAGAAAGAGGCACTGCCCCTTTATATACCTGGAGGGCACCCACAGAATCACAGAAACTCCACAGTGCAGATAGAGGCCATTTCGGCCCATCGAGCCTGCACCGACACATATCCCACCCGATCCCCGTAACCCCTACACCAACACATATCCCACCCTATCCCTGTAACCCCGCATATTTAATCCCCCTAACACTAAGGGTCAATTTATCATAGCCAATCAACCTAACCCGCACATCTTTGGAATGTGGGAGGAAACCGGAGCACCCGGAGAAAACCCACGCAAACACGGGGAGAATGTACAAACTCCACACAGACAGTCGCCCGAGGCCGGATTCGAACCCGGGTCTCTGGCGCTGTGAGGCAACAGTGCGAACCACTATGCCACCATTCCCCTTTAAATGGCCAAGCAATTGTTTTTGTTGAAAAGGGGCAGCAGTGCCCTTTGACTCACACCCCCCCTTCCCCTCCCCTCACCCACCACAAATACTCACAAGAGAGAGAGAGAGAGAGAGAGGAGGAATAATGCTGGTCTTTGTCCCTTTAAAAGTGGCTGCCCACCAAAATGTTCACAGCACCAGGGCTCTTTGTTCTGGATAAAAGTCAAAGAGAGAAAAGGTTCACTTATTTTTAAATGAATGCAGTTGATGAATAGCCTTGCAATAAAGGTAATGCAAAGGAATAAACACTCACAAGCTTGTTTTTTTTCCCACCCCCTCCTCCCCTTCCCTTTAACAGCTCCTGCAGACAATGAAAGCATGAAAGCGGCCTGCAGCCCACCGAGGTCCCGCCCCCTCCCTCCCTCCCGCGCCGCCATTGGTTGGAGGACCGTCAGCCCGCCCGGGCCTCCCAGCGTTTTCCGCGCTCCTGATTGACGCGAGGTGCCCGCCAATCAAACACCCCTCCGATTACGCGCTGACGCCAGCACGCAACGCCCAGGGGGTCGGTTGGATCGGCGCACACACCGCAAGGTAAAAAAAAGACACCCCACACAAATGAGGAAAAACAAGAATAATAATAATCGCACTTTAGAGGGGAGGAGGTTGGGGAATTAATGAGTGTTTTCAATTTGTTTCGGAAAGAAACATTTTTGGAAAGCTTCTCAACGGTGCGAGGCTGCCAGTGCGCCTGCGCGGGGCCTGCGGGGAGCAGACGGAATCAGCGGCCGAGGTAAAGTCATCTGTTGGGGAATCGATTTAAATCGAGGTGAGGGGGGAGCGGAGAGCGAGATTATAAAGTAAAATACGAGAAAACCCAAACCTGAGAGTCGGGCGGGCGGGACCTCCGCGGACACCAAGCGGAGCGGATTCAGTCGCGCGGGGTGGCGGACTGAGCCGGAGCAATGTGATTCTGACTGACGGGAGCACTGACCAATAGGACGAGGTGTGGAGATGCCGGAGTTGGACTGGGGCGGACAAATGAAAGAAGTCACACAACACCAGGTTATAGTCCAACAGCTTTATTTGAAATCACAAGCTTTCGGAGCGCTGCTCCTTCTTCAGGTGAAGTGAAGAAGGAGCAGCGCTCCGAAAGCTTGTGATTTCAAATAAAGCTGTTGGACTATAACCTGGTGTTGTGTGACTTCTTACAAATAGGACGAGGGTGGAGGTGGGAGGACTGAACTGGGCGGCCTGGTCCTCCAACCAATGGCGGCGCGGCAAGGGGGCGGGGCCTCCTCTCCAGCTCAGGTGCGCTGGGGCCGATTGTGACGCGCTGTCCCCAGGTGAGAGCAGCTCAGTCAGCACAGAGCTGGGGCTGGAATCTGGGAGAGGGGCCGCAGGCCTGGCAAAGGGGCACAAGCTTCACAATACAAGCTGCTTTCAAATGCACAATTGTTTCCTACACACAGCCTGGGTCACTCTGCAAAAAAAACTGTTTAACAATTCATCATAACTCCCCTGCTTTAGGAGAGGCGTAGAGTGCAAAAGCAAGGAAGTTATGATGAAACTGTGTAGAAGACTGGAGTCAGCTGTGGCTCAGTGGATAGCAGAGTCAGAAGGTTGTGGGTTCAAATCCCGCTCCAGGGACTTGAGTATATAAAGCGAGGCTGACACTCCAGTGCGGTGCTGAGGGAGTGCCGCACTGTTGGAGGGTCAGTACTGAGGGAGCGCCGCACTGTCGGAGGGTCAGTACTGAGGGAGCGCCGCACTGTCGGAGGGGCAGTACTGAGGGAGCGCCGCACTGTCGGAGGGGCAGTACTGAGGGAGCGCCGCACTGTCGGAGGGGCATTGCTGAGGGAGCGCCGCACTGTTGGAGGGGCAGTACTGAGGGAGTGCCGCACTGTCGGAGGGGCAGTACTGCGGGAGCGCCGCACTGTCGGAGGGACAGTGCTGCGGGAGAGCCGCATTGTCGGAGGGGCAGTAATGAAGGAGCGCTGCAGTGTTGGAGGGGCAGCGCTGAGGGAGAGCCGCACTGTCGGAGGGGCAGTAATGAAGGAGCGCTGCAGTGTCGGAGGTGCCGTCCTACGGATGAGACGTTAAACCGAGGCCCCCGTCTGCCCCCTCAGGTGGATGTAAAAGATCCCGTGGTGCTATTTCGAAGAAGTTATCCCCGGTGTTTTGAGCCCAATATTTATCCCTCAATGAACATGACGAAAAAACATTATCTGGTCATTATCACATTGCTGTTTGTGGGAGCTTGCTGTGCGCAAATTGGCTGCCGCGTTTCCCACATTACAACAGTGACTACACTTCAAAAGTACTTCATTGGCTGTAAAGCGCTTTGGGACGTCCGGTGGTCCTGAAAGGCAGTTAAAAAGGCAAATGGTATGCTGGCCTTCATTACAAGAGGATTTGAGTACAGGAGTAAAGAAGTATTACTCCAATTATATCTTCTTTCTTCTTAGGCAGTCCCTCAGAACCGAGGATGACTTGCTTCCACATTAAAAATGAGTTCTCAGGTGTAAGGGTAAACCGAGAGAGCTGCTTCTCCCCGAGACGGACCCGCTGATATAAAGGGTCGACTGGATCCATGTTTATCTGTAATTTAAACAGAGGTCTGGTCGTCTTCCGAGCTCTTTCCCCTAGAGGAGAGGGTAGAATGGGGGTCTTTAGTGTTAAATGGTTTCACCTGGGTCCATTGCTTCCATCACATACCCATCGGTTCCTGTAGACAAACACACGTATCACTTGTCATTAATACAGTACATGGCCCCATCCAACGGGCCCCATTCCCTTTCTTCCGATAACTTGCGTCATTACTTGTTGACCTATTCTGGGCAAGTTGTCTGGTTTAAGTCCAGCATTCTGCCTTTCTAGATCTTTAATCTGTTGTTGGTTCCTTACTTTATTTAGTGCTTGTACCTCCTGATTTAGTTGTACTAAGTATCGCCTTAATCTATCTTGCACTGGTCCTGGTCTTAAATACATATTTTGGTTCTGTCTTCACAAAGGAGGACACAAATAACATCCCAGAGATGTCAGGGAACATAGGGTCTAATGAAAGGGAGGAACTGATAGAAATCAGTATTTGTAGGGAAATTGACGGGATTGAAGGCCGATAAATCCCCAGGGCTGATAATCTACATCCTAGGGTACTTAAGAAATTGGCCCTAGAAATAGTAGATGCATTGCTGGTCATCTTCCAACATTCGATGGAATCTGGAACAGTACCCATGGATTGGCAGGTAGCTAATGTTACCCCACTGTTCAAAAAAGGTGGTAGAGAGAAAACGGGGAATTACAGATCGGTAGTGGGGAAAATGCTAGAGTCCATTATAAAGGATGTAATAGCAGAGCACTTGGAAAAATGTGACTGGATCGGACAAAGTCAACATGGAGTGTCCCTAAACTTACATAGAAACATTGAAGATAGGAGCAGGAGTAGGCCATTTGGCCCCTCGAGCCTGCTCCGCCATTCAATGTTCAAGTTTCTGGAGTGAGACTTGAACCCACAACTTTGTGCCTCAGAGGCGAGAGTGCTACGCACTGAGTCACTGGCTGACACTAAAGAACAAGCAGTTCTGACGAACGGTCATCAACCTGAAACGTTAACTCTGTTTCTCTCTCCACAGATGCTGCCTGACCTGCTGAGTATTTCCAGCATTTTCTGTTTTTATTAAAGAAACGAGGGAATGATTGCTGACAGGAGGAATGTTGGGTCGTCCTGCACATGCGCACCTCCCTGGCGGCTGAGGCGAAACACCGACTCGCCCCCACCTGAGCCGCTCATGCATACCAGATGTTGCGGCTCCACATGCGCGCCCGATGTTCCAACTGCGGGGTTTTGTGTGCTGAGCATGCACATTGCAGACCGATCAGGACGGGCGATTGTGGAGCAGGAGGGAGATCGTGGGGGCCATGAGCACATGTGCAGGACTCAGAGTCAACAGAGCGCTTTCTGGAGCATTGGGGCTTGTGGGTATTGCAGCCGCCATTACTGCTGATCCTTTCAAACAACCTGTGCAGCAGCTGGGGCCTGAAAATCAGGTTCACTGCCCCTAGGGTCAGAAAGGGGAAAATTAAACAACAGTTTGCCTCTGATCCTTTTCTGATCTCAATTTACAGGGTTATAGAAGTGGAGCAGTTACAGGCGGGAAGCTCAGACCAAACATCACGTCAGGATCTGACAGAGTCGCTCGATTCATCAGGACCTGAATATCATCGGCCTTTGCACATGGAAGGAGAAAGCAGCGATCGCAGCGATGACAAACCGCACAAGTGTTCGGTGTGTGGACGAGGATTCAGCCGATCGCCTGACCTGGCGAGACACATACACCGTCACACCGGGGAGAAACCGGGTAAAGGTGGGGACAGTGGGAAGGGATTCAGTTCCCCGTCTACGTTGGAAGTTCAACGGCGCAGTCACACCAGGGACAGTCCGTTCACCTGCTCCGTGTGTGGAAAGGGATTTGTTTGTTCATCCCACCTGCAAACACACCAGCGAGTTCACACTGATGAGAGACCATTTCAGTGTTCTGACTGTGGGAAGAGCTTTAAAAGCCCCGGGCATCTGAAGAAACACCAGCTTCTTCACACTGATGAGAGACCATTTCAGTGTTCTGACTGTGGGAAGAGCTTTAAAAGCACTGGGGTTCTGAAGCGACACCAGCTTGTTCACACTGATGAGAGACCATTTCAATGTTCTGACTGTGGGAAGAGCTTTAAAAGCCCTGGGGAACTGAAGGACCACCAGCTTGTTCACACTGATGAGAGACCATTTCAGTGTTCTGACTGTGGGAAGAGCTTTAAAAGCACTGGGGATCTGAAGCGACACCAGCTTGTTCACACTGATGAGAGACCATTTCAATGTTCTGACTGTGGGAAGAGCTTTAAAAGCCCCAGGGAACTGAAGGAACACCAGCTTGTTCACACTGATGAGAGACCATTTCAGTGTTCTGACTGTGGGAAGAGCTTTAAAAGCCCCGGGGAACTGAAGGAACACCAGCTTGTTCACACTGATGAGAGAACATTTCAGTGTTCTGACTGTGGGAAGAGCTTTAAAAGCACTGGGGATCTGAAGCGACACCAGCTTGTTCACACTGATGAGAGACCATTTCAATGCTCTGACTGTGGGAAGAGCTTTAAAAGCGCCAGGGAACTGAAGCAACACCAACTTGTCCACACTGATGAGAGACCATTTCAGTGTCCTAACTGTGGGAAGAGCTTTAAAATCCCCCGGGAGCTCAAGCTACACCAGCTTGTTCACACTGATGAGAGGCCATTTAAATGTTCTGACTGTGGGAAGAGTTTTAAAAGCTCCGGGAGTCTGAAGGGACACCAGCTTGTTCACACTGATGAGAGACCATTCACCTGCTCCGAATGTGGGAAGGGATTCACTCAGTCATTCAACCTCCTGTCACACCAGCGAGTTCACACTGGGGAGAGCCCGTTCACCTGCTCCATGTGTGGGAAGGGATTCACTCATTCATCCAACCTCCTGTCACACCAGCGAGTTCACACTGGGGAGAGACCATTCACCTGCTCCATGTGTGGGAAGGGATTCACTCATTCATCCACCATGCAGACACACCAGCTTGTTCACACTGACGAGCGACCCTTTAAATGTTCTGACTGTGGGAAGAGTTTTAAAAGCTCCGCGGAGCTCAAGCGACACCGGCCACTCCACACTGGAGAGAGGCCATTCACCTGCTCCGTGTGTGGGAAGGGATTCACTCTGTCATCCACCCTCCTGTCACACCAGCTTGTTCACACTGACGAGAGACCCTTTAAATGTTCTGACTGTGGGAAGAGCTTTAAATGCTCCCGGGAGCTGAAGAAACACCAGCGTGTTCACACTGACGAGAGACCCTTTAAATGTTCTGACTGTGGGAAGGGCTTTAAAAGCTCCGGGGATCTGAAGGAACACCAGCGAGTTCACACTGACGAGAGACCGTTTCAGTGTTCTGACTGTGGGAAGAGCTTTAAAAGCTCCGGGGATCTGAAGGAACACCAGCGAGTTCACACTGACGAGAGACCCTTTAAATGTTCTGACTGTGGGAAGAGCTTTAAAAGCTCTACGAGCCTTAAGAGACACCAGCGTGTTCACACTGATCATCGAATCTAACAGCACAGAAGGAGGTGATTTGGCCCATCCTGTCTGTGCCGGCTCTTTGAAAGAGCTGTCCAATTTAGTCCCAAACCCCAGCTTTATCCCCAGAACTCTGCAAACTAGTCCTCTTCAAGTACGTGTACAATTACCGTTTGAAAGTTCCTGTCGAACCTGATTCCAGCATCCTTTCAGATGGTGCGTTCCAGATCTTAACAACCCTCTGTGTGAAAACAATTCTCCTCATTTCCCTCTAGTTCTTTTAGCAACTATTTTAAAGCTGTGACCTTTGGTTACCGACCCACTTGCCAGAGTGAACAGTTTCTCCCTACTTGCTCGATCAAAACCCCTCATTATTTTGAACACCTCTATTTGGCCTCCTTTTAACCTTCTCTGCTCTAAGGGGAACAATCCCAGCTTCTCCAATCTCTCCACATAACTGAACTCCCTCGTCCCTGGTACAATCCTGGTCAACCTCCTCTGTACTCTCTCCAAGGCCTTGACATCCTTCCTAAAGTGTGGTGCCCAGAACTGTACACAAGACTCCAGCTGAGGCCAAAACCCTGCAGCTGCACAAAACCCTGGTTAGACCACACCTGGAGCACTGTGAGCAGTTCTGGGCACCACACCTTAGGAAGGATATATTGGCCTTGGAGGGAGTGCAGCGTAGGTTTACCAGAATGATACCCGGACTTCAAGGGTTAAGTTACGAGGAGAGATTACACAAATTAGGGTTGTATTCCCTGGAATTTAGAAAGTTAAGGGGTGATCTGATCGAAGTTTTCAGGATATTAAGGGGAACAGATAGGGTAGATAGAGAGAAACTGTTTCCGCTGGTTGGGCAGTCTAGGACTAGGAGGCATAGACTAAAATTAGAGCCAGACCTTTCAGGAGTGAAATTAGGAAACACTTCTACACACAAAGGGTGGTAGAAGTTTGGAACTCTCTTCCACAAACGGCAATTGATGCGAGATCAATCGTTAATTTGAAATCTGAGATTAATAGGTTTTTGTTACTCAAAGGTATTAAGGGATATGGGCCAAAGGCGGGTGTATGGAGTTAGATCACAGATCAGCCATGATCTCATTGAATGGCGGAACAGGCTCGAGGGGCTGAATGGCCTCCTCCTGTCCTATGTTCCTCACTAGTGATTTGTAAAGGTTTAGTGTAACTTCCTTGTTTTTGTATTCAATGGCCCTATTTACAAAGCCAAGTATCCCACACACTTTCTGAACCGCCTCACCAACTTGCCGCGGCACTTTCAAAGATTTGTGAATATGGACCCCCAGGTCCCTCTGCTCTTGCACCCCCTCAAAATAGTCCCATTTAGATTATACGGCCTCTCCCTGTTGTTTCTCCCAAAGTGCATCACTTCACACTTATCCTCATTTAATTTAATCTGCCTTGTGTCTGCTCATTTCACAGTCTGTCTCTGTCCTTCTGTAGTCTGCTACTACTATG
The DNA here is from genome assembly GCF_052327205.1 of Somniosus microcephalus. Lineage (NCBI taxonomy): Eukaryota > Metazoa > Chordata > Chondrichthyes > Squaliformes > Somniosidae > Somniosus > Somniosus microcephalus. The sequence continues at coordinate 129,641 of NW_028225405.1, read as the reverse complement.
CTCACTATTTACTACGTTGCCAAGTTTTGTATCATCTGCAAACTTCAAACTTGTACACCTATACCCAAGTCCAGGTCAGTTATATATAACAAGAAAAGCAATGGTCCTAATCCCGACCCCTGGGGAACCCACTGCATACTTCCCTCCAGTCAGAAAAACATCCCTCAGCACTGCTCACTGTCTCCTATCCCTCGGCCAATTATATACCCAAATTACCATCAGCCCTTTAATACCATGTGCTTCTCTTTTCTGAGTAGGTCTCTCGTGTGGTACTTTATCAAATGCCTTTAGAAAGTCCATAAGAACATAAGAAATAAGAGCAGGAGTTGGCCATATGGCCCCTCGAGCCTGCTCCGCCATTCAATAAGATCATGGCTGATCATCGACCTCAACTCCACTTTCCCGCCCGATCTCCATATCCCTTGATTCCCCTAGAGTCCAACAATCTATCGATCTCAGCCATGAATATACTCAAAGGCTCAGCATTCACAGCCCTCTGGGGCAGAGAATTCCAAAGATTCACCACCCTCTGTGTGAAGAAATTCCTCCTCATCTCAGTCTTAAATGGCCGACCCCTTATCCTGAGACTATGCCCCCTAGTTCTAGACACTCCAGCCAGGGGGAAACAACCTCTCAGCATCTACCCTGTCAATCCCCTTCAGAATCTTGTATGTTTCAATGAGATCACCTCTCATTCTTCTAAACTCCAGAGAGTATCGGCCCATTCTACACAATCTCTCATCACAGGACAGCTCTCTCACCCCAGGAATCAATCTAGTGAACCTTCGCTGCACCGCCTCCAAGGCAAGTATATCCTTCCTTAGATAAGGAGACCAAAACTGTGCCCAGTACTCCAGGTGTGGTCTCACCAAGGCCCTGTACAATTGGAGCAAGACTTCCTTACTCTTATACTCCAACCCCCTTGTAATAAAGGCCAGCATGCCATTTGCCTTCCTTATTGCTTGCTGTACCTGCACGCTAGCTTTCTGTGTTTCTTGCACGAGGACACCCAAATCTCTCTCAACACCAACATTTGAAAGTTTCTCACCATTTAAAAAAGATTCTGTTTTTCTATTCTTCCTACCAAAGTGAATAACCTCACATTTCCCTACATTACACTCCATCTGCCACCTTACTGCCCACTCACTCAGTCTATCTATATCCCTTTACAGACTCTCTGTGTTCTCCTCACAGCTTACTGTCCCACCGAGCTTTGTATCATCAGCAAACTTGGATACATTACACTCGGTCCCTTCATCTAGGTCATTAATATAGATTGTAAATAGCTGAGGCCCCAACACTGATCCTTGCGGCACCCCACTAGTTACAGCCTGCCAACCTGAAAAAGATCCATTTATCCCTACTCTTTGTTTTCTGTCCGTTAACCAATCCTCTATCCATGTTACTATATTACCCCCAACCCCGTCAGCCCTAATCTTGTGTAATAATATTTTATGTGGCACCTTGTCGAATGCCTTTTGGAAATCCAAATATACTACATCCACTGGTTCCCCTTTATCTACCCTGCTAGTTACATCCTCAGGTAACTCTAATAAATTTGTCAAACACGATTTCCCTTTCATAAAACCATGTTGACTCAGCCGACCCATGTTATGATTTTCTAAGTGCCCTGATACAACTTCCGTAACAATGGATTCCAGCATTTTCCCAACGACTGATGTCATGCTAACTGGCCTGTCGTTCCCTGTTTTTTCTCTCCCTCCTTTCTTGAATAGCGGTGTTACATTTGCGACCTTCCAATCCGCTGGGACCATTCTAGAACCTCGGGAATTTTGGAAGATCAAAACCAATGCATCCACTATCTCTTCAGCCACCTCTTTTAGAACCCTAGGACGTAGGCCGTCAGGTCCAGGGGATTTGTCGGCTTTTAGTCCCATTAGTTTCTCTAGTACTTTACATTAAGTTCCTCACCCTCATTAAACCCTCGGTTCCCCACCATCTTTGGTATGCTTTTGTGTCTTCTACTGTGAAGAGATACAAAATATTTGTTTTATCGTTTCTGCCATTTCCTTATTCCCCATAATAATTTCTCCTGTCTCTACCTCTAAGGGACCAACGTTGTCAGCTGTGGCTCAGTGGGCAGCTCACTCGCCTCTGGGTCAAAGGGTGGTGGGTTCAAGTCCCACTCCAGAGACTCGAGCACATAAAGCTAGGCTGACACTCCAGTGCAGTGCTGAGGGAGTGCGGCACTGTCAGAGTCATAGAGTCATAGAGTCATAGAGTTTTACAGCACAGAAAGAGGCCCTTCGGCCCATCGTGTCTGCGCCGCCCATCCATCCCTGTCCAGTCTAATCCCATTTTCCAGCATTTGGTCCATAGCCTTGTATGCAATGGCATTTCAAGTGCTCATCCAAATGCTTCTTGAATGTTGTGAGGGTTCCTGCCTCTACCACCCTTTCAGGCAGTGAGTTCCAGCTTCCAACCACCCTCTGGGTGAAAAAGTTCCTCCTCAAATCCCCCCTAAATCTCCTGCCCCTTACCCTGAATCTGTGCCCCCTTGTTATTGACCCCCCTACTAAGGGGAAAAGTTCCTCTTTATCTACCCTATCTATGCCCCTCATCATTTTGTACACCTCAATCAGGTCCCCCCTCAGCCTCCTTTGCTCCAAGGAAAACAACCCCAGCCTGTAGAGTCTCTCTTCATAGCTAAGGCGCTCCATCCCAGGTAACATCCTGGTGAATCTTCTCTGCACCCTCTCCAGAGCAATCACATCCTTCCTATAGTGAGGCGACCAGAACTGCACACAGTACTCCAGCTGTGGCCTCACCAGCGTTTTGTACAGCTCCATCATAACCTCCCTACTCTTATATTCTATGCCTCTGCTAATGAAGGCAAGTATCCCATATGCCTTTTTAACCACCTTATCTACCTGCTCCGCTGCCTTCAGGGATCTATGTACATGTACACCAAGGTCCCTCTGACCCTCTGTACTTCCTAGGGCCCTACCACCCATTGTGTATTCCCTTGCCTTATTTGACCGTCCAAAATGCATCACCTCGCATTTTTCCGGGTTAAATTCCATTTGCCACTTTTCCGCCCATCTGACCAACCCGTTAATATCGTCCTGTAGCCTGAGACTTTCCTCCTTGCAATTTACCACCCCACCAATTTTCGTGTCATCCGCGAACTTACTGATCATACCCTTTACATTCTCATCCAAATCGTTAATGTAGATCACAAACAGCAAGGGACCCAGCACCGATCCCTGAGGTACCCCACTGGACACAGGCTTCCAGTCACAAAAGCAACCTTCGACCATCACCCTCTGCCTCCTGCCACTCAGCCAGTTTAGGATCCAACGCGCCAAGGCCCCCTGGATCCCATGGGCTCTTACCTTCTTGACCAGTCTCCTATGCGGGACTTTGTCAAAAGCTTTACTGAAGTCCATGTAAACCACATCCACAGCATTTCCCTCATCTACACAGCTAGTCACCCCCTCGAAAAATTCAATCAGATTGGTCAGACATGATTTACCCTTGACAAAGCCATGCTGACTATCCCCGATTAATCCTTGCCTCTCCAAGTGGAGACTAATTCTGTCCCTCAGAATTTTTTCCAATAATTTCCCTACCACAGATGTTAGGCTCACTGGCCTGTAATTCCCTGGTTTATCCCTGCTACCCTTCTTGAATAATGGTACTACGTTAGCTGTTCTCCAGTCCTCTGGTACATCCCCTGTGGCCAGAGAGGTTCTGAAAATTTGTGTCAGAGCCCCCGCAATCTCCTTCCTTGCCTCACACAACAGCCTGGGATACATCTCGTCCGGGCCTGGGGATTTATCCACTTTTTGGCCTGCTAAAACCGCTAGTACCTCCTCCCTCTCGATGCTAATATGTTCAAGTATGTCACAGTCCCCTTGCCCGATTTCTATGCCTACATCATCTTTCTCCACAGTGAACACGGAGGCAAAAAATTCATTTAAAACCCCACCTACTTCTTCTGGCTCTACACACAGCTTGCCACTTTGGTCCCTATCTTTCAGATGAGACGTTAAACCGAGGCCCCGTCTGCTCTCTCGGGTGGATGTAAAAGATCCCATGGCAGTATTTTGAAGAAGAGCAGGGGAGTTATCCCCGTTGCCAATATTTATCCCTCAACCAACATAACAAAACCGATTATCTGGTCATTATCACATTGCTGTTTGTGGGAGCTTGCTGAGTGAAAATTGGCTGCTGCACTTCCCACATTACAACAGTGGCTACACTTCAAAAAGTAAAGTGCTTTGAGACGTCCAGTGGTCGTGAATGGCGCTATAAAAATGCAAGTCTTTCTTTACTTTTGCTACTCTCTTCCTTTTTGATGCTTTTGATTTAATGATTAAACATTTAAGAAATTATTGCAGTGACAAAGGCTGTCTGTGAAACTGGAGGAAATTTGTCTTTAAATAATGTTATTTAAAAAAAATTTTTTAATGTAAGATTGAACATTTTATTTACAGTAAATGACATTTACAGAGCTCAGGTCTCAGCTCTTTGTACAAAGTCACAAGCCCTCATGCCTACAAGGCAGGGGTCCCAGTCTCTACAAGCTTCTTGGTCGTCTTCACTTGTTCATCTGGATAATGGGTCTCCAGGAATTCACACAGATGAGGGTCGGCGCTCTCAGTGGAGAGTTTGTGCAGATCCAGCAGACTCTGGTTGACATTCTTCTCCATCTGCAGGGCTCTCTGCATCGCCGAGCGGAGCCTCTCGCTCTCCCGGCCGAACAAGTGGACTGTAATGAAACTTAAAAACTTAAATTCATTTTTGAAACTTATCAAATTAAATTAAATTCACCCCAGCCGGGGTGACAATGCACTCCAGTCCTCGCGGCACCCACCGGTCTCGGAAGGTCTCAAGTGTGCCGGCAGACACCGCGTGCTCCATCTCCAGGGCCACCCGGGCATGAACATGGCCGCGGAAGAGAGGCAAGCAATCGGGCCGAACGACCCCCTCGACTGCCCGCTGCCTGGACCTGTTTATTGCCATTTTGGCCAGGCTCAGGAGCAGTCCTACAAGGAGGTCCTCCAATCTGCCTGCTCCCCTTCGCACCGGGTGGCCGTAGATCAGGAGCGTGGGACTGAAGTGCAACCAAAAATCGAGGAGCAGCCCCTTCAAAAAATGGAACAGGGGCTGCAACCTCTCACATTCCACATAAACATGGAACACAGACTTCTCTAGGCTGCAGAAAAGGCAGGCAGCCTGGGAGTCTGTGAACCTACTTAACATTTTATTGCAAGGGACGGCTCCGTGCAACACCCTCCAGGCCAAGTCCCCAATAGAACAAGGGAGGACTCCCGCATAGAGAGCCCTCCATTGGGGACCTCCGCCTCCACGCCAAGGCGTGTACGGACGGCAGACGATGATGGCAAAGTGGAGAGTGTGCAGCAGCAGCCCGTACAGGAAACCCCTCCATGCAGAGCTCAAGGGCACGGGGGACATTTCCCCGAGGCGGCTCAAGTTGTGAGGCGCCATTTCCTGAGAGGGGTTTCAGGGTCGTGCGCCGATGAGGAATTCTGTCCGAACGGGGGTCAGTTCGGACGGGATCACCCCATGTGCTTGAGCCTCCTCGATACACCTAGTGGAGTCAGGGCCCACTGCCGCTTTCAGCAACTCGATGGCTTTGGCCGTGCGCCAGACGTTGGCCAAGGACAGGCGCTGTGCCAGCTCTTCTGGCACCATCCAGCCCACTCCTCCACCATATAGCAGGTCCCTGATTCTAGTCACCTTGCCAGGCACAGCCCTGCTCTCTGCCAGCCACCCGATCCAGCAGTCACGGAGGTGCGGATTCCTGAGCAGCGGCTCCCGAAGGAGAACCGCCACTCCTGATGGGGGAGAACTCCACCTGGAGGCGACGCTGTTCCAGACCCATAGCAGTTCCTGGTAGAAGACAGGCAGCTCCCACAGGTAGGCATGTGTACCACCCAATTCCACAAACAGGAGCTGCGTGTCGTAATTGAGGCCATGCAGCTGACAGAAGAAATATGTCGCCAGCACACACCATCGAGGAGGATTCTCGATGTACAGGTATCTCTGCAGGATCCGAGTGGGTTTGGGAGGTGCTGCTGAAGAAGTATTGGCGAGTTGCTGCAGTGCATCTTGTCGATGGAACACACTGCAGCCACAGTGCACTGGTGGTGCAGCAAGTCACTATTTAAGGTGGTGGATGGGGTGCCAATCAAGCGGGCTGCTTTGTCCTGGATGGTGTCGAGCTTCTTGAGTGTTGTTGGAGCTGCACTCATCCAGGCAAGTGGAGAGTATTCTATCACACTCCTGACTTGTGCCTTGTAAATGGTGGAAAGGCTTTGGGGAGTCAGGAGGTGAGACACTTGCCACAGGATACCCAGCCTCTGACCTTTGGAATTCTCTTCCCCAGAGAGCTGTGGAGGCTGGGTCATTGAATGTGTTTAAGGTGGAGATAGACAGATTTTTGAACGATAAGGGAGTCAAGGGTTATGGGGAGCGGGCAGGGAAGTGGAGTTGAGGCCAAGATCAGATCAGCCATGATTTTATTGAATGGCGGAGCAGGCTCGAGGGGCCAAATGACCTACTCCTGCTCCTACGCCTTATGTTCTTGTGTCTCTCATCAGCTCCAGCCGCTGAGTTGTGTCTGACACCGCGCATGCGTCCCATGGCCTCGCCCTCTCCTGCTCCACAGGTGCCCGGCCCGCACCGCGCATGCTCAGCACACACCCTGGGCCCCTGTCAATCATCCTCCCCCGCGCCTGCGCGCTGGGCCCCTGAGCACCAGGCTGCCGCACGGGGCTTTCTTTGTAAAGACGGTGTTGGTGAAGAGCCGCAATCAATGAGGGAAAGTGAGTTTTGCGAGGGGGCGGAGTGAACCGCAGCACGTGATCGCGGGGCCTGTGACTGATGGGAGCTCTGACCAAAAGGAAGAGCGCGGGCGGAGCTGACTGGCGGCGGGTCCTCCAACCAATGGCGGCGCGGCAAGGGGGCGGGGCCTCCTCTCCAGCTCAGGTGCGCTGGGGCCGATTGTGACGCGCTGTCCCCAGGTGAGAGCAGCTCAGGCAGCACAGAGCTGGGGCTGGAATCTGGGAGAGGGGCCACAGGCAGTGGGCCTGGCAAAGGGACAGTCACTGATTGAATAATAAACAGGGGTAAGGGGACACTCGCCTCACATCATATATATATTAATGAATACTTTACATCTGTTTTCACAAAAGAGAGGGACGATGCTGACATCACAATCAGGGAGGAGGAGTGTGAAATATTAGATGAAATAAACATAGTGTAAGAGGAAGTATTAAGGGGTTTAGCATCTTGGAAAGTCGATAAATCCCCAGGCCCGGATGAAATGTATCCCAGACTGTTAAGAGAAGTAAGAGAGGAAATAGCAGAGGCTCTGACCATCATTTTCCAATCCTCTCTGGCTACAGGGGTGGTGCCGGAGGACTGGAGGACTGCTAACGTGGTACCGTTGTTTAAAAAGGGAGAAAGGGATAAACTGAGTAATTACAGGCCAGTCAGCCTAACCTCGGTGGTGGGAAAATTATTGGAAAAGATTCTGAGGGACAGGATAAATCTTCATTTAGAAAGACACGGATTAATCAGGGACAGTCAGCATGGATTTGTTAAGGGAAGGTCGTGTCTGACTAACTTGGTTGCATTTTTGAGGAGGTAAGAAGGAGGGTCGATGAGGGTAGTGCATTTGATGTAGTCTATATGGATTTTAGCAAGGCTTTTGATAAGGTCCCACATGGCAGACTGGTCACGACAGTAAAAGCCCGTGGGATCCAAGGCAAAGGGACAAGTTGGATCCAAAATTGGCTCAGAGGCAGGAAACAAAGGGTAAAGGTCGAAGGGTGTTTGTGACTGGAAGGCTGTTTCCAATGGGGTTCCACAGGGCTCAGTACTGGGTCCTTTGCTTTTTGTGGTATAAATCAATGATTTGGACTTGAATGTAGGAAGTATGATTAAGAAGTTTGCAGATGATGCAAAAATTGGCCGTGTGGTTGATAATGAAGAAGAAAGCTGCAGACTGCAGGAAGATATCAATGGACTGGTCAGGTGGGCAGAACAGTGGCAAATGGAATTGAATCTGGAGAAGTGTGAGGTAATACATTTGGGGAGGGCTAACAAGGCAAGAGAATAGACTATAAATGGTAGGACACTGAGAAGTGCAGAGGATCAGAGGGACCTTGGAGTGCATGTCCACAGATCCCTGAAGGTAGCAGGACAGGTAGATAAGGTGGTTAAGAAGGCACACGGAATGCTTGCCTTTATTAGCCAAGGCATAGAATATAAGAGCAGGGAGGTTATACTTGAACTGTATAAAACACGAGTTAGGCTGCAGCTAGAACACTGCGTGTAGTTCTGGTCACCACATTACAGGAAGGATGTGATTGTACTAGAGAGGGTGCAGAGGAGATTTACGAGGATGTTGCCTGGGCTGGGGAATTTTAGCTACCAGGAAAGATTGGAGAGGCTCGGGTTGTTTTCTTTGGAACAGAGGAGGCTGAGGGGAGACTTAATTGAGGTGTATAAAATTATGAGGGGCCTAGATAGAGTGGATAGGAAGGACCTATTTCCCTTAGCAGAAGGGTCAATAACCAGAGGGCACAGATTTAAAGTAATTGGTCGGAAGGTTAGAGGGGATTTGAGGAGAATTTTTTTCACCCAGAGGGTGGTGAGGGTCTGGAACTCACTGCCTGAAAGGGTGGTAGAGGCAGAAACCCTCATCACATTAAAAAGTACTTGGATATGCACTTGAAGTGCCGTAACCTACAAGGCTACGGACCAAGTGCTGGAAAGTGGGATTAGGGTGGATAGCTTTTTGTCGGCCGGCACGGACAAGATGGGCTGAATGGCCTCCTTCTGTGCTGTAAATTTCTATGATACATTGATCATCCCATTCCCAAGCTGACTCTGTGTTAACACCTCAGACGAGCCGTCCCACGTAGGGTGACTCCCTCAACCTGTTCTCCTGGTTACAGAACCAGTTTGTGTCTCTCAGGAATGCCCAAGGCTCTGTTGTCTGGGCTCCAACTCACTCGTGACCTCACATGTTGCAACAAGTCTGCTGCCTGAGCAGTTTGCAGTGTTATTAGGTCTGTGGGTCTCTTAGCAACCAGCTCCCTTATCTAGGACAAAGGGCTCATCTCCTGACTTTGGGTGTTATCATTCGAAACTTCAGCATTCTCTGTCTTTTAGCTTCAATCTGTCTGTGTCCACCCAGTGACAACACTGAGCTCCTCCCTCCAACCACTGACACTCGTCCTCTTGCTGAGAAAGAAAGACTTGCATTTATATAGCGCCTTTCACAACCTCAGGATGTTCCAGAGCGCTTTACAGCCAATGAAGTACTTCTGAAGTGTAGTCATTGTTGCAATGTAGGAAACGTGGCAGCCAGTTGGTGCACAGCAAGCTGCCACAAACAGCAATGTGACAATGACCAGATAATCTATTTCAGTGATGTTGATTGAGGGATAAATATTGGCCCCAGGACACCGGGGAGAACTCCCCTGCTCTTCTTCAATGTCGTGCCATGGGATCTTTTACATCCACCTGAAAGAGCAGACGGGGGCCTCGGTTTAACATTTCATCCGAAAGGCGGCACCTCTGACAGTGCAGCACTCTCTCAGTACTGGAGTGTCAGCCTAGATTTTTATGCTCAAGTCTCTGGACTGGGACTTGAACCCACGACCTTCTGACTCAGAGGTGAGAGTGCTGCCCACTGAGCTAAAGTGCCTGGAGCTAAGCCAGCTGGGATACTTGACATAGGATTACATCGGATATACGGCACAGAAACAGGCCATTCAGTCCAACCAGTCCATGCCGGTGTTTATGCTCCACTCGAGCCTCCTCCTGTCTTTCCTCATCTAAATCTATCAGCATAACCCTCGATTCCCTTCTCCCTCATATGCTTGTCTAGCCTCCCCTTAAATGCATCGATACTATTCGCTTCAACCACTCCCTGTGGCAGCGAGTTCCACATTCTCACCACTCTCTGGGTAAAGAAGTTTCTCCTGAATTCACTATTGGATTTCTTGGTGACTATCTTATATTGAGGCCTCTAGTTATGCTCTTCCCCACAAGTGGAAACATTCTCTCTGTATCCACTCTATCAACATTTTTCATAATTTTAAAGACCTCTATTAGGTCACCCCTCAGCCTTCTGTTTTCAAGAGAAAAGAGACCCAGCCTGTTCATCCTTTCCTGATATGTATACCCTCGCATTTCTGGTATCATCCTTGTAAATCTTCTCTGCACCCTCTCCAGTGCCTCTATATCCTTCTTATAATATGGTGACCAGAACTGTACACAGTACTCTAAGTGTGGTCTAACCAAGGTTCGATACAGGTTTAGCATAACTTCACTACTTTTCAATTCTATCCCTCTAGAAATAAACCCTAGTGCTTGGTTTGCTTTTTTTATGGCCTTGCTAACCTGTGTCGCAACTTTTAGTGATTTGTGTATTTGTACTCCGAGATCCCTTTGTTCCTCTACCCCACCTAGACTCGCACCCTCCCAGTGATAAGTGACCTCCCCATTCTTCCGACCAAAATGTAATACCTCACATTTATCTGTTCAGCCTTGGTCACTCTGCAAAAACTCTGGAATGTTTCATAATGAAATCAGGGAGTCAAAAAGCTCAGGTGAGGCAGTTTAAAAAGACAGTCCCTGACCAGAGATTGCTGGATGCTGACACTCGGTGCTCACGAGGATAGAATGTCCCATTCCCCAGGCACGGACATCCAGCACCTCGATCACAGCAACAATTCACAAAACAATGGCAATATAACTTGGAGCAGAGACGGTTAAGTGGAGCTGTGATCGAGGTGCTCAAAATTATGAGAGGTTTTCATCGAGCAAACAAGGAGAAGCTGTTGTCACTGGCAGGAGGGTCGGTAACGAGAGGACACAGATTTCAGATCATTGGCAAAAGAATCGAGAGAGGAAATGAGGAGACTTTTTTTACACAGTGAATTGTGATGATCTGGAATGCACTGCCTGAATGGGAGGTGGAAGCAGATTCAATAGTAACTTTCAAAAGGGAATTGGATATATACTAAAAGCAGAAATTTGCAGGGCTGTGGGGAAATAGCAGGGCAGTGGGACTAATTGCATCGCTCTTTCAGAGAGCTGGCACCAGCACGATGGGCCGAAAGGCATCCTACTGTGCTCTATGATTCTATAACATCAGCTTCTCTCTGCTCACTGGTACTGAGAGAACAGGGAATAATCTTTAAATCCAGCCCAGTTATTGGGGGCTCTTAACATTAACAAGCCCCAGTTGCCTGAATTAACATGGTTCAGTCCTGGATGTGATTAAAGGCATCGGAAACAGTGGAATCGACCCACCGCAGTCACAATGTGGACACGCTGGTGTGTCAGCGGGTGGGATACACCAGGGAATCCCTTTCCACACACTGAGGTTGACAAATGAGCGGGAGTCCCAGGGTTTCGGACACCAGATAATCAAGCTCACAAGAACACAAATTGTCTCTCCAGGCTTTATTAAGAGCGCTGCATAACACAGATCAGGTGATAATGCCCTCAATCTGGAGAATAGAAGTACAGTGGATTCACGCGCGATCTTAAGAACATAAGAAATAGGAGCAGGAGTAGGCCAATCGGCCCCTCGAGCCTGCTCCGCCATTCAATAAGATCATGGCTGATCTGATCCTAACCGCCAATCTACTATCACAGAACCATCTCCTGAATCTAACAGAATTAGGAGCAGGATCAGGCTACACGGCCCCTGGGCCCACTCCGCTACCCACAGGGCCATGACCGATCCGAACCTAGACTCATGTCCAAATTCCTGCCCGCTCCCCATAACCCTTTATTCCCTTTACTTCTAGGAAACTGTCTATTTCTGTTTTAAATTTATGTAATGATGTAGCTTCTACAGCTTTTTGGGGCAGCATATTCCATGGACCTACCACCCTCTGAGTGAAGTAGTTCCTCCTCATCTCAGTTTTGAAAGAGCAGCCCCTTATTCTAAGACTATGCCCCCTAGTTCTAGTTTCACCCATCATCGGGAACATCCTCCCCGCATCCACCCGATCCAACCCCTTCACAATCTTGTATGTTTCAATAAGATCGCCTCTCATCCTTCTGAACTCCAATGAGTAGAGTCCCAATCGACTCAACCTCTCCTCATATGTCCATCCCCTCATCCCCGCGATTAACCGAGTGAACCTTCTTTGTACTGACTCGCGAGCAAGTATGTCTTTTCTTAAGTATGGACACCAAAACTGTATGCAGTATTCCAGGTGCGGTCTCACCAATACCTTGTACAACTGAAGCAATACCTCCCTATTTTTATATTCTATCCCCCTAGCAATGAAAGCCAACATTCCATTGGCCTTCTTAATCACTTGCTGCACCTGCATACTAACCTTTTGAGTTTCGTGCACCAGGACCCCCAGATCCCTTTGTACTTCAGTACTTTCCAGTTTCTTGCCATTAAGATAGTAACTTGCTCTACGATTTTTCCTGCCAAAGTGCATAACCTCACACTTTCCAGTATTGTATTCCATCTGCCAAATCTCTGCCCACTTACTTAGCCTGTCTATGTCCCCTTGCAGGTTTTTTATGTCCTCCTCACTCACTATTTTCCCTCCCATCTTAGTATCATCTGCAAACTTTGATATGTTACACTCAGTCCCCTCCTCCAATTCGTTAATATAGATTGTAAAGAGTTGGGGACCCAGCACTGAACCCTGTGGAACACCACTAGTTACTGATTGCCAGTCCGAGAATGAACCATTTATCCCAACTCTCTGCCTTCTGTTAGATAGCCAATCCTCTATCCATGCCAGAATATTACCCCCAATCCCATGATTTTTTATCTTAAGCAATAATCTTTTGTGTGGCACCTTGTCAAATGCCTTTTGGAAGTCTAAATACACTACGTCCACTGGTTCCCCTTTATCCACCCTATATGTTACTTCCTCAAAGAACTCCAGCAAATTTGTCAAACATGACTTCCCCTTCATAAAACCATGCTGACTTTGTCCTATTAAATTATGATTATCCAAATGTCCTGTTACTGTCTCCTTAATAATGGACTCCAATATTTTACCTACCACAGATGTTAGGCTATAGTTTCCAGCCTTCCGTCTACTGCCCTTTTTAAATAAGGGCGTTACATTAGCAGTTTTCCAGTCTGCTGGGACCTTTGCGGAGTCCAGGGAGTTTTGGAAAATTATTACCAATGCATCCACAATCCCTACCGCCACTTCCCTTAAGACCCTAGGATGTAAGCCATCAGGTCCAGGTGATTTATCCGCCTTGAGTCCCATTATTTTACCGAGTACCACTTCCTTAGTGATTTTGATCGTGTTTAGCTCCTCCCCCCCTATAGCCCCCTGTTTGTCCAGTGTTGGGATATTCTTAGTGTCTTCTACTGTAAAGACTGATACAAAATATTCATTCAGTGTTTTTGCCATCTCCATATTTCCCACCATTAATTCCCCGGTCTCATCCTCTAAGGGGCCAACATTTACTTTAGCCACCCTTTTTCTTTTTATATAACTATAAAAACTCTTACTATCTGTTTTTATATTTTTTGCTAATTTACTTTCATAATCTATCTTCCCTTTCTTAATCAATGTTTGTTATTTTTTGCTGTCTTTTAAAGTTTTCTCAATCCTCGATCCTCCCACTAGATTTGGCTACCTTATATGCCCTTGTTTATAGTCGAATGCTATCCTTAATTTCCTTACTTATCCATGGATGGCTGTCTTTTCTTTTACACCCTTTTCTTCTCAGTGGAATATATATTTTTTGGAAGTTGTAAAATAACTCCTTAAATGTACACCACTGATCATGTATCGTCTTACCCTTTAATCTATTTTCCCAATCCACTCTATTCAATTCCGCTCTCATACCTTCATAGTCTCCTTTATTCAAGCTTAGCACGCTTGTTTGAGAGCCAACCTTCTCACCCTCTAATTGAATATGGAATTCAACCATGTTATGGTCACTCATTCCAAGGGGATCCTTTACTAGGACATTTTCTAGGTCCTTTACTAGGACCTTCTCGAGTCTGTTCCAACTGACAATGGCTTAAGTGGCCTGTTCTTATACACAAGCTTGGTTACCGCTCAGGAAATGAGATTGTTTGGACCCGTCTGTTGACTGCCTCCTGAACTCCTGCTAATTCAGGGAATTTAGTCCATCTGTGACCAGACTATAACCACAAGACCGTCGGGTTATCACAACTATACGGTCCGTGAGGTTATTATTAGATTCAAACCCAGACGTTGTGCCTTCACTTGTCTGGCACTTCATCCCATAACACGGGTACAGGGGCTCAGTAATGTTTCATCCATCAGAAAAAGACAAAGTACAACAACATACTGGTCAGCTTAACAGAATCTCATCATATTTAAGGGGCCATCAATATAAAATAGTCTCTGACAGATCAAGTAGGGAATTCAGGAGAAATGTCTTTACCTAGAGAGTGGTGAGAATGGGGAACTCGCTACCACAGGGAGTAGTTGAGGTGAACAGCACAGATGGATTTATGGGGAAGCCCCACAAGGGAGAAAGGAATGGGAGGATGTGTTGATCGGGTTAATTGAAGTAGGGTGGGTGTGGGGCATAAACACTGGCATGGACCAGTTGGGCCGAATGGCCTGTTTCTGTGCTGTACATTCTATGTAACACCATCAACAGTCAAACAAAGGGAATCATCAGCACAAAAATCTTAAAGATTAAACAGCAGTCCAAGAATTTCTAAAACATTCATCCATTCCATGTTCATGTCGCCCCAGCTACAGAACAGTGTGAACTCGTTGGTGTCTCAGCAGGTGGGATGACTGAGTGAATCCCTTCCCACACACAGAGCAGGTGAAAGGCCTTTCATTAGTGTGAACTCGCTGGTGTGTCAGCAGGTGGGATGAATGAGTGAATCCCTTCCCACACACAGAGCAGGTGAAAGGCCTCTCCCCAGTGTGAACTCGCTGGTGTGTCAGCAGGTGGGATGACTGAGTGAATCCCTTCCCACACACAGAGCAGGTGAAAGGCCTTTCATTAGTGTGAACTCGCTGGTGTGTCAGCAGGTGGGATGACTGAGTGAATCCCTTCCCACACACAGAGCAGGTGAAAGGCCTCTCCCCAGTGTGAACTCGCTGGTGTGTCAGCAGGTGGGATGACTGAGTGAATCCCTTCCCACACACAGAGCAGGTGAAAGGCCTCTCCCCAGTGTGAACTCGCTGGTGTGTCAGCAGGTGGGATAACTGAGTGAATCCCTTCCCACACACAGAGCAGGTGAACGACCTCTCCCCAGTGTGAACTCGCTGGTGTGTCAGCAGGTGGGATGACTGAGTGAATCCCTTCCCACACAAAGAGCAGGTGAAAGGCCTTTCATTAGTGTGACCTCGCTGGTGTCTCAGCAGGTGGGATGACTGAGTGAATCCCTTCCCACACAGAGCAGGTGAACGGCCTCTCCCCAGTGTGAACTCGCTGGTGTGGCAGCAGGTGGGATGACTGAGTGAATCCCTTCCCACACACAGAGCAGGTGAAAGGCCGCTCCCCGGTGTGAACTTGTTGGTGTTCTAGCAGTGTTGAGGACCGAGTGAATCCCTGCCCACACACGGAGCAGGTGAACAGTCACTCCCCAGTGTGAACTCGCTGGTGTGCCGTCAAATGTCCAGAGCGTTTAAAGCTCTTCCCACAGTCAGAACATTTAAATAGTCTCTCATCAGTGTGAGCTCGCTGGTGTTCTTTCAGATCCCCAGAGCTTTTAAAGCTCTTCCCACAGTCAGAACACTTAAATGGTCTCTCATCAGTGTGAACTTGCTGGTGTCTCAGCAGATTGAATGACCGAGTGAATCCCATCCCACACACGCAGCAGGTGAATGGCCTCTTTCCTGCTCTCTCCAGCTGGTGTCCCTTCAGCTTCTGGGAGATTTTAAAGCTTTTCCCACAGTCAGAATGTTTCACCAGCCTCTCCCCAGTGTGAACTCGTTGGTGTGCCAGCAGATTCGAGGACCGAGTGAATTCCTTCCCACACACTGAGCAGGTGAACATAATCTCTCCTGCTCTCTCCAGCTGGTGCCTGTTCAGGTCCTGGGACCCTTTAAATCTCTTCCCACACTCAGAACATTTAAAAGGTCTTTCATTAGTGTGAACACGCTGGTGTGCCAGCAGATTGGAGGAGCGACTGAATCAGGTCCTGATGAATCGAGTGACTGTCTGATCTTGACGTGATGTTCGGTCTGAGCTTCCTGTCTGTAAATGCTCCACTTCTAAAACCCTGTAAAAGAAGTGTAGAAAGGGGTAAGAGGGAGAATGTTACCTCATGTCCCCCGTTCCCAGCCCAGGGGCAGTGAAGTTGATTTTCAGGCCCCAGCTGCTGCACAGGTTACATACGAACATACGAATTAGGAGCAGGAGTAGGCCACTCGGCCCCTCGAGCCTGCTCCGCCATTCAATAAGATCATGGCTGACCTGATTACTCCACATTCCCACCTACCCCCGATAACCTTTCACCCCCTTGCTTATCAAGAATCTATCTACCTCTGCCTTAAAAATATTCAAAGACTCTGCTTCCACCGGCCTCTGAGGAAGAGAGTTCGAAAGTCTCACGACCCTGTGTGAGAAAAGATTTCTCCTCATCTCTGTCTTAAATGGGCGACCCCTTATTTTTAAACAGTGACCCCTAGTTCTAGATTCTCCCACAAGAGGAAACATCCTCTCCACATCCACCCTGTCCAGACCCCTCAGGATCTTATATGTTTCAATCAAGTCACCTCTTACTCTTCTAAACTCCAGCGGATACAAGCCTAGCCTGTCCAACCTTTCCTCATAAGACAACCCACCCATTCCAGGTATTAGTCTAGTAAACCTTCTCTGAACTGCTTCCAACGCATTTACATCCTTCCTTAAATAAGGAGACCAATACTGTACACAGTGCTCCAGATGTGGTCTCACCAATGCCCTGTAGAACTGAAGCATAACCTCCCTACTTTTGTATTCAGTTTCCCTCGCAATAAACAATAACATTCTTAGCTTTCCTGATTACTTGTTGTACCTGAATACTAACCTTTTGTGATTCATGCATTAGGACACCCAGATCCCTCTGCATCTCAGAGCTCTGCAATCTCTCACCATTTAGATAATATGCTTCTTTTTTATACATCCTGCCAAAATGGACAACTTCACATTTTCCCTCATTATACTCCATTTGCCAGATCTTTGCCCACTCACTTAACTGATCTGTATCTCTTTGTAGCCTCGTCATGTCCTCTTCACAATTTACTTTCCTACCTATCTTTGTGTCATCAGCAAATTTAGCAACCATGCCTTCGGTCTCTTCATCCAAGTCATTTATATAAATTGTAAAAAGTTGAGGTCCCAGCACTGATCCCTGTGGCACACCTCTCGTTACATCTTGCCAACCAGAAAATGACCCATTTATGCCTACTCTCTGTTTCTTATTAGCTAGCCAATCTTCTATCCATGCCAACATGTTACTCCCTACACCATGAGCTTTTATTTTCCGCAATAGTCTTTGATGTGGCACCTTATCAAATGCCTTCTGGAAATCTAAGTACAGTACATCCACCAGTTCCCCTTTATCCACAGCACATGTTACTTCCTCAAAGAACTCCAATAAATTGGTTAAACATGATTTCCCTTTCACAAAACCATGTTGACTCTGCCTGATTACCTTGAACTTTTCCAAGTGCCCTGCTATAACGTCTTCAATAATAGCTTCTAACATCTTCCCGATGACAGATGTTAAGCTAACTGGCCTGTAGTTTCCTGCTTTCTGTCTCCCTCCCTTTGAGTAAAGGAGTTACATTCACTATTTTCCAACCTAATGGAACCTTCCCCAAATCTAGGGAATTTTGGAAAATTTAAACCAACGCATCAACTATCTCACTAGCCACTTCTTTTAAGACCCTAGGATGAAGTCCATCAGGACCCGGGGACTTGTCAGCCCACAGCTCCAACAATTTGCTCAGTACCACTTCCCTGGTGATTGTAATTTTCTTGAGTTCCTCCCTCCCTTCCATTTCCTGATTTACAGCTATTTCTGGGATGTTACTTGAATCCTCTATAGTGAAGACCGATGCAAAATACCTGTTCAATTCAACTGCCATCTCCTTATTTTCCATTATTAATTCCCCAGACTCACTTTCTATAGGACCAACGCTCACTTTGTTAACTCTTTTCTTTTTTAAATATCTATAGAAACTCTTACTATCTGTGTTTATATTTCTAGCTAGCTTTCTCTGGTACTCTCATTTTTCTCTCCTTATTAATCTTTTAGTCATTCTTTGCTGTTTTTTATATTCTGTCCAATCTTCTGACCTGCCAGCCATCTTTGCACAATTATATGCTTTTTCTTTAAGTTTGATACTATCATTAACTTTTTTAGTTAACCACAGATGGTGGGTCCTCCCCTTGGAATTTTTCTTTCTCGTTGGAATGTATCTATTCTGTGTATTCTGAAATATCCCCTTAAATGTCTGCCACTGCAACTCTATTGACCTCTCCCTTAACCTAATTTGCCTGTTCACTTTAGCTCGCTCTGCTTTCATGCCCTCATAATTGCCCTTATTTAAGTTTAAAATACTAGTCTTGGACCCACTCGTCTCTCCCTCAAACTGAATGTAAAATTCAATCATATTATGATCGCTGCTACCTAGGGGCGCCTTCACTATGAGGTCATTAATTAATCCTATCTCACTGCACAATACCAGGTCTAGTATAGCCTGCTCTCTGGTTGGCTCCAGAACGTGCTGTTCTAAGAAACTATCCCGAAAACATTCTATGAACTCCTCATCTAGGTTACCTTTGCCCATCTGATTTTTCCCGTTTATATGTAGATTAAAATCCCCCATGATTATTGCCATACCTTTCTGACAAGCTCCCATTATTTCTTCCTTTATACTCCATCCTACCGTGTGGTTACTGTCAGGGGGCCTGTACACCACTCCCACAAGTGACTTCTTGCCTTTATCATTTCTCATCTTAACACGCAGGTGCAGCAAGCAATTAGGAAAGCAAATGGTACGTTAGTCTTTATTACAAAAGGATTGTAGGGACTTAAGGCGGATAAATCCCCCGGACCTGATGGCCGACATCCTAGGGTCTTGAGAGAAGTGGCGGTAGGGATTGTGGATGCATTGGTGATTATTTTCCAGAACTCCCTGGACTCAGGAAAGGTCCCGGCAGATTGGAAAACTGCTAATGTAACACCCTTATTTAAGAAGGGAAGTAGACAAAAAGCTGGAAACTTTCGACCAGTTAGCCTAACATCTGTGGTTGGCAAAATGTTGGAGTCCATTATTAAGGAAACAGTAACAGAGCATTTGGATAAACATAATTTAATAGGACAGAGTCAGCATGGTTTTATGAAGGGGAAGTCATGTTTGACAAATTTGCTTGAATTCTTTGAGGGTGTAACATACAGGGTGGATAAAGGGGAACCAGTGGATGTAGTGTATTTGGACTTCCAAAAGGCATTTGACAAGGTTCCACACAAAAGATTACTGATCAAGATAAGAAATCACAGGATTGGGGGTAATATACTGGCATGGGTGGAAGATTGGCTATCTAACAGATAACAAAGAGTTGGGATAAATGGTTCATTCTCGGGCTGGCAATCAGTAACTAGTGGTGTTCCGCAGGGGTCAGTGCTGGGACCCCAACTCTTTACAATCTATATTAACGATTTGGAGGAAGGGACCGAGTGCAACATATCCAAGTTTGCCGACAATACAAAGATGGGAGGGAAAGCAATGAGTGAGGATGAGATAAAAAACCTGCAAAAGGACATAGACAGGCTAAGTGAGTGGGCAGAGATTTGGCAGATGCAACATAATGTTGGAAAGTGTGAGGTTATGCACTTTGGCAGAAAAAATCAAAGAGCAAGTTATTATCTAAATGGAGAGAAACTGCAAAGTGCTACAGTACAAAGGGATCTGGGGGTCCTGGTGCATGAAACACAAAAAGTTAGTGTGCAGGTGCAGCAGGTGATCAGGAAGGCCAATGGAATCTTGGCTTTTATTGCAAGGGGGATGGAGTATAAAAACAGGGAGGTCTTGCTGCAGTTATACAGGGTATTGGTGAGGCCACACCTGGAATACTGCGTGCAGTTTTGGTTTCCATATTTAAGAAAAGATATACTTGCTCTCGAGGTGGTTCAGAGAAGGTTCACTCGGTTGATTCCGGAGATGAGGGGGTTGACGTATGAGGAAAGGTTGAGTAGGTTGGGACTCTACTCATTGGAGTTCAGAAGAATGAGAGGCGGTCTTATCGAAACATATAAGATTGTGAGGGGGCTTGATCGGGTGGATGCGGGGAGGATGTTTCCACTGATGGGTGAGATTAGAACTAGGGGGCATAATCTAAGAATAAGGGGCTGCCCTTTCAAAACTGAGATGAGGAGAAACTTCTTCACTCAGGAGGGTAGTAAATCTATGGAATTTGCTACCCCAGAGAGCTGTGGAAGCTGCAAAATTAAATAAATTTAAAATGGAGATAGACAGTTTCCTAGCAGATAAGGGAATTAGGGGTTACGGGGAGCGGGCAGGGAAGTGGACGTGAGTCTAGATTCGGATCAGCCATAATCTTATTGAATGGCGGAGCAGGCCCGAGGGGCCGTATGGCCTACTCCTGCTCCTACTTCTTATGATTGGAGTATAAGAGTAAAGTCTTACTGCAATTATATAGGGCCTTGGTGAGACCACACCTGGAGTATTGTGTACAGTTTTGGTCTCCTTACCTAAGGAAGGATATACTTGCCTTAGAGGGAGTGCAACAAAGGTTCACCAGACTGATTCCTGGGATGGGGGGATTGTCCTATGAGGAGAGATTGAGGAGACTGGGCCTATATTCCCAGGAATTTTGAAGAATGAGAGGTGATGTCATTGAAACATCTACAATTCTTACAGGGCTTGACAGGGTAGATGCTGGGAGACTGTTTCCCCTGGCTGGGGAGTCTAGAACCAGGGGTCACAGTCTCAGAATAAGGGGTCGGCCATTTAGGACTGAGATGAGGCGAAATGTCTTCACTCAGAGGGTGGTGAATCTTTGGAATTCTCTGCCCCAGAGGGCTGTGGAGGCTCAGTCATTGAGTATAATCAAGGCTGAGATCGATAGATTTTGGGACTCATGGGGAATCAAGGGATATGGGGATCGGGCGGGAAGGTGGAGATGAGGTAGAAGATCAGCCATGATCTTATTGAATGGCGGAGCAGGCTCGAAGGGCCGAATGGCCTGCTCCTGCTCCTATTTCTTATGTTCTTAAGAAAGCTGTTTGCTATAGCCTGCTGCCCCACGACAAATACACAGAGGATTTCAGTTATGTGGAGAGACTGGAGAAGCTGGGATTGTTCTCCTTGGAGCAGAGAAGGTGCAGCGGAGATTTAATACAGGTGTTCAAAACAGGAAGGGTTTTGATAGAGTAAATAGGAGCATGGGAACAGGAGGAGGCCATTCAGCCCCTCCAGCCTGTTCCGCCATTCAATGAGATCATGGCCGATCTGTGTCTTAACTCCACCCACCTGCCTTGGCTCCATATCCCTTTGCTCCCTCGTCTAGCAAAAATCTATCGCTCTGGGATTTAAAATGATTAATTGAGCTGGCATCGACTGCTTCCTGTGGGAGAGGGTTCCACACTTCTACCACCCTTTGTGTGAAGAAGTGTTTCCCAACTTCTCTCCTGAATGGCCTGGCTCTGATTTTAAGGTGATGTCCCCTTGTCCTCGACTCCCCCACCGGCGGAAAAAGTTTCTCTCTATCTACTCTACCAATTCCTTTCAAAATCCTAAAATCCTCAATCACTCCTTAACCTTCTAGATTCCAGGGAACACAAGCCTAGTTTATGTCATCTCTCCCTCATAATCTAACCCTTGGAGCCCGGGTAACATTTGGTGAATCTGTGCTGCACTCCTTCCAAGGCCAATATATCCTTTCTGAGGTGCGGTGCCCAGAACTGTACACAGTGCTCCAGGGAGTTCCTGGGAGTTAATGTGCGTAGGTCCCTGAAGGTGGCGGGACATATTGAGAGAGTGGTTAACAAAGCATATGGGATCTTGGGCTTCATAAATAGAGGTATTGAGTACAAAAGTAGAGAAGTTATGCTGAACCTTTATAAAGCGCTGGTTAGGCCACAACTGGAGTATTGCGTCCAGTTCTGGTCACCACACTTTAGGAAGGATGTGAAGGCCCTTGAGAGGGTGCAGAGGAGATTTACCAGAATGGTTCTGGGGATGGGGGAATCTTAGCTACAAGGACAGGTTGGAGAAGCTGGATTTGCTTTCATTACAGCAAAGAAGGTTGAGGGGTGATTTGATGGAGGTGTACAAGATTATGACGGGTTTGGATAGGCTAGACGGGGAAAGGCTGTTCCCACTAGTTGATGGTACAAGGACTAGGAGACACAGATTTAAGGTTTTGGGCAAGAGATACAGGGGGGACGTGAGGAAAAACTTTTTTATGCAGTGAATGGTGAGGACCTGGAACTCGCTGCCGGTGGAAGCGGAGACACTCAATGTTTTCAAGGGGAGACTGGATAGGCACTTGAGGGAAATAAACTTGCAGGGCTACGGGGATAGAGCGGGGGAGTGGGACTGACTGGATTGCTCTACAGAGAGCCAGCACGGACTCGATGGGCCTGTTAGAACCGGGTTTTCCTGGTCCTCGTCTTGAGTTCCGTAGTACGAAGAATGATTTCAGGCTCGAGGGTTCGGAGAGTTAAAACAACATTTTATTACTTCCAACTGTTCGCAGTGGTCACACAGTATATTGAGGTCTTTTACAGTACATTTGTGTCCCGAGAGTCACACCGGGTTAGGCACGTGTTGCCAGCATTTACGTCCCCGGGAGGTGTCTGACTCTCTTGATGATCCACACGTCTTCTGGCTAAGAGCGAATACCGGTAGGGAAGCCCCTTTTATACAGTGGGACAAGGGTCATTACATCACTTCCCTGGCAACAAGCGTTCTCCAATGGGGATCACTTAAGCCCTTTCAGTTTGGCCATGATCTGGTCTTCAGTCTGGCGGGCAAGTCCTGACTTGTCTCACTGCTGCATATGCCTTCCTGAAGTAGCGGATCGTGATTGGGCACCGCACAATAGCTAGTCAATCATCTTCTAGCTAGCAGTTAAGGCCTTTCAGTGACCTTTATTGCTCGTTAACACTTGGCCGCAGGCTGGGGCAGGTGTCTCTCTTTTCTGCTAGCTTTGCACTTTGCAAAGCTGGGGGCTGCTCTTTAATCTAATCTAGACTTTCCTTGTGCGAAGCCATTTTTGTAAGCCAATTCATCGTCCATTTTATTCACATTTCCACAGGCCGAATGGCCTCCTGTTGTGTCGTTATGACTCTGTGACTCTCTGGGGTCTATACAGCTTTGTATAGCTGTAGCTTATAAGCAGAAACTGTTTCCAGTGGCAGGAGTGTCGGTAACCAGAGGACACAGATATAAGGTCATTGACAAAAGAACCAGAGGCGAGGTGAGGAGAATTTTATTGACGCAGCGAGTTGTTGTGATCTGGAATGCGCTGCCTGAAAGGGCGGTGGAAGCAGAGTCAATAATAACGTTCACTGGGGAATTGCCGGCTCTTTGAAAGAGCGATCCAATTAATCCCACTCCCCCTGCTCTTTCCCCAAAGTCCTGTAAATGTTTTCCCTTCAAGTATTTATCTCAATCTCTTTTGAATTATAATATTGAATCTGCTTCCACCGCCCTTTCAGGCAGTGCATTCCAGATCACAACAACTTGGTGTAAAAATCTGTTTCCTCATGTTTCCTCTGGTTCTTTTGCCAATCGCCTTAAATCTGGTTTCTGTCCCTTCAGCCATTGGAAACGGTTTCTCCTTATTTACTCTCTCAAAATCCATCCTGATTTTGAACAACTCTATCAAATCTCCTCTTAATCTTCTTTGCTTAAGGAGAACAACCCCAGCTTCTCCCGTCTCTCCACGTAACTCAAGTCCCTCATCCCTGGTCCCATTCTAGTAAATTTCTTCTGCACCCTCTCTAAGGCCTTGACATCCTTCCTAAAGTGTGGTGCCCAGCGGAAGCCGAGCCAGTGTTTTATAAAGGCTTAGCATAACCTGCTTGCTTTTGTACTCTATTCCTCTATTAATAAAGTCAAGGATCCTGTATGCTTTTTTAACAGCCTTCTCAACTTGTCCTGCCACCTTCTAAGATTTGTGTACATACACCCCGAGGCCTCTCTGTTCCTGCACCCTCGTTAAAACTGGACCATTTAGTTTATATTGCCTCTCCTCATTCTTCCTACCAAAATGAATCACTTCACACTTCTCTACATTAAATTTAATCTGTCACGTTTCTGCCCATTTCACCAGTCTGGCTACATCCTCCTGAAGTCTGTTACTATCCTCATTGTTTGCTACATTTCCGAGTTTCATGTCATCTGTAAATTTTGCCCTGGATCCCCAAGTCCAGGTCATTGATATATATCAAAAAAAACAGTGGTCCGAATCAATGTTCACGTTAAGTTGCGCGGCCACGCAGCGGTCTGGAGGTCCCGCGCAGCCGGCTCACCGCCCTATAAATGGAATAAACGCGCATGCGCGGAAATTTGAATGGGCCGTGCAGCCCGTTAAAGGGGCCACACACCTCAAAAAAAGAGGGAACATTGATCCTAATACCGACCCCTGGGGAACATCACTGTTTACCTCCCTCCAGTCTGAAAAGAAACCGTTCACCACTACTCTCTGCTTTCTGTCCCTTGGCAGAAAATTGGGAGGGGGCGAGAGCAAACAGCACCTGATTTCTCACCAAGCACTCAGGGGAGCAGGGGATTTGCCCCACTTTAAATGTCAGTCTCTTACATATACATTAATAAAAAGGGAGACGCTGTCCCTTTAAAATCAGTCATCCACAGGGACGCGGTCCCTTTAATGAAAATCATATAGAAGAGAGCGCCTGTCCCTTTAAGAGAACCCCCACCACTCCCATATTTCTCTTAAAGTGCTTGAAATTAATAATTAAAAATGCTGAAAATTAATATTAAGAAAATGAATTCAGGGAGAAGAAATATTTTTACTCACAAGTATTTGTTCCACAGGGTTTGTTATTTCATCAATTTAAAAGCGAACTTCTTTTATTTAATAAAAAGTATCTTCTGCAAAACAAAATTAGTTTGAGCTGTAAAATGTGAAAGGAACATTAAAAATAAACTTTTCTGGGCTCACAGATCCTGAGCCACTTTACAAAATGGCGGCGGGCCGATCCGTCCAATCAGCCGGTTCCAGGTCCCGCCTCCTCCTTCGCCGCGATTGGTTGGAGGACCAACGCACCTCGGTCAGTCCTCCAGGCTCAGCCTCCCCTCGCTCATTGGTGGAGAGCTCACGTCTATCATTGTACGACGGCGACGTCTTGACGTGACTGGTTGGGCGAAGAGCGGGGTGGGCGCGCGGGGCGCCGGCTCGCTCCTCCAGCCCCACCCCGCTCGCTCCCTATTGGTCAGAAGTTCCCGTCAATCAAGCCCTGGGCCCGGGTCACGTGTCCCTGGAGCGCGCTCCGCCAAATTGAAGCAGCTCCGCTCGGGGCCCGGATCCGCGGACTCTCAGGTTTGGATTCCCCTTTATTCTCTCCCCTCCTCTGATCTCAATCGGATCTGGGGGAAAACTCACTTTCCCTCACTGATTGCAGCTCTTCACCAACACCGACTTTACAAAGAAAGCCCCGCGCGGCAGCCTGGAGCTCGGGCCCAGTGCGCAGGGGAGGATGATTGACAGTGGTCCAGGGTGTGTGCTGAGCATGCGCGGTGCGGGCCCGGCGCCTGTGGAGCAGGAGGGCGGGGTCAGCCACAACTCAGCGCGGCGGCCAGACCGCTTGCTGGAGCGCGGGGGCTTGTGGGGATTGCAGCCGCCATTACTGCTGATCCTTTCAACCAACCTGTGCAGCAGCTGGGGCCTGAAAATCAGCTTCACTGCCCCTGGGCTGGG
Source organism: Somniosus microcephalus (assembly GCF_052327205.1). NCBI lineage: Eukaryota > Metazoa > Chordata > Chondrichthyes > Squaliformes > Somniosidae > Somniosus > Somniosus microcephalus. The sequence goes on along the minus strand of NW_028225405.1, from coordinate 103,730 downwards.
AAAGGTGGAGATGTAAAACTGTGACCCCTGGTTCTAGAAACATAGAAGATAGGAGCAGGAGTAGGCCATTCGGCCCCTCGAGCCTGCTCCGCCATTCAATGCGATCATGGCTGATCATCCAAATTCAGTACCCTGTCCCTGTCTTCTCCCCATATCCCTTTAGCCTTAAGAAATATATCTAACTCCTTCTTGAATATATTTAATGAACTGGCCTCAACTGCCTTGTGTGGTAGAGAATTCCACAGTTTAACCACTCTCTGGCTGAAGAAATTCCTCCTCATCTCTGTCCTAAATGGCTTACCCCTTATCCTTAGACTGTGACCCCTGGTTCTGGACTCCCCAACCATCGGGAACATCCTTCCTGCATCTAGTCCTGTTAGAATTTGATAAGTTTCAATGAGATTCCCTCTCATTCTTCTAAACTCCAGCTGGAATACTGTGTGCAGTTCTGGTCGCCACACGACAGGAAGGATGTGATCGCGTTGGAGAGGGTGCAGAGGAGGTTCACCAGGATGTTACCAGGGCTGGAGCGCTTCAGCTATGAAGAGAGACTGGGCAGATTGGGTTTGTTTTCCTTGGAGCAGAGGAGGCTGAGGGGGGACATGATTGAGGTGTACAAAATTATGAGGGGCATAGATAGGATGGATACTGAGGAGCTTTTTCCCTTAGTAGAGGGGTCAATAACTAGGGGGCATAGATTCAAGGTAAAGGGCGGGAGGTTTAGAGGGGATTTGAGAAAGAACTTTTTCACCCAGAGGGTGGTTGGAGTCTGGAACTCACTGCCTGAAAGGGTTGTGGAGGCAGGAACCCTCACAACATTTAAGAAGCATTTGGATGAGCACTTGAAATGCCACAGCATACAAGGCTACGGACCAAATGCTGGAATATGGGATTAGATTAGACAGGGCTTGATGGGCGGCGCGGACACGATGGGCCGAAGGGCCTCTATCCGTGCTGTATAACTCTATGACTATGTATAAGCCCAATCGACCCAATCTCTCCTCATACATCATTCCTGCCGAGACGCCCCTTAAAACCCACCTCTGTGACCAAGCTTTTGGCCATCTGCCCTAATTTCTCCTTGTGGCTCGGGGTCACATTTTTCAATGTCTTACAATACTCCTGTGCAGCGCCTTGGGATGTTTTCCTACGTTAAAGGCGCTATAGAAATACAAGTTGTTGTTGTTCTCATTGTTGGATGTGAGCTCTGAACAGGCCCCGCCCCCTCCCCTACTCCGCATGCGCCGCTCCAAGGTGAGCGCGGGCTCTGAACAGGCCCCGCCCCCTCCCCCTACTCCGCATGCGCCGCTCCAAGGTGAGCGCGGGCTCTGAACAGGCCCCGCCCCTCCCCCTACTCCGCATGCGCCGCTCCAAGGTGAGCATGGGCTCTGAACAGACCCCGCCCCCTCCCCCTACTCCGCATGCGCCGCTGGGCCCCGCTCCCGAGGATGAGTCGCTACCGCGCCTGCGCAGGGCCTCGCATTCTGGGGAAGGCCCGGGGTCACCGGCGGAAAGTGAGTTTCATCAGGGTTTTTTTTATATAGCAGAGAGAAGCGCGGGCGGGGAGATGAATAAAAAGAAAATACAAACCGCACCGTCCCAGCGCCCTCCCCGCACCGAGCGGAGCGGATTGAGCGGCCGCAGCCCCTTGTCTTCTGCAGGGAGCCGGACTGGGGCACGTCATCAACTCCACGGCAGTGACTGACGGGAGCTCCGACCAATAGGGAGAGAGTGGGCGGAGCTCGGAGCACTGAGATGGCGGCGGGTCCTCCAACCAATCGGAGTGTCCGAGGGGCGGGACTTCCGCCACCTGCTTCTCCCGCTGCTGAGACAAGCGGAATGCAGCAGAGGGCGCTCTTCTGAGTTTGGGGCTCAGGCCTGTCAGTGGAGCAGTGCAGAGGGAACTTTACTCTGCACTGGGCTTTACTCCCTCAGCACTGCACTGGAGGGGCAGCACTGAGTTTTAGACTCCAGTCTCTGGAGTGGGACTTCAACCCACAACCTTCTGACTCAGAGGAGAGAGTGCTGCCGCCTGAGGCACGGCTGACACTCTGTATCTAACCCGTGCTGTACCTGCCCTGGGAGTGTCTGATGGGACAGTGTAGAGGGAGCATTACTTTGTATCTAACTCATGCTGTACCTGCCCTGGGTGTGTTTGATGGATCAGTGTAGAGGGAGCTTTACTCTGTATCTAACCCGTGCTGCAACTGCCCTAGGATTGTTTGATGGGACAGTGTAGAGGGAGCTTTACTCTGTATCTAACCCGTGCTGTAACTGCCCTAGGATTGTTTGCTGGGACAGTGTAGAGGGAGCTTTACTCTGTATCTAACCCTGTGCTGTACCTGCCCTGGGAGTGTTTGATGGGACAGTGTAGAGGGAGTTTACTCTGTATCTAACCCCGTGCTGTACCTGCCCTGGGAGTGTTTGATGGGACAGTGTAGTGGGAGCTTTACCCTGTATCTAACCCGTGCTGTAGCCGCCCTGGGAGTGTTTGATGGGACAGTGTAGAGGGAGCTTTACTCTGTATCTAACCCGTGCTGTACCTGCTTTGGGAGTGTTTGATGGGATAGTGCAGAGGGTGCTTTACGCTGTGTCTAACCCGTGCCGTACCTGCCCTGGGAGTGTTTGATGGGATAGTGTAGCGGGAGCTTTACCCTGTATCTAACCCGTGCTGTACCTGCCCTGGGAGTGTTTGATGGGACAGTTTAGAGGGAGCTTTACTCTGTATCTAACCCGTGCTGTACCTGCCCTGAGAGTGTTTGATGGGACAGTGTAGAGGGAGCTTTACTCTGTATCTAACCCCGTGCTGTCCCTGCCCTGGGAGTGTTTGATGGGACAGTGCAGAGGGAGCTTTACTCTGTATCTAACCCGTGCTGTACCTGCCCTGGGAGTGTTTGACGGGACAGTGTAGAGGGAGCTTTACTCTGTGTCTAACCCGTGCTGTACCTGCCCTGGGAATGTTTGATGGGACAGTGTAGAGTGAGCTTTACTCTATGTCTAACCCGTGCTCCACCATTCAATAAGATCACGGCTGATCTGATCTCGGCCTCACCTCCACTTTTCTGCCTGTTCCCCATGACCCTCGACCCCCCTGTAGTTCAAACATCTGTCTGTCTCAGCCTTGAATATATTCAGTGACTCCGCCTCCACAGCTCTCTGGGGTCGAGAATTCCACAGATTCACGACCCTCTGAGAAGAAATTCCTCCTCATATCCGTCTTAAATGGGCGACCCCTTATTCTGAGACTATGCCCCGAGTTCTAGATTCCCCCACGAGGGGAAACATCCTCTCAGCATCCACCCTGTCGAGCCCCCTCAGAATCTTATGTTTCAATAAGATCACCTCTCATTCTTCTAAACTCCAATGAGTATCGGCCCAACCTGCCCAACCTTTCCTCCTAAGGCAACCCCTTCATCCCAGGAATCAACCTCGTGAACCTTCTCTGAACTGCCTCCAATGCAAGTATATCCCTCCTTAAATAAGGAGACCAAAACTGTCCGCAGTACTCCAGGTGTGGTCTCACCAACGCCCTGTACAGTTGTAGCAGGACTTCCCTACTTTTAATCCCCCCCCTGGCAATAAAGGCCAACATTCCATTTCCCTTCCTAATTACTTGCTGTACCTCCATGTTAACTGTTTGTGTTTCATGTACGAGGACCCCCAGATCCCTCTGTACCGCAGCGTTCTGTAGTCTCTCTCCATTTAATAACAATTTGCTTTCCTATTTTTCCTACCAAAGTGGAGAACCTCACATTTTCCCACATTATACTCCATCTGCCGATGTTTTGCCCACTCACTTAACCGATCGATATCCCTTTGCAGACTCTGTGTCCTCCTCACAACTTACTTTCCCAGCTATCTTTGTATTGTTAGCAAATTTGGCTACAGTGCACTCGGTCCCTTCATCCAAGTCATTGATATAGATTGTAAATAGTTGAGGCCCCAGCACTGATCCCTGTGGCACCCCACTAGTTACGGTTTGCCAACCTGAAAATGACCCATTTATCCCGACTCTCTGTTTTCTGTAAGTTAGCCAATCCTCTATCCATGCTAATGTATTACCCCCAACCCCATGAGCTCTTACCTTGTGCAGTAACCTTTTATGTGACACCTTTTTTTTGAGGATGTAACTGGTGCAATAGATAAGGGAGAACCAGTGGATGTGGTGTATTTGGACTTTCAGAAGGCTTTTGATAAGGTCCCGCATAAGAGATTAGCGTGTAAAGTTAAGGCACATGGGATTGGGGGCAAGGTATTGACTTGGATAGAGAACCGGTTAGCAGATAGAAAGCAAAGAGTTGGAAGAAACGGGTCTTTTTCCGAGTGGCAGGCAGTGACTAGTGGGGTATCACAGGGATTGGTCCTTGGGCCCCAGCTATTCACAATATATATTAATGATCTAGACAAGGGAACTAGATGTAATATCTCCAAGTTTGCAGACGACACAAAGCTGGGTGGGCGTGTGTGCTGTGAGGAGGATGCTGAGAAACTCCAGGATGATTTGGACAGGTTGGGTGATTGGGCAAAAGCATGGCAGATGCAATATAACGTGGATAAATGCGAGGTTATCCACTTTGGTGGCAAAAACAGGAAGGCAGATTATCTGAATGGCAATAGATTGGGAGAAGGGGAAGTGCAACGAGACCTGGGTATTCTTGTGCACCAGTCGCTGAAGGTAAACATGCAGGTGCAGCAGGCGGTTAAGAAGGCAAATGGCATGTTGGCCTTCATAGCGAGAGGGTTCGAGTACAGGAGCAAGGATGTCTTGCTACAGTTGTACAGGGCCTTGGTGAGACCACATCTTGAGTATTGTGTGCAGTTTTGGTCGCCTTATTTGAGGAAGGATGTTCCCGATGGTCGGGGAGTCCAGAACCAGGAGTCACAGTCTAAGGATAAGGGGTAAGCCATTTAGGACAGAGATGAGGAGGAATTTCTTCACCCAGAGAGTGGTGAACCTGTGGAATTCTCTACCACAGAAGGCAGTGGAGGCCAATTCATTAAATAAATTCAACAAGGACTTAGATATATTTCTTAAGGCTAAAGGGATCAAGGGATATGGGGAGAAGGCAGGGACAGGGTACTGAATTTGGATGATCAGCCATGATCGCATTGAATGGCGGAGCAGGCTCGAGGGGCTGAATGGCCTACTCCTGCTCCTATTGTCTATGTTTCTATGTTTACCTTCTCAAATGCCTTCTGGAAATCCAAATACACCACATCTACTGGTTCCCCTTTATCCACCCTGCTCGTTACATCCTCAAAGAACTCTAGCAAATTTGTCAAACATGATTTCCCTTTCATAAAACCATGCTGACTCTGCTTGACTATATTATGATTTTCTAAATGCCCTGCTATCACTTCCTTAATGGGACAAGTTCAGAAACAAAAGATGACACGAGATGAAGTGTAAATGGAAATGGCAGCTGCCATGTGAGAGAGAGACAAAAAATGAAAGAAAGAGATCGGGGCCGAGGTTATGGTCTGAAATTGTTGAACTCGATGTTGAGTCCGAAGGCTGTAAAGTGCCTGATTGAAAGATGAGGTGCTGTTCCTCGAGCTTACATTGAGCTTCATTGGAACAGTGTAAGAGGCCAAGGACAGAGGTGTCAGAGTGGGAGTGGAGCGGAGAATTAAAGTGACAGGCGACCGGAAGCTCGGGGTCACCCTTACCGACTGAACGGAGGTGATCTGCAAAGCGGTCGCCCAATCTGCGGTTGGTCTCCCCAATGTCGAGGAGAATTAAAGTGACAGACTAATCTAATTGAATTTTTTGATGAAGTAACAGGGAGGATTGATGAAGGGAATGCAATGGATGTTGTCCACATGGATTTTAGGAAGGCGTTTGACAAAGTACCACATAGAAGGCTGGTTAACAAAATTGAGGCTCATGGAATAGGTGGGTCAGTGGCAGCTTGGATAAGGAATTGGCTTAAGGACAGAAAACAGTGAGTTGTGGTAAATGGCTGTTTTTCAAACTGGAGGATTGTAGACAGTGGTGTTCCCCAAGGGTCAGTGCTGGGGCCACTGCTTTTTTTGATATATATATATAAATGACCTGGATATTGGAATACAGAGTAGAATTTCGAAATATGCTGATGACACCAAACTTGGGGGTGTGGCAAACAGTGAGGATGGTACCAGTCGACTGCAACAGGACATAGAAAGGCTAGCAGAATGGGCAGAGTGGCAGATGGCATTTAATACAGAGAAGTGTGAGGTGATGCATTTTGGCAGAAGGAACAGGGAGAGGCAATATACACTTAATGGCACAGTTTTAAAGAGTGTGCAGGGACAGAGGGACCTGGGAGTTAATGTGCATAGGTCCCTGAAGGTGGCGGGACATATTGAGAGAGTGGTTAGCAAAGCATATGGGATCTTGGGCTTCATAAATAGAGGTATTGAGTACAAAAGTAGAGAAGTTATGCTGAACCTTTATAAAGCGCTGGTTAGGCCACAACTGGAGTATTGCGTCCAGTTCTGGTCACCACACTTTAGGAAGGATGTGAAGGCCCTTGAGAGGGTGCAGAGGAGATTTACCAGAATGGTTCCGGGGATGGGGGATCTTAGCTACAAGGACAGGTTGGAGAAGCTGGATTTGTTTTCATTAGAGCAAAGGAGGTTGAGGGGTGATTTGATAGAGGTGTACAAGATTATGGCGGGTTTGGATAGGCTAGACGGGGAAAGGCTGTTCCCACTAGTTGATGGTACAAGGACTAGGGGACACAGGTTTATGGTTTTGGGCAAGAGATACAGGGGGGATGTGAGGAAAAACTTTTTTACGCAGCGAGTGGTGAGGACCTGGAACTCACTGCCGACGGAAGTGGTGGATGCGGAGACTGTTTTCAAGGCTGGATAGGCACTTGAGGGAAATAAACTTGCAGGGCTACGGGGATAGAGCGGGGGAGTGGGACTGACTGGATTGCTCTACAGAGAGCCGGCACAGACTCGATGGGCCGAATGGCCTCCTTCTGTGCCGTTATGACTCTAGGAGACCGCATCGTGAGCAGCGAACACAGTTTACTAAATTGCAAGAAGTACAAGTAAATCGCTGTTTCACCTGGAAGGAGTGTTTGGGGCCCTGGACAGTGGGAGGGGAGGAGGTAAAAGGGCAGGTGTTGCATCTCCTGCGCTTGCACGTGAAGGTGCCGGGCGAAGGGGAAGGGGTGTTGGGGGTGATAGAGGAGTGGACCAGGGTGTCGCGGAGGGAGCGGTCCCTTCGGAATGCTGAAAGGGGAGGTGAGGGGAAGATGTGTTTGGTGGTGGGATCACGCTGGAGGTGGCGGAAATGGCGGAGGATGATCCATTGAATGTGGAGGCTGCTGGGGTGAAAGGTGAGCACAAGGGGAACCCTATCGTGGTTCTGGGAGGGAGGGGAAGGGGTGAGAGCAGAAGTGAGGGAAATAGAATGGACTACACTACATCTACTGGTTCCCCTTTATCCACCCTGCTCGTTACATCCTCAAAGAACTCTAGTAAATTTGTCAAACACTATTTCCCTTTCATAAAACCATGTTGACTCTGCTTGATTGTATTATGATTTTCTAAATGTCCTGCTACTACTTCCTGAATCATGGATTCCAGCATCTTCCCAATGACAGATGTTAGGCTAACTGGCCTATAGTTTCCTGCTATCTGTCTCCCTCCTTTCTTGAATATGGGCGTTACATTTGCAGTTTTCCAATCTGCTGGAACCTTTCCAGAGTCTGGGGAATTTTGGAAGATTACAACCAATGTATCCACTATCTCTGCAGCCACTTCTTTTAAGACCCCAGGATGCAGGCCATCAGGTCCAGGGGACTTGTCAGCCTGTAGTCCCATTAGTTTGCCTGATACTTTTTCTCTCGTGATAGTGAATGTTTTAAGTTCCTCCCTCCCTTTTGCCCCTTGATTTTCCACTATTATTGGGATGCTTTTAAGTGTCTTCTCCCTTGAAGACAGATACAAAATATTTGTTCAAAGTCTCTGCCATTTCCTTGTTTCCCATTATTAATTCCCCACTCTCATCCTCTAAGGGACCAACGTTTACTTTAGCTACTCTCTTCCTTTTTATATACTTGTAGAAGCTCTTACTGTCTGTTTTCATATTTCTTGCTAGTTTACTCTCCTAATTCACCTTCTCTCACTTTTTTTATTTTTTTAGTCATCCTTTCCAAGTTTTTAAAAATCTCCCAATCTACTGGCCCACCACTAATCTTCACAACATTGTACGCCTTTTCGTTCAATTTGATACCCTCCTTAACTTCCTTAGTTCATCCTTCTCAGAGTCTTTCTCACTGGAATATATCTTTGCTGAGAGTTATGAAATATCTCCTTAAAAGTCTGCCACTGCTTATCTACAGTCTTACCTTTTAATCTATTTTCCCAGTCCACTTTACCCAACTCTGTCTTCATACCCTTGTAATTGCCTTTATTTAAGTTTAAGACACTAGTTTCAGACCCAAGTTTCTCACCCTCAAACTGAATGTGAAATTCGATCATGTTATGAGCAGGTTCCCTAGAGGATCCCTTACTATGAGATCATTAATTAATCCTGTCTCATTACACATTACCAGATCTAAAATAGCCTGTTCCCTGGTGGGTTCCACAACATATTGTTCCAAGAATCTGTCCTGAATACATTCTATGAACTCGTCCTCAAGGCTACCTTTGCCAATTTGATTTGTCCAATCTATATGAAGATTAAAATCGCCCACGATTATTGCAGTACCTTTCTTACAAGCCCCCATTATTTCTTGATTTATACTGTGTCCTACAGTGTAGCTACTGTTAGGAGGGCCTACAGACCACTCCCACCAGTGACTTTCCCTTATTATTTCTTATCTCAAACTGATTCTACATCTTGATCTTCCGAGCCAAGATCATTTCTCACCACTGTACTGATCTCATCCTTTATTAACAGAGCTACCCCACCTCCTTTTCCTTTCTGCCTATCCTTCCGAAATGTCAAATACTCCTGAATATTCAGTTCCCAGCCTTGGTCACCTTGTAACCAAGTCTTTGTAATGGCGATCAGATTATAACCATTTATTTCTATTTGTGCCGTCAACTCATCGATCTTGTTACGAATGCTGCGTGCATTCAGATAAAGAGCCTTTAATTTTATCTTTTTACCATTTTTCCCTACTCTGACCTTATTTGCTGGTACACTCTTATGCTTGTACGCTCTGTCCCTTCCTGTCACACTCTGGTTATCATTACCCCGATCGCTACCCTGCACTATTGCCTTGTCCTTTCTCTTTAAATTACTAAGTTTCCCCTCACCTGAACCCTCCTCCCCAATATTTAGTTTAAAGCCCTATCTACAGCCCTAGTTATTCGATTCGCCAGGACACTGGTCCCCACACGCTTCAAGTGAAGCCCGTCCCAACAGAACAGCTCCCTGTTTCCCCAGTACTGGTGCCAGTGCCCCATGAATGAAACCCATTTCTCCCACACCAATCCTTGAGCCACGCATTCAAATCTCTGATCTTATTGATCCGATGCCAATTTGCTCGTGGCTCACTTTGTAATCCAGAGATTACTTTGTGGTTCTGCTTTTTAATTTAGCCCCGAGCTGCTCGTACTCCCTCAGTAGAACCTCTTTCTTAGCCCTACCTATGTCCTTGGTACCTGTGTGGACCACGACAACTGGATCCTTCCCCTCCCACTCCAATTCCTCTCCAGCCCAGAGGAGATGTCCTTAACCCTGGCACCAGGCAGGCAACATAGCCTTCGGGACTCACACTCTCAGCTACAGAGAACAGTATCTGTCCCCCTAACTATGCTGTCTCCTACCACTACTACATTCCTTTTTACTCCCCCAACTTGAATGGCCCCCTGTCCCATGGTGCTGTGGTCAGTTTGCTCATCCTCCCTGCAGTCCCTGCTCTCATCCACACAGGCTGCAAGAACCTCGTACCTGTTGGACAAGTGCAAGGGCTGAGGCTCCTCCAATGCTACCTTCTGGATCCCCATACCTGCCTCACTCGTAGTCACACCCTCCTGTCCCTGACCACGGACCAAATCTGAAGGATTTAACCTAAGGGGTGTGACTGCCCCCTGGAACAAAGTGTCCAGGTAACTTTCTCCCTCCCTGATGTATCGCAGTGTCCGAAGCTCGGACTCCAGCTCATCAACTCTGAGCCGAAGTTCCTCGAGCTGCAGACACTTCTGGTCACCACACTTTAGGAAGGATGTGAAGGCCCTTGAGAGGGTGCAGAGGAGATTTACCAGAATGGTTCCGGGGATGGGGGATCTTAGCTATAAGGACAGGTTGGAGAAGCTGGATTTGTTTTCATTAGAGCAAAGGAGGTTGAGGGGTGATTTGACAGAGGTGTACAGGATTATGACCGGTTTGGATAGGCTAGACGGGGAAAGGCTGTTCCCACTAGTTGATGGTACAAGGACTAGGGGACACAGATTTAAGGTCTTGGGCAAGAGATACAGGGGGGATGTGAGGAAAAACTTTTTTACGCAGCCACTAGTGAGGACCTGGAACTCACTGCCGACGGAAGCGGTGGAAGCGGAGACACTCAATGTTTTCAAGGGGAGACTGGATAGGCACTTGAGGGAAATAAACTTGCAGGGCTACGGGGATAGAGCGGGGGAGTGGGACTGACTGGATTGCTCTACAGAGAGCCGACATGGACTCGATGGGCCGAATGGCCTCCTTCTGTGCCTCTATGACTCTATGTGGTTGCTGTGGATCACACTGGGGTCCACCAGCTCCCACATGCTACAGCTGCAACACATCACCTGCCCGGCCATCTCTATTGTATTTTATTTAACTAATTAGGTTTTCAAGTTATGAAATACCCAATTGTCTATTAATAGTTTTTAAACTAGGTAATAACTTTCTTTAATTTACTACATTTAGTTATATGCTTTAGATCTTCACTGTAACTTAGCCCACAGTCCTAATTAAATTCTTGTTGTTTATTTTTTTTACGTATCAAGCAGTACCCCTTACCCTCACCTCATTGAATTCGCTCACTCACCCAATCTCTGAGTTAAGTACTCTGTAGAAGCAGTACTCTGTAGAACTGGACTCCGTGCGACTCAGCACTGCTCCTCCGACAGTGCGGTGCTCCCTCAGTACTGCCCCTCCGACAGTGCGGAGCTCACTCAGTACTGCCCCTCCGACAATGCAGCGCTCCCTCAGTATTGATCCTCCGACAGTGCGGTGCTCCCTCAGTACTGCCCCTCCGACAGTGCGGTGCTCCCTCAGTACTGCCCCTCCGACAGTTCAGTGCTCCCTCAGTACTGCCCCTCCAACAGTGCGGCGCTCCCTCAGTACTGCCCCTCCGACAGTGCAGCGCTTCCTCAGTACTGCCCCTCCGACAGTGCGGCGCTCCCTCAGCAGCACACTGGAGTGTCAGCCTCGCTTTATGTGCTCAATTCCCTGGAGTGGGATTTGAACCCACAACCTTCTGACTCTGCTATCCACTGAGCCACAGCTGACTCCTGTCTTTCACACAGTTTCATCATAACTTCCTTGCTTTTGCACTCTACGCCTCTCCTAAAGCAGGGGAGTTATGATGAATTGTTAAACAGTTTTTTTTGCAGAGTGACCAAGGCTGTGTGTAAGAAACAATTGTGCATTTGAAAGCAGCTTGTATTGTGAAGCTTGTGTCCCTTTGCCAGGCCCGATGCCTGCGGCCCCTCTCCCAGATTCCAGCCCCAGCTCTGTGCTGACTGAGCTGCTCTCACCTGGGGACAGCGCGTCACAATCGGCCCCAGCGCACCTGAGCTGGAGAGGAGGCCCCGCCCCGCCCCCTTGCCGCGCCGCCATTGGTTGGAGGACCAGGCCGCCCAGTTCGGTCCTCCCAGCTCAGCCCTCTGCCTATTGGTCAGCGCTTCCGTCAGTCAGAATCACAGTGCTCCGGCTCACTCCGCCACCCCGCGCGGTTCAATCCGCTCCGTTCGCCGTCTGCAGAGGTCCCGCCCCTCAGGTTTGGTTTTTCTCGTCTTTTACTTTATAATCTCGCTCTCCGCTCCCCCCTCACCTCGATTTAAATCGATTCCCCAACACTTTAGTTTACTCCGGCCGCTGATTCCGCCTCTTCACCGGGCGCTGCCTTCTGTCTGCTCCCTGGAGGCCCCGCGCAGGCGCACTGGCAGGGCAAGGGAGGGTGATTGACAGATGACGATTGATAGAAGCGCCTGCCCGCGCTGTGATTGGTGCAGGGGAAGGCAAGTGGGCGTGTCCGGCCCCCGGCCCACGTGGGGGAGTCAAAGGCTGGCTGGAGCGCATGCGCAGCCCGCCTCGCAACGTTGGGAAGCTTTTCAAATATTTTTTTATTTCCGAAACAAATTGAAAACACTCATTAATTCCCCCCAACCTCCTCCCCTCTGAAGTGCGATTATTATTATTTTTGCTTTTCCTCATTTGTGTGGGGTGTCTTTTTTTACCTTGCGGTTGCGTGCGCCGATCCAACCGACCCCTGGGCATTGCGTGCTGGCGTCAGCGCGTAATCGGAGGGGGATTTGATTGACGCGAGCCGCCCGCCAATCAGGAGCGCGGAAAACGCTGGGAGGACCGAGTGGGCTGACGGTCCTCCAACCAATAGCGGCGCGGGAGGGAGGGGGGCGGGTCCTCGGTGGGCTGCAGGCCGATTTCCTGCTTTCATTGTCTGCAGGAGCTGTTAAAGGGAAGGGGAGGAGGGGGTGGAAAAAACACAGCTTGTGAGTGTTTATTCCTTTGCATTACCTTTATTGCAAGGTTATTCATCAATTGCATTCATTTAAAAATAAGTGAACCTTTTCTCTTTTTGACTTTTATCCAGAACAAAGAGCCCTGGTGCTGTGAACATTTTGGTGGGCAGCCACTTTTAAAGGGACAAAGACCAGCATTCTTTCACCTCTCTCTCTCCTGTGAGTATTTGTGGTGGGTGAGAGGGGCGGGGGGTGGGGGTGGTGAGTCAAAGGGGACTGTGGCCCCTTTTCAGCAAAAAAATTATTGCTTGACCATTTAAGGGGGAATGGGTGCCCCCCATGTATTTAAAGGGGCAGTGCATCTCTCTCTCTCTCTATATCATGTAAGAGCAGGGAGGTTCTGCTTGAACTGTACAAAACAGCAGTTAGGCCACCGGCTAGAGTGCTGCGTGCAGTTCTGCTCGCCCCATTGCAGGAACGATGTGACTGCTCGAGAAGGGAGATTTACGAGGATGTTGCCAGGACTAGAGAATTTCAGCTACAAGGAAAGATTGATTACATAGAAACAAAGAAGATAATCTACATCCTCGGGTACTTAAGGAAGTGGCCCTAGAAATAGTAGATGCATTGCTGGTCATCTTCCAACATTCGATAGACTCTGGAACAGTTCCCATGGATTGGAGGGTAGCTAATGTTAGCCCACTGATCAAAAAAGGTGGTAGAGAGAAAATGGGGAATGACATCGGTAGTGGGGAAAATGCTAGAGGCCATTATAAAAGACGTAATAGCAGAGCACTTGGAAAACAGTGACCGGATCTGACAAAGTCAACATGGATTTACAAAAGGTGAATCGTGCTTGACTAATCTACTGGAATTTTTTGAGGATGTAACTGGTAAAATAGATGACGGAGAACTAGTGGATGTGGTGCATTTGGACTTTCAGAAGGCTTTCGATAAGGTCCCGCATAAGAGATAGAAACATAGAAACGTAGAAGATAGGAGCAGGAGTAGGCCATTCGGCCCATCGAGCCTGTTCCGCCATTCAATGAGATCATGGCTGATCATCCAAGTTCAGTACTCGGTCCGTGCTTTCTCCCCATACCCCTTGATCCCTTTAGCCTTAAGAAATATATCCAACTCCTTCTTGAATATATTTAATGAATTGGCCTCTACTGCCTTCTGTGGTAGAGAATTCCACAGGTTCACCACTCTCTGGTTGAAGAAATTCCTCCTCATTTCTGTCCTAAAAGGCCTACCCCTTATCCTTAGACTGTGACCCCCTGGTTCTGGATTCCCCGTCCATCGGGAACATCCTCCCTGCATCTAGTGTGTCCAGTCCTGCCAGAATTTTATAAGTTTCAATGAGATCCCCTCTCATTCTTCTAAACTCCAGCGAGAACAAGTCAAATCGACCCAATCTCTCCTCGTACGTCATTTCTGCCATCCCTGGTATCAGCTTGGTGAATCTTCACTGGACACCTTCCATGGCAAGAACATCCTTCCTCAGATAAGGCGACCAAAACTGCACACAATACTCAAGGTGTGGTCTCACCAAGGCCCTGTACAACTGCAGCAAGACATCCTTGTTCCTGTACTCAAACCCTCTCACTACGAAGGCCAACATACCATTTGCCTTCTTTAACCGCCTGCTGCACCTGCATGCTTACCTTCAGCGACTGGTGCACAAGAACACCCGGGTCTTGTTGCACTTCCCCTTCTCCCAATCTATTGCCATTCAGAAAATAATCTGCCTTCCTGTTTTTGACACCAAAGTGAATAACCTCACATTTATCCACATTATACTGCATCTGCCATGCTTCTGCCCAATCACCCAACCTGTCCAAATCATCCTGGAGTTTCTTGGCCTCCTCCTCACAGCACACACGCCCACCCAGCTTTGTGTCGTCTGCAAATTTGGAGATATTACATCTAGTTCCCTTGTCTAGATCATTAATCTATATTGTGAATAGCTGGGGTCCAAGGACCGATCCCTGCGGTACCGCACTAGTCACTGCCTGCCACTCGGAAAAAGACCCGTTTATTCCAACTCTTTGCTTTCTATCTGCCAACCAGTTCTCTATCCAAGTCAATACCTTACCTCCCAATCCCATGTTCCTTAACTTTACACGCTAATCTCTTATGTGGGACCTTATTGAAAGCCTTCTGAAAGCCCAAATTCACCACATCCACTGCTTCGCGCTTATCTATTTTACTAGTTACATCCTCAAAAAATTACAGTAGATTAGTCAAGCACGATTTACCTTTTGTAAATCCATGTTGACTTTGTCCGATCCTGTCACTGTTTTCCAAGTGCTCTGCTATTACATCTTTTATAATGGACTCTAGCATTTTCCCCACTACCGATGTCAGGCTTGCCGGCCTGTAATTCCCCGTTTTCTCTCTCCCACCTTTTTTGAATAATGGGGTAACATTAGCTACCCTCCAATCCATGGGTACTGTTGCAGATTCCATCGAAAACCCAGCAGCTTCTCCTCCATCTCCACTCCAGCTCAAACTGCTGCAACAAAAAGACCTACACAGGCAGCCAGGGACCGACTTCCGTCACCTGCAATAAAACTCTTCCCGACAGCCGTTGACTAATGGCGGCCGCAGCACCCACAATTCCCCGCGCCCCAGAAACCGCTCTATCCAACGCGCTGATTTCCCCGCTGTGAGTGCGCATGCTACCCTGGGCCGTGGGCCATTCTGGGAGCCTGGCTCCTGTCCTTTGACCCGAGTCGGACTCGGTGGAACCAGCTGAAGAAACCGGGAAGCGGCGGCTCGGATGGGGGAGGCGCTGCACCCTGGGTTTCCTGGTGCCAGGGCTCTGGCCACACGTCTGCCGGGCCCGGCCACTCTGATTCTGATTGAGGTTTTTGATGAGGTAACAGAGAGGGTTGATGAGGGCAATGCGGTTAACGTGGTCTACATGGATTTCCAAAAAGCGTTCGACAGCGTGTAAAGTTCAGGCACATGGGATTGGGGGCAAGGTATTGACTTGGATAGAGAACTGGTTGGCAGACAGAAAGCCAAGAGTTGGAATAAACGGGTCTTTTTCTGAGTGGCGGCCCGAACGACTGTTGAGTGGAA
The DNA here is from genome assembly GCF_052327205.1 of Somniosus microcephalus. Lineage (NCBI taxonomy): Eukaryota > Metazoa > Chordata > Chondrichthyes > Squaliformes > Somniosidae > Somniosus > Somniosus microcephalus. The sequence goes on along the minus strand of NW_028225405.1, from coordinate 88,007 downwards.
CGGTCCACAGCCGAGGCGGGCCGCAGGGAGCGCAAATTAAAGGGCACTTACCCTACACTATAAAGGGCAGCCATTTTGCAGCATTCACTCTTGTGCAACGGATTTTTGGAGAGAGACCAAGGAAGAGAGCTTACTGCTTTGGCCCAACACTAGGACAGGTATTTTTGGCTTCAGGCCAGAGCTTTGCAATTATCTTTGCCTTCATTGAGATCTCAGTGTTTGCCAGCATATTATGGGGGCTGCATTGGGTGGCAACGCTGAGTTTCAGCATTATGTCGGAAAGGCTTACAGACGCCGTGAGAGAGTGGCAGCCCTGGCTAGACGCAGGGGGGGCAACAGGCGTCGCCAAGGGAGGCCTTACCCACCCAGGGTATACCGCCAGCAGTTCTCCTATCTCAACATGTCTGCCGCGCAGTGTGTTAGGAGGCTGCGTTTCAGAAGGGAGGTGGTTGCAGACATCTGCCAGCTGCTTCAGAGATCTGCGTCCACAGCTGATGCGCAGGACGTCTCTGTCGGTGGCAGTGAAGGTGACGGTGGCTCTCAACTTCTATGCCACCGGCTCCTTCCAATCCGCTGCTGGGGACATCGCTAACATCTCCCAGTTCGCCGTGCATTGCTGCATCCGCCAGGTGACCAATGCCCTTTTCAGAAGGAGACGTCAATTCATCTCCTTCCCCATGACCCTGGACAAGCAGCAGCAGCGTGCAGTGGGATTTGCAAGAATAGCGGACTTCCCCATGGTGCAGGGCGCCATTGACTGCACGCATGTGGCTTTGCGGGCACCTCTGGAGCATGCCGAGGATTACCGCAACCGGAAGGGCTACCATTCCCTCAACGTACAGCTGGTGTGTGACCACAGGCAGTGCATCCTAGCTGTCAATGCCCGCTTTCCAGGCAGCAGCCACGATGCCTTTATCCTGCGACAGACAACTGTGGCTGACATGTTCCAGGCACAGCCTCACCCAAGAGGATGGCTTATCGGGGACAAAGGCTATCCTTTGTGTACCTGGCTCATGACCCCGCTCCGCGCGCCCAGGACCCCTGCTGAAGAGGCATACAACGAGAGCCATCAAGCGACCAGGAACCTCATCGAACAAACAATCGGCGTCCTGAAGCAATGGTTCCGCTGTCTGGATCGCTCCGGGGGAGCCCTCCAGTATTCGCAGGAGCGAGTCTCCCAATTCGTCGTCGTTTGCTGCATGCTGCACAACCTGGCTATCCGCAGGACTCAGGCACTGCCACCTCACGTTGGACCACCACCTCAGGAGGAGGAGCATGAGGAGGAGGAGGAGTACCAGCCCAGGAGAGAGGCAGAAGGTCCAAGGGCCGCCCGTCGGCGGCTTATTGAACGTCACTTCTAGGCCCCCTGTCAGGGAATGGCTTGTCACACAGAAATCACAGAAACCCCACAGTGCAGATAGAGGCCATTTCGGCCCATCGAGCCTGCACCGACACATATCCCACCCGATCCCCGTAACCCCTACACCAACACATATCCCACCCTATCCCCGTAACCCCACATATTTAATCCCCCTAACACTGGCTATGATAAATTGACCCTTAATCAACCTAACCCGCACATCTTTGGACTGTGGGAGGAAACCGGAGCACCCGGAGGAAACCCACGCAAACACGGGGAGAATGTGCAAACTCCACACAGACAGTCGCCCGAGGCCGGATTCAAACCCGGGTCCCTGGTGCTGTGAGGCAACAGTGCTAACCACTATGCCACCGTGTCTGCCCTAACCTAATGAAAGAACATGATTGCAGCCGCTCCGCAAGCCCTCAGCCGGTTAAGGCAACAAACACTTCAAAGATCAAACATGGACAATGTGAATAAATAAAATGGTTTATTGTACAAACTCAGGGCCCTTCCCACATGAAAACCAAAAACACACGAAACCCCCAAAAAACACACACACACACATGACTCACTCCCACAACCTGGGGAGGATTAACAAAAGATGTAAACAAAAATGGCCTTCATCCTCGGCCTTCACAAAACACCCATTCCAAAAAACAAAACATTTGGACACACCCTCTACTTAGTGGCCCGCGAGGGCGATGCCTTCTGCAAACTTTGGTGGCCCCTGCACGCCCTGCTGCTCCTCCTCAAAGTGAGGCCAGTGGCTGCTGCAAGGCTGGGGGAAGGCTCCTGAGGGGCACATGTCGTGACGGCAGATGCCCTTGGGGGGTCGGCCTAGACGAGGTCTGGCCCTCGAGGGGCCGGCTGGTGAATGCTGCAGCTGTGGCTGGGCAGCATCAGTCACTGCAGCAGCTCGTGGCAGCTCCACTGGGGGAGTGGCAGTGGCGGCTGGAGGAATGGGGGCAAGCTGGCGGATGGCAGGCGCTCGCTGGTCGCCTGAGACACTGGCACTCGCCCGGCCCAGCACTGCAGCATGCGCAGCAATCTGCTGAGGGACAGACCGCTGTGCTGCTGCAGCGCGGCGGGTGCCCTGGCGATGCCTGGCTGACACAGCGAGTGTGGCAGCAGTGAGTGCCCGTGTTGCCCTGTTCTGTGACCGCATCAGAGCAGCCAGTGACTGCACGGCACCACTGATCACCTGCCCAGTCGCTGCCTGAGCTGCCCCGAATTCCACCAAACTGGTGGCCTGTGAGGCCCCGAATTCAGTCACACTCTGAGACAGGGACTCGATGGCCTCAGGCATCCGTGCCACTACCCCCATGAGCTCCGTGTGCCGGCGCTCCGAGTCCGCGGACATGTCCTCGAGGAGGCGCAGCTCCTCGGCGTTGACCGTCTCCAGACTGGAGGCCGGACTCTCCCTCTGGGGAGAAGGCCGCCGAGCTGGCCGACCCTTCCTGCGTTGCTGGACGCCGCTGGGCCCAGCAATTGGACTCCCCTCTGACCCTTCCCCCCTCTGGGGAGAAGGCCGCTGAGCTTCCACCCCCCTCCCGCGTTTCTGCAGGCCGCTGGTCCCAGGAGCTACACTCCCCTCCGACACTTCCCCCACGCTCCCCTCCAGGGAAGACGTGTCCCCTACATTGGCATGGCTTGCCGCGGCTGAGGGTTCCCCTGATGGGCCGCCTTCCTCTTGCTCCTCCTCCTCCTCCTCCTCCTCTTCTGAGGGGCTGTCACTGGCAACTTCAGGGACCTCCTCCTCACCATCTGAAAGCAGGAAGGCACAAGAGTAGTTTTGAGTGAGGAGAGGGCGTCAGCGAGGGATGCATGAGTGGTGGCATTCAGCGCATTGGTCGGACAGTGGCAAAGGATGTAGATCTGATGCGCAAGTGGGACGAGAGAGGTCCAAAAGGTGATGTCCTTACCATTGGTGCCCAGAACAGGGTCGGCATCTCCAGATGCAACGGGGCCAATCACCCGGGCACCCATGATGCGCTCCACGCGCTGTTGCAGCTTGGTGAGCTGCTGGATCTGGGGTCCGCCTCCCCCGGTCTCAGTCCGGCTCCTCTTATTATTGGCCAGCTTGGCCTGCAAGAGAAAGGACGGCCTCTAAGTACAGTGTGTAGCCCTGATCTTGTGTGCACTGCCTCCCATGGTGGAATAGCCTGGCCAGTGTGTTAAGTGCACAATGTGCAATTGATGTTCATGACTGTCCCATAGCTGCGGGATGAGGGCTGGCCATTAGGGCTTTCAGGTCCCTTTGCCCATAATGTGAGGTGCACATGCAAGGATGAGGAGGACACTGGAAAGGGTACTCACCTTGACAATCCTGGCGAGGTCATTTAGCTTTTTGCGGCATTGTACAGCGCTCCTGGGGACCTCACTGTTGGATGTCACCCTGGTGGCGACATGCCTCCAGGCTTTCCGGTAGACGCGGGCCGCCGGCTTCTTCCCATTGTCCGGAAACAAAATATGGCGTCTCTTCTCCACAGCGCCAACCAGCACCCTCAGATCATGCTCTGAGAAGCACTGCACTTGTTCACGGGCCTTCTCCATCCTTTCAGGCGCTATTTGGGTCCAGCAGCAGTGTTCAGGCCTAGCTGGAGGGCTGCAGTGTCCAGGGCGTGGCAGCAGACCAACTCGACCCTTCCCCCTTAAGAGCTGGCCGGCGCCAGGGTGTCTGCTGTCAATCAAGAAATGGCCGCACCTGCGCTGCGCCCGGCCTTGGCGGTATCGCTCAGCACCGCCGGCTTAGCGCCTAAAGAGAGCTGTGCATCGCCAGTTTTAGCGCTCGAGCAAACTCTTAGGGCAAAGCTAATGAATATCGGCGAAGTGGCCTCGAATTTGCGCCGGGCGCAAACTTTAGCGGCCGCCCGACTTTACCGCCCCAAAAGTGGCTTTAATGAATTTCTAGGCCAAGGTGTGGTCTCACCAAGGCCCTGTACAACTGCAGCAAGACATCCTTGTTCCTGTACTCAAACCCTCTTGCTATGAAGGCCAACATACCATTTGCCTTCTTAGCCGCCTGCTGCACCTGCATGCTTACCTTCAGCGACTGGTGCACAAGGACACCCAGGTCTCGTTGCACTTCCCCGTCTCCCAATCTATTGCCATTCAGTGAATAATCTGCCTTCCTGTTTTTGCCACCAAAGTGGATAACCTCGCATTTATCCACATTATACTGCATCTGCCATGCTTCTGCCCAATCACCCAACCTGTCCAAATCATCCTGTAGTTTCTCGACATCCTCCTCACAGCACACACGCCCACCCAGCTTTGTGTCATCTGCAAACTTGGAGATATTACATCTAGTTTCCTCGTCTAGATAATTTATATATATTGTGAATAGCTGGGGTCCTAGGACCGATCCCTGCAGTACCCCACCAGTCACTGCCTGCCACTCGGAAAAAGAGCCGTTTATTCCAACTCTTGGCTTCCTGTCTGCCAACCAGTTCTTTATCCAAGTCAGTATCTTGCCCCCAATCCCATGTGCCTTAACTTTACACGCTGTTCTCTTATGCGGGACCTTATCGAAAGCCTTCTGAAAGTCCAAATACAACACATCCACTGGTTCTCCCTTATCTATTCTACCAGTTACATCCTCAAAAAATTCCAGTAGATTAGTCAAGCACGATTTACCTTTTGTAAATCCATGTTGACTTTGTCTGATCCTGTCACTGTTTTCCAAGTGCTCTGCTATTACATCTTTTATAATGGACTCTAGCATTTTCCCCACTACCGATGTCAGGCTTTCCGGTCTGTAATTTCCCGTTTTCTCTCTACCACCTTTTTTGAATAGTGGGGTAACATTAGCTACCCTCCAATCCATGGGAACTGTTCCAGAGTCTATCGAATTTTGGAAGATGACCAGCAATTCTGTCCCTCTAGTGCTACTTGTCTCTCCCAGTCCTCTCTTCACCTTGTTTCTCCTCTCTAATGTTTCATCCTGGTGCCCATCCCCCTGTCTAATTAATTTAAACCCTCCCCCACAGCACTAGTTAACCGTCCCATGAGGACATTGGGCCCAGCTCTGTTGAGGTGCAACCTGTCCACCTTGGACAGGTCCCTCCTGCCCCAGAACTGGTCCCTCCTGCCCCAGGAATCTGAAGTCCTGCAATATTTCTCTTTCAGGTACTTATCCAATTCCCTTTTGAAAGCGGTGATTGAATCTGCCTCCACCACCCTTTCAGGCAGTGCATTCCAGATCCTAACCACTCGCTGCGTAAAAAAGTTTTTCCTCATGTCGCCTTTGGTTCTTTTGTCAATCACCTTAAATCTGTGTCCTCTGGTTCTCGACCCCTCTGCCAATTGGAAGAGTTTCTCTCTATCTACTCTGTCCAGACCCCTCTTGATTTTGAACACCTCTGTCAAATCTCCTCTCAATCTTCTCTGCTCCAAGGAGAACAACCCCAGCTTCTCCAGTCTATCAATGTAACTGAAGCCCCTCATCCCTGGAATCATTCTCGTAAATCTTTTCTGCACCCTCTCTAAGGCCTTCACATCCTTCCTAAAGTGCGGTGCCCAGGATTGGACACAATACTCCAGTTGAGGCCGAACCAGTGTTTTATACAGTTTCATCATAATTTCAACACTTTTGTACTCTATACCTCTATTCATGAAGCCCAGGTTCCCGTAGGCTTTTTTAACTGCTTTCTCAACCTGCCCTGCCACCTTCAATGATTTGTGCACATATACCCCCAGGTCTCTCTGTTCATGCACCCACTTTAGGATTGTACCCTTTAGTTTAGATTTCCTCTCCTCATTCTTTCTACCAAAATGTATCACTTCACACTTTTCTGCATTAAATTTAATCTGCCACGTGTCCGCCCATTCCACCAGCCTGTCTATGTCCTCTTGAAGTCTATCACTATCTTCCTCACTGTTCACTATACTTCCAAGTTCTGTGTCATCTGCAAATTTTGAAATTGTGCCTTGTACACCCACATCCAAGTCTTTAATATATATCAAGAAAAGCCGTGGTCCTAGAACCGACCCCTGGGGAACACCACTGTGTACCTTCCTCCAGTCTGAAAAACAACCATTCACCACTACTCACTGTTTCCTGTCACTTAGCCAATTCCCTATCCATGCAGCCACTGTCCCTTTTACTCCATGGGCTTCAACTTTGCTGGTAAGCCTATTATGTGGCACTTTGTCGAACGCCTTTTGGAAACTCATGCACACCACGTCAACCGCATTGCCCTCATCAACCCTCTCTGTTACCTCATCAAAAAACTCCATCAAGTTGGTGTAGTGTATGTGCCTTTAAGAGCCCCAGGTGTGCTGTAATGCCGGTAATGGCCACTCGGGCTATATAAGCCTGTATATTGTGTATATCCGTTAGAACCCCCCCCCAGACTTTGCTTAGTAAACACCTATGAACCAACTCCTGTCTTCAGTGTCTTTATCAACACACGGACACTACAGTGGCGACGAAGTGGAAACAGACTTACCTGCAATTCGGCAGCACCTCAAGGACATCGATTCCTCAGGCGTCCAGAAGACTCAAGAAAGTGAGAGAAGCTGTGGTTTCACCAACGGACCAAACTGGTGGCAGGTACTGCGCTAATCCTTCCTGGGCGTCAGGCTGGGGCTCCAGCGGCTGGCTCTACAGCTGAGACAGGCAGCAAAATTGGAGGCAAGCAATAACGGACTGGGAGGGAGCACTCGGGAGACGGCCGGCGCGGCAAGCAGGTCAGCGTTCAGACCTGGAGAGAAAGTTCCGCGGGAACGAGTCTCCAACTGTAAATAAATTTTTTAAAAAAGAACGGGAACCGCGGGAAACAGCGTTGTCATCGGCAGCAGCGGCGGGAAAGTGCGGGAAATGCCATATCTTTGCTGCAGAAAAGAAAGAAAAGCGCGGGAAGCGCCATATCTTTTCTGAAATGCCTAAGTCTGGCAATATTGATGCTTTTGATAGTGAAATAGAGGATTGGACCACATACGTGGAAAGAGTAGAGGTATATTGCACTGCAAATGGAATAGAAGATGAAAAAAAGCTTCAGTACTGCTGAACCTAATGGGCGCAAAGGCATACGGGCTGTTACGAAATTTAATCACTCCAGCCAAACCAAAGGACAAGAATTTTAAATAAATTGTTGATACCCTGCAGGAGCACTTAAACCCAACACCGCTGCTGATAGCGGAACGATTCAAATTCTTCAAGAGAAATCAACACAAGAATGAAAGTAATGCTGATTACCTGACCGAATTAAGAAAGCTATCAAAGTACTGACAATTTGGGGCAGGACTAGCAGATTATCTTCGAGACAAATTCGTTTGCGGTCTCTTAAGTGAAGGAACACAAAAAAGGCTGCTTTCTGAAAAAGATTTTGCATTGGACAAAGCTTTCAGTATGGCTGTATCATACGAAGCAGCAGCAAGAGGAGCTGCAGAGATACAACAAAAGACACACGACTTCGGCACCCATGAAATGACACAGGGTTTCGAAAGATGTTATCGCTGCGGCAGATCCACCCATAACCAGAAGGACTGCTGGTTCAAGGACAAAGCATGCAGGCAATGCGGAAAAATTGGACACATTGCACGGGTATGCCGATCTGGACAAAATAAATCCACGGACAGAAAAAAAAAAATCAATAAAGGAAAGTACAGGAAGGTACAAATGATGACGGACAGTAGCTCCGAAGACCAGAAGAGCGATCGCGACTCCGAAAACAAGAGACTAAGCTGTCTCAAATTACATAATGTACTTGCCAAAGATGATTACCAAACCATTTGGGTTACCCTCACGATAGCAGGGTCCCCAGTTAAAATGGAGCTAGATACAGGATCAGCTCTAACCGTAATAAATCGACGGGATTACAAGAGGCTATTTTCACATATACCTCTAAAAGACACATCCATTATCTTAAAAACATACACGGGGCAGAAAGTATACCCCAAAGGAAAAATAAGGGTGCCTGTTGTATACAACGGCAAAGAAATACAAAAGTTGTATTTATACATGCTACAAGATGGTGGTCCACCGTTGTTGGGACGTGAATGGATCAGAAAGATACGTTTAGACTGGCACTCCATTCAGGCACTGACGGTGACCAGTAAGAAAAAAAACTGATGACATCATACCTGAACGATTAAAAGACATCTTGGCCAACGCCAAAGAAGTGTTTCAGGAGAAACTAGGAACCTTGAAAGGCATCACCGCCTCAATAAAAGTGGAAGATGCAGCAATTCCCAAATTTTTTAAGGCAAGACCGGTGCCATACGCAATTCGTCCAGCAGTCGAGGCAGAGCTGGAGAATTTGGAAAAGGCAGGCGTATTATCCACAATAGATTGGAGCGAGTGGGCAACACCCATCGTTCCAGTCATGAAAAAAGCATTGAATAATGATAAATCTGAAGAACAGAGAAAAATTCGCATCTGTGGAGACTTCAAGGTGACTGTAAACCCGGTCCTTCACACAGTACAGTATCCTCTTCCGAGGATAGAAGATATTTTCGCCTCACTATCCGGAGGGAAACGTTTCACCAAAATTGACTTGGCACAGGCATATCTACAGATGGAGGTTGAGGAGGCCTCTAAAAAGTATCTCACGATAAACACACACAAAGGCATGTACCAGTACAATCGACTGGTTTTTGGAGCAGCATCAGCTCCAGCTATCTGGCAATGAGCTATGGAGCAAGTCCTGCAAGGGATTCTGGGGACTCAATGCTACCTAGACGACATCCTTGTAACAGGAGAAAACGACAACGAGCACCTTGCCAATTTGGAGCAGGTGCTCACTAGGCTGAAAGAACGGGGCCTACGAGCAAATCGCCCCAAGTGCGAATTTTTCCAAAATCAGATATCATATTGTGGCCACATAATTAATAATGAAGGGTTGCATAAGTCACCTGAAAAAATTGAAGCGGTCATAAAAGCCCCAGCACCTGAAAATGTTTCACAATTAAGGTCGTTCCTGGGATTAATAAATCATAAATTTTTACCGAACTTATCAACTCTTCTACACCCTCTTAATGAACTTCTACAAACAGGAGTGATTGGGAAATGGAACGAAGACTGTAAACATGCCTTCCATAAATGCAAAGACTTAATCACATCCGAAGAAGTTTTGGCTCATTACAACCCATCACTGCCAATCAGACTGGCGTGCGATGCATCCCCTTACGGCATAGGAGCAGTATTATCCCATAAATTCCCTGATGGCTCAGAACGGCCGATAGCTTTTGCGTCACGCTCATTAAACTCAGCTGAGCGTAACTATGCCCAAATCAACAGGGAAGCACTCAGCCTGGTATGGGGAGTGAAGAAATTCAACCATTACCTACACGGACAAAAATTTACCTTGTTGACTGACCATCAACCCCTCGTCTCCATATTCAACCCTAAAAAGGGTGTTCCCATTATGACAGCGCAAAGGCTACAGAGGTGGTCCCTTTTTCTAGGGGCACACCAATACAACATAGAATACAAAGGATCAAAACAGCATGGGAATGCTGACAGTTTATCGCTCCTACCGTTGCCAACGGTAGAAGAGGCACCTACAGTAGACCCAGTAGAGATGTTCCACTCTACCATAGTGGAATGTCTACTAGTAACAAATTCTGCCATTGAAAGGGAGACGAGAAATGACCCGACTCTCTCACGGGTCTACGATTTAACAGTGAAGGGATGGCCAGCGCATGTTGTCAGCATTCTCGCAAAGAAGAGAACAGCTGTCAGTATGCCGAGGAACCTTGATGTGTGGATCCAGAGTGGTGATTCCACCCAAACTCCAGGATAAAGTGCTAAAGGTGCTTCACGAGGGGCATCTGGGTGGAGTGAAAATGAAGAACCTAGCCAGGGCGTTTGTATGGTGGCCAGGTATTGATGGAGACATCGAAGAAATGACCAAGAGCTGCCTAGGATGCCAGAAGGTCCAAAACGCTCCACCACAAGCCCCTCTACATCCATGGGAGTGGCCCTCATCTCTCTGGAAAAGGGTACACATCGACTTTGCTGGTCCATTTATGGACTCAATGTTCTTAATCGCGGTTGATGCACACTCCAAGTGGCCGGAAGTAATCAAGATGTCCTCCACCACCACGGAAAAAACCATCACAGTATTAAGAACCATATTTGCCAGGAATGGGCTGCCGGAACAGATCTGTTCTGATAATGGACTGCAATTTGTGTCCGAAGAATTCAGGAAGTTCTTAAAAAACAATGCGGTTAAGCACTACACGTCCGCCCCATACCATCCCGCCAGCAATGGATTGGCTGAAAGGTTTGTCCAGACATTCAAGAAGGCCATAAAGGCCATAGGTAATGAAGACATAAAACTTCAGCACAAGGTGGATAACTTCTTGTTCGCATACAGGAATGCAACACATATGGTTACCAACCAAACTCCCGCCATGATGTTCTTCAATAGAAACCTAAGATGCCGGCTGGATTTGTTCAAGCCCAACATCAGAAGGGACGTGGAGAACCGGCAGTTTCAAGGCATGAATGAAAGGCCAACTAGAACCTTCCAGATAGGTCAACAAGTTTTGGCCCGGGACTACCGTACCGAGAAATGGCAGCCTGGAACAATCTGCACACGACTAGGACCACTGATGTATACCGTGGACATCGGAGAAAGCATAATAAGGCGCCATGCTGACCAAATCATAGAGTCATCCGAAAAGGGACAACCTACACCACAACTCTATACGCCTAACGATGAAGTAGAGATACCCATATCTACCTCCGATCCGGTGATACTGGAACCCGATGAACCCGACACTGGCATTCAAGCCGAATCAACCTTGCCAAAAGAACCTACTACACCACCGAGGCGTTATCCAGACCGAGTCAGGAAGCCTCCAGAGAGACTGACTTATAATTAATTAACTACAGCAATGTATATATTATTTTTCTTATAATATGTAATTAATAATTACTTAAAATATGATGTACTGGTTAGCTAAAAGGGGAGGAATTGTAGTGTATGTGCCTTTAAGAGCCCCATGTGTGCTGTAATGCCGGTAATGGCCACTCGGGCTATATAAGCCTGTATATTGTGTTATATCCATTAGTACCCCTCCAGACTTTGCTTAGTAAACACCTATGAACCAACTCCTGTCTTCAGTGTCTCTATCAACACACAGACACTACAATTGTGAAGGGGTTGGATCGGGTGGATGTGGGGAGGATGTTCCCGATGATGGGTGAAACTAGAACTAGGGGGCATAGTCTTAGAATAAGGGGCTGCTCTTTCAAAACTGAGATGAGGAGGAACTACTTCACTCAGAGGGTGGTAGGTCCATGGAATATGCTGCCCCAAAAAGCTGTAGAAGCTACATCATTACATAAATTTAAAACAGAAATAGACAGTTTCCTAGAAGTAAAGGGAATTAAGGGTTACGGGGAGCGGGCAGGAATTTGGACATGAGTCTAGGTTCGGATCAGACATGGCCCTGTGGGTAGCGGAGCGGGCCCAGGGGCCGTGTAGCCTGATCCTGCTCCTATTTCGTGTGTCTAATTCTGTTAGATTCAGGAGATGGTTCTGTGATAGTAGATTGGCGGTTAGGATCAGATCAGCCATGATCTTATTGAATGGCGGAGCAGGCTCGAGGGGCCGATTGGCCTACTCCTGCTCCTATTTCTTATGTTCTTATGTCCTGTATCTAACCCGTGCTGTACCTGCCCTGGGAGTGTTTGATGGGACAGTGTAGAGGGCGCTTTACTCTGTATCTAACCCGTGCTGTACCTGCCCTGGGAGTGTTTGATGGGAAAGTGTAGAGGGAGCTTTACTCTGTATCTAACCCGTGCTGTACCTGCCCTGGGAGTGTTTGATGGGACAGTTTAGAGGGAGCTTTACTCTGTATCTAACCCATGCTGTACCTGCCCTGGGAGTGTTTGGTGGGAAAGTGTAGAGGGAGCTTTACTCTGTATCTGACCTGTGCTGTACCTGCCCTGAGAGTGTTTGACGGGACAGTGTAGAGGGAGCTTTATTGTATATCTAACCTGTGCTGTACCTGCCCTGGGAGTGTTTGACGGGACAGTGTAGAGGGAGCTTTACTCTGTATCTAACCCGTGCTGTACCTGCCCTCACGAGCAAATTTAGCTAGGGTAAGTAAATCAGAGAGTTAAATGCGTGGCTCAAAGACTGGTGTGGGAGAAATGGGTTTTGCTTCTTGGGACACTGGCACCAGTACTGGGACAGGAGAGAGCTGTTCCTTTGGGATGGACTTCACTTGGCCAGTGCTGGGACTTGAATCCTGGTGAATCAAATAACTAGGGCTGTAGAGAGGGCTTTAAACTAATTAGTGGGGGGGGGGTGGGCAGAGGTTTCAAGAGAACAAAAAATAAAAATGTCAGCGGAGAAGGCAATATAGCAAGGTAGCAGTGGGGGAATTAAAAACCAGAGCGTGTCAGGGACAGAATATATAAAGATAATAAAGATAAAGTAGCAAAGGGGGTAAAAGCAGGAATAAATTGTCACAAAACATATTTAAAAGTTCTTTATCTGAATGCACGCAGCATTCATAACAAAATAGATGAGTTGACGGTACAAATAACTACACATGGGTATGATCTGGTGGCCATTACGGAGACATGGCTGCAGGGTGAACATGACTGGGAACTAAACATCCAGGGGTATTTGACTATTCGGAAGGACAGACAGGAAGGAAAAGGAGGTGGGGTGGCTGTGTTAATAAAGGATGGAATCACTGCAATAGTGAGAAATGATATTGGGTCAAAGGATCAGGATAGTGAAACGGTTTGGGTGGAAATAAGGAATAATAAGGGGAAAAAGTCACTAGTGGGTGCAGTCGATAGGCCTCCTAACAGTTGCAACTCTATTGGTCGGAGTATAAATCAGGAAATAGTTGGGGCTTGTAATAAGGGAACAGCTATAATCATGGGAGATTTTAACTTTCATATTGACTGGACAAATCAAATTGGGCAGGGCAGCCTTGAGGGAGAGTTCATAGAATGCATTAGGGACGGGTTCCTTGAGCAGTATGTTACTGAACCAACCAGGGGCAGGCAACCTTAGATCTGGTCCTGTGTAATGAGACAGGATTAATAAAAAATGTCCTAGTAAAGGATCCCCTTGGAATGAGTGACCATAACATGGTTGAATTCCAAATTCAGTTGGAGGGTGAGAAAGTTGGATCTCAAACCAGCGTACTAAGCTTAAATAAAAGGAGACTATGAAGGTATGAGAGCAGAGTTGACTAAAGTGGACTGGGAAAATAGATTAAGGTGTAAAACGGTACAGGAGCAGTGGTGTACATTCAAGGAGATATTTCACAACTTTCAAGAAAAATATATTCCACTGAGGAAAAAGGGGCATAAAAGACAGCCATCCGTGGCTAAGTAAAGTAAGAAAGGATAGTATCTGACTGAAAACAAGAGCATATAAAGTAGCCAAATCTAGTGGGAGGATAGAAGAGTGGGAAGCATTTAAAAGCCAGCAAAGAATAACTAAAAGATTAATTAAGAAAGGGAAGATAGATTATGAAAGTAAACTAGCAAAAAATATAAAAACAGATAGCAAGAGTTTCTACAGTTATATAAAAAGAAAAAGGGTGGCTAAAGTGAATGTTGGTCCCTTAGAGGACGAGACTGGGAAATTAGTAGTGGGGAACATGGAGATGGCAAATACGCTGAACAAATATTTTGTATCAGTCTTTACAGTAGAGGACACTAAAAATATCCCAATACTGGACAAACAGGGGGCTATGGGGGGGGGAGGAGCTAAACACGAATAAAATCACTAAGGAGGTGGTACTCGCTAAGATAATGGGACTTAAGGCAGATAAGTCCCCTGGACCTGATGGCTTACATCCTAGGGTCTTGAGAGAAGTAGTGGTAGGGATTGCGGATGCATTGGTGGTAATTTTCCAAAACTCCCTGGATTCAGGAAAGGTCCCAGCAGATTGGAAAACTGCTAATGTAATGCCCTTATTTAAAAAGGGAGGTAGACAAAAGGCTGGAAACTATAGACCAGTTAGCCTAACATCTGTGGTTGGTAAAATGTTGGAGTCCATTATTAAGGAAGCAATAACAGGATATTTGGATAAGCATAATTTAATCTGAGTCAGCATGGTTTTATGAAGGGGAAATCATGTTTGACAAATTTGCTCGTATTCTTTGAGGACGTAACAAACAGGGTGGATAAAGGGGAACCAGTGGATGTGGTGTATTTGGACTTCAAAAAGGCATTTGACAAGGTGCCACACAAAAGATTACTGCACAAGGTAAAAAATCACAGGATTGGGGGTAATATACTGGCATGGGTGGAAGATTGGCTATCTAACAGAAAACAGAGAGTTGGGATAAATGGTTCATTCTCGGGTTGGCAATCAGTAACTGGTGGTGTTCCGCAGGGGTCAGTGCTGGGACCCCAACTCTTTACAATCTATATTAACGATTTGGAGGAGGGGACCAAGTGCAACATATCCAAATTTGCCAACAATACAAAGATGGGAGGGAAAGCAGTGAGTGAGGAGGACATAAAAAACCTGCAAAAGGACATAGACAGGCTAAGTGAGTGGGCAGAAATTTGGCAGATGGAATATAATGTTGGAAAGTGTGAGGTTATGCACTTTGGCAGAAAAAATCAAAGAGCAAGTTATTATCTAAATGGAAAAAAAACTGCGAAGTGCAACAGTACAAAGGGATCTGGGGGTCCTGGTGCATGAAACACAGAAGGTTAGTATGCAGGTACAGCAGGTGATCAGGAAGGCCAATGGAATCTTGGCTTTTATTGCAAGGGGGATGGAGTATAAAAGCAGGGAAGTCTTGCTTCAGTTATATAGGGTACTGGTGAGGCCACACCTGGAATACTGCGTACAGTTTTGCTTTCCATATTTAAGAAAACATATACTTGCTCTCGCAGTAGTTCAGAGAAGGGTCACTTGGTTGATTCCGGAGATGAGGGGGTTAGCTTATGAGGAAAGGTTGAGTAGGTTGGGCCTCTACTCATTGGAATTCAGAAGAATGAGAGGCGATCTTATCGAAACATATAAGATTGTGAGGGGGCTTGATCGGGTGGATGCGGTGAGGATGTTTCCACTGAGGGGTGAGACTCGAACTAGGGGGCATAATCTTAGAATAAGGGGCTGCCCTTTCAAAACTGAGATGAGGAGAAACTTCTTCACTCGGAGGGTAGTAAATCTATGGAATTTGCTACCCCAGAGAGCTGTGGAAGCTGCGACATTAAATAAATTTAAAACAGAGATAGACAGTTTCCTAACTGATAAGGGAATTAGGGGTTACGGGGAGAGGGCAGGGAAGTGGACGTGAGTCTTGGTTCGGATCAGCCATGATCCTATTGAATGGCGGAGCAGGCCCAAGGGGCCGTATGGCCTACTCCTGCTCCTACTTCTTATGTTCTTATGTTTGGACCCGTCTGTTGACCGCCTCCTGAACTCTTGCTAATTCAGGGAATTTAGTCCATCTGTGACCAGACTATAACCACAAGCCCATCTGGCTATCACACCTATATGGTCCGTGAGGTTATTATTAGATTCACACCCAGACGTTGTGCCTTCACTTGTCTGGCACTTCATCTCATAACATGGGTACAGGGGCTCAGTAATGTTTCATTCATCAGAAAAAGACAAAGTACAACAACATACTGGTCAGATTAACAGAATCTCATCATAGTTATGGGGCCATCAATATAATAGTCATTAATAAATCCAGGAGGGAATTCAGGAGAAACTTCTTTACCCAGAGAGTGATGAGAATGTGGAACTCGCTACCACAGGGAGTAGTTGAGGTGAATGGCATAGATGTATTTAAGACGAAGCCAGATAAACATGAGGATGATATGTTGGAGGAGGCTCGTGTGGAGCATAAACCCCGGCATGGACCAGTTGGGCCGAATGGCCTGTTTCTGTGCTGTACATTCAATGTAATAACATGAACAGTCCACCGGCGCGCTCGAGGCCTTCCGTAACCGGTGGGTACCGGAGGGACTGGCGTGCATCATCACCACCGAAAATAGAATTTTAATTTCATTTAAGTTTCCTTTAAACTTTTTTTTGTTATGTTACAGGTTTTATTGGTTGTGATGGTTGACTTTTAATAGGCAATTGCCTGTGATAAGGAGAAAAACAAAATAACATTAACAGTCAAATCAAGGGAATCATCAGCACAACAGATTGAAAGATTACACAGCAGTACAAGAATTTATAAAACATTCATCCATTCCACGTTCCTGTCACCCCAGCTGTCTGCAGGGCCCTGCGCTACAGAACAGTGTGAACTCGCTGGTGTCTCAGCAGGTCATTGGAGCTTTTAAAGCTCTTCCCACAGTCAGAACATGTAAACGCTCTCTCATCAGTGTGAACAAGCTGGTGTCTCAGCAGGTTGGTGGACTGCAAGAATCCCTTCCCACACACAGAGCAGGTGAACTGCCTCTCCCCAGTGTGAACTTGCTGGTGTCTGGTCAGAGCCCCAGAGCTTTTAAAGCTCTTCCCACAGTCAGAACATGTAAACGCTCTCTCCCCAGTGTGAACAGGCTGGTGTGCCAGCAGGTTGGTGGACTGCAAGAATCCCTTTCCACACACAGAGCAGGTGAACCGCCTCTCCCCAGTGTGAACTTGCTGGTGTCTGGTCAGAGCCCCAGAGCTTTTAAAGCTCTTCCCACAGTCAGAACATGTAAATGGTCTCTCATCAGTGTGAACAAGATGGTGTCGCTTCAGGTCCCCGGCGTATTTAAAACTCTTTTGACACACAGAACATTTAAAGGCTCTCTCATCAGTGTGAACAAGCTGGTGTCTCAGCAATCTGGATGAAACAGAGAATCCCTTCCCACACACAGAGCAGGGAAATGGCCTCTCCCCAGTGTGAACTCGCTGGTGTTCCTTCAGAACCCCGGAGCTTTTAAAACTCTTCCCGCAGTCAGAACATTTAAACGCTCTCTCATCAGAGTGAGCTTGCTGGTGTCTCAGCAGGTGGGATGGATGAACAAATCCCTTCCCACACACGGAGCAGGTGAACGGACTGTCCCCGGTGTGACTGCGCCGATGAACATCTGACGCAGATGGGGAACTGAATCTCTTCCCGCTGTCCCCACCTTTACCCGGTTTCTCCCCGGTGTGACGGTGCATGTGTCTCGCCAAGGCAGGCAATTGGCTGAAGGCGAGTCCACACACGGAACACGTGTGCGGTTTGTCTGCGCTGCGATCGCTGCTCTCTCCTTCCATGTGCAAAGGCCGATGATATTCAGGTCCTGATGAATCGAGTGACTCTGTCAAATCTTCACGTGGTGTTTGGTTTGAGCTTCCTGTCTGTAAATGCTCCATTTCTAAAACCCTGTAAAAGGAGTGTAGAAAGTAGTAAGAGGGAGAATGTTGTCTCATGTCACTCTTTCCCAGCCCAGGGGCAGTGAAGCTGATTTTCAGGTTCCAGTTGCTGTCCCCAGGTGAGAGCAGCTCAGTCAGCACAGAGCTGGGGCTGGAATCTGGGAGAGGGGCCGCAGGCAGCACAGAGCTGGGGCTGGAATCTGGGAGAGGGGCCGCAGGCAGCGGGCCTGGCAAAGGGGCAATCACTGATTGAATAATAAACAGGGGTAAGGGGACACTAACCTCACATCAGATATATCTATAGCTTAAGTAGATAGATTTTAAGCCAAACGATGGGACCGATGGCTGCAATTCCTGTGCCATGTGGGAACTCTGGGACGCTTCACGTGTCCTGGTGAGCCGTGTGTGCAGGAAGTGCCTCCCGTGGCTGGAACTCGAGCTCAGGGTCTCTGAGCTTGGGGAGCGGCTGGAGTCACTGCCGGGCAGACGGGAGGCTGAGAGTTTCCTGGAGCGCACGTTCCAGGAGGTGGTCACCCCGCAGCCACAGAGAGTTCGTGGGAATTGGGATGGCAGGAATGACGTATGAGGAGAGATTGGGTCGATTGGGCGTATACTCGCTGGAGTTTAGAAGAATGAGAGGGGATCTTATTGAAACTTATAAAATTCTAACAGGACAGGACAGACTAGATGCAGGAAGAATGATCCCGATGGCCGGGGAGTCCAGAACCAGGGGCTCACAGTCGAAGGATAAGGGGTAAGCCATTTACGACAGAGATGAGGAGGAATTTCTTCACCCAGAGAGTGGTGAAACTGTGGAATTCTCTACCACAGAAGGCAGTTGAGGCCAATTCATTAAATATATTCAAGAAGCAGTTAGATATATTTCTTAAGGCTAAAGGGATCAAGGGGTATGGGGAGAAGGCAGGGACCGGGTACTGAATTTGGATGATCAGCCATGATCTCATTGAATGGCGGAGCAGGCTCGAGGGGCCGAATGGCCGACTCCTGCTCCTATCTACTATGTTTCTATGCAATTTAACCGGGTGGCCGCCCAGCAGGGTTTGAGGAGGCGAGGCAGTGCAGGAATCCCCCGGGAGTGCAGCGCTCTCAAACCGGTTTTCAGTGCTGAATCCCGGTGAGGGTGACGACACCTCGGGGGGAGTGTAGTCTAGAGCGCATCCACTGCACTGTGGGGCAAGGCCAATTTCAGTGGGATGAGAATGGATCTGGCCCGGGTAAATTGGAATCAAAGATTGGCAGGAAAAACTGTAGAGGAACAATGGGTTGCCTTTAAAGAGGAAATAATTCGGGTACAGTCGAGGTACATTCCCACTAAGGGGAAATGTCGGGCAACTAAAGTCAGAGCTCCCTGGATGATGAAAGAGATAGAGAGTAAGATGAAGCAGAAAAAGAGCGTGTATGACAGATGTCAGGTCGAGAATACATCTGAGAATCAGGCTAAATATAGAAAGTTCAGAGGAGAAGTGAAAAAGAAAATACGAGGGGCAAAGAGAGGGTATGGCTGGCTGTGCGAGGCTGTGTCATCGCACCAACGCTCTTATCAATATTCCTTGCTGCAATGCTCCATCTCACCCTCAGTAAGCTCCCCACTGGAGTGGAGCTAATTTACAGGACAAACGGGAAACTGTTCAACCTCCGTCGCCTCCAGTCCCGATCCAAGGTTGTCCCATCCTCTCTCATCGAATTACAGTATGCAGACGATGCTTGCGTCTGCGCTCACTCGGAGGTCGAACTCCAAACCATTGTCAACACCTTCACCGAAGCATACGAGAGCATGGGCCTTACACTAAACATCCGTAAGACAAAGATCCTCTACCAACCTGCCCCCACCACACAGTGCTGCCCCCCGATTATCAAAATCCACGACAAGGCCTTGGATAACGTGGACCACATTCCATACCTCGGGAGCCTACGGCCAACAAGGGCAGACGTCGATGACGAAGTCCAACACCGCCTTCAGTGTGCCAGTGCAGCCTTCGGTCGCCTGAGGAAGAGAGTGTTTGAAGACCAGGACCTCAAACCCGGAACTAAGCTCATGGTCTACAGGGCAGCAGTGATACCTGCCCTGCTGTATGCCTCAGAGCCATGGACCATGTACAGCAGGCACCTCAAAGCACTGGAGAGGTACCACCAACGCTGCCTCCGCAAGATCCTGCAAATCCATTGGCAGGATAGGCGCACCAACGTCAGTGTTCTTACTCAGGCCAACATCCCCAGCATCGAAGCTCTGACCACGCTCAATCAGCTCCGATGGACAGGTCACATTGTCCGCAGGCCCGATAGAGGTGTTCAAAATCAAGAGGGGTCTGGACAGAGTAGATAGCGAGAGTAGAGTGCCTCTGCAAATTGACTCAGACAATGGCACTCATTTCACCGGTAAAATAATGAAAGAAATCTGTAAGCTGCTACATGTGACACAAAAATATCACATACCATATCACCCCCAGAGCCCGGGGATGGTAGAAAGAATGAAAAGGACACTGAAAAACGCACTGACAAAAGTCATCCAAGAAACAGGGAAGGGATGGTCGGAATTATTACCCAGCATACTAATGAAGCTGCGAGCCACCCCAGGACAAACGACCGGACTGACCCCCTATGAATTAATGACAGGACGAGCTATGAGACTACCAGAGGATTTGGCTGGAGGGGTGGGCGAACCAGGAACAGTACAAGATAGATTAAGGCGATACTTAGTACAATGAAATCAGGAGGTACAAGCATTAAATAAAGAAGTGAGGAACCAACAACATATTAAAGATCTAGAAAGGCAGAATGCTGGACTTAAACCAGACAAGTTGCCCAGAATAGGTCAACAAGTAATGACGCAAGTTATCGGAAGAAAGGGAATGGGGCCCGTTGGATGGGGCCATGTACTGTATTAATGACAAGTGATACGTGTGTTTGTCTACAGGAACCGATGGGTATGCGATGGAAGCAATGGACCCAGGTGAAACCATTTAACACTAAAGACCCCCATTCTACCCTCTCCTCTAGGGTAAAGAGCTCGGAAGACGACCAGACCTCTGTTTAAATTACAGATAAACATGGATCCAGTCGACCCTTTATATCAGAGGGTCCGTCTCGGGGAGAAGAAGCTCTCCCGGTTTACCCTTACACCTGAGAACTCATTTTTAATGTGGAAGCAAGTCATCCTCAGTTCTGAGGGACTGCCTAAGAAGAAAGAAGATATAATTGGAGTAAGGCTTTTTTACTCCTGTACTCAAATCCTCTTGTAATGAAGGCCAGCATACCATTTGCCTTCTTAACCGCCTTTCACGACCACCGGACGTCCCAAAGCACTTTACAGCCAATGAAGTACTTTTGAAGTGTAGTCACAGTTGTAATGTGGGAAACGCAGCAGCCAAGTTGCGCACAGCAAGCTCCCACAAACAGCAAGGTGATAATGACCAGATAATCTGTTTTTTTGTCATGTTGATTGAGGAATAAATATTGGGCTCAAAACACCGGGGATAACTTCTTCGAAATAGCACCACGGAATCTTTTACATCCACCTGAGGGGGCAGATGGGGGCCTTGGTTTAACGTCTCATCCGTAGGACAGCACCTCCGACAATGCAGCTCTCCCGCAGTACTGCCTCTCTGACAGTGCGGCTCTCCCTCAGTACTGACCCTCTGACAATGCGGCTCTTCCGCAGTACTGCCCCTCCGATGGAGCAGCGCTCCCGGAGCACCGCCCCTCCGATGGAGCAGCGCTCCCTCAGTACCGCCCCTCTGACACTGCAGCGCTCCCTCAGTACTGCCACTCCAACAGTGCGGTGCTCCCTCAGTACTGACCCTCTGACAGTGCGGCGCTCTCTCAGCACTGCCCCTCCGACAGTGCGGCGCTCTCTCAGCACTGCCCCCCCGACAGTGCGGCGCTCTCTCAGCACTGCCCCTCCGACAGTGCGGCGCTCTCTCAGCACTGCCCCCCCGACAGTGCGGCGCTCTCTCAGCACTGCCCCTCCGACAGTGCGGCGCTCCCTCAGTACTGCCCCTCCGACAGTGCGGCGCTCCCTCAGTACTGCCCCTCCGACAGTGCGGCGCTCCCTCAGTACTGCCCCTCCGACAGTGCGCCGCTCCCTCAGCACTGCACTGGAGTGTCAGCCTCACTTTATATACTCAAGTCCCTGGAGCGGGATTTGAACCCACAACCTTCTGACTCTGCTATCCACTGAGCCACAGCTGACTCCAGTCTTTTACGCAGTTTCATCATAACTTCCTTGCTTTTTGCACTCTACGCCTCTCCTAAAGCAGGGGAGTTATGATGAATTGTTAAACAGTTTTTTTTTGCAGAGTGACCCAGGCTGTCTGTTGGAAACAATTGTGCATTTGAAAGAAGCTTGTGTCCCTTTGCCAGGCCCGCTGCCTGCGGCCCCTCTCCCAGATTCCAGCCCCAGCTCTGTGCTGACTGAGCTGCTCTCACCTGGGGACAGCGCGTCACAATCGGCCCCAGCGCACCTGAGCTGGAAACCAAGGTCCCGCCCCCTTGCCGCGACGCCATTGCTTGGAGGACCAGGCCGCCCAGTTCAGTCCTCCCAGCTCAGCCCTCTTCCTATTGGTCCGCGCTCCCGTCAGTCAAAATCACATTGCTCCGGCTCACTCCGCCACCCCGCGCGGCTCAATCCGAACGGAGGTCACGCCCGACTCTCAGGTTTGGTT
Source organism: Somniosus microcephalus (assembly GCF_052327205.1). Classification (NCBI taxonomy): domain Eukaryota; kingdom Metazoa; phylum Chordata; class Chondrichthyes; order Squaliformes; family Somniosidae; genus Somniosus; species Somniosus microcephalus. The sequence continues at coordinate 65,708 of NW_028225405.1, read as the reverse complement.
TTTCTCGTATTTTACTTTATAATCTCGCTCTCCGCTCCCCCCTCACCTCGATTTAAATCGATTCCCCAACACTTGACTTTACCCCGGCCGCTGATTCCGCCTCTTCCCCGGGCCCGTCCTTCCGCTTGCTCCCCGGAGGTCCCGCGCAGGCGCACTGGCAGCCTCGTTTTGTGGTGGGGCCGAATGAGCATGCGCGGCCCCGCCTCTCCACATTTAAAGGATAGCACCCCCTCCACATTTAAAGGGACACACACCCCCCCCACATTTAAAGGGACACCCACCCCTCCACATTTAAAGGGACACCCACCCCTTCCACATTTAAAGGGACACCCACCCCTCCACATTTAAAGGGACACACACACCCTTCACATTTAAAGGGACACCCCCTCACATTTAAAGGGACACCCACCCCCTCCACATTTAAAGGGACACACACCCCCTCCACATTTAAAGGGACACCCACCCCCTCCACATTTAAAGGGACTCCCTCCCCCCCTCTCATGTCCTCTACTGTGGAGGAGGAATTCCTAGAATGTTTACGGGATGATTTCCTGGACCAATATGTCGAGGAACCAACCAGAGATCAGGCCATCTTAGACTGGGTATTATGTAACGAGAAAGGATTAATTAGCAATCTTGTTGTACGAGGCCCCTTGGGTCGGAGTGATCATAATATGATCGAATTCTTCATTGAGATGGAGAATGAAGTTGTTGACTCAGAGACTAAGGTCCTAAATTTCAATAAAGGAAACTATGATGGTCTGAGGCGCGAGTTGGGTAGGATTGATTCGGGAATGTCACTCGAAGGGTTGATGGTGGATAGGCACTGGCAAACATTCAAAGACCGCATGGATGAACTACAGAATTTGTTCATCCCAGTTTGGCATAAAAATAAAACAAAAAAGGTGACTCAACCGTAGCTACCAAGGGAAATTAGCGATAGCATAAGATCCAAGGAGAGGACATATAAATTGGCCAGAAAAAGCAGTAAACCTGAGGATTGGGAGCAGTTTAGGATTCAACAAAGGAGGACAAAGGGATTAATTAAGAAGGGGAAAATAGAATATGAGAGTAAGGTTGCAGGTAACATAAAAACTGACTGTAAAAGCTTTTATAGATATGTGAAGAGAAAAAGAACATAAGAAGTAGGAGCAGAAGTAGGCCATACGGCCCCTCGGGCCTGCTCCGCCATTCAACAGGATCGTGGCTGATCCGAACCTAGACTCATGTCCACTTCCCTGCCCGCTCCCCGTAACCCCTAATTCCCTTATCAGTTAGGAAACTGTCTATCTCCGTTTTAAATTTACTTAATGTCGCAGCTTCCACAGCTCTCTGAGGTAGCAAATTCCATAGATTTACTACCCTCTGAGTGAAGAAGTTTCTCCTCATCTCAGTTTTGAAACGGCAGCCCCTTATTCTAAGATTATGCCCCCTAGTTCTAGTCTCACCCATCATTGGAAACATCCTCACCGCATCCACCCGATCAAGCCCCCTCACAATCTTATATGTTTCGATAAGATCGCCTCTCATTCTTCTGAATTCCAATGAGTAGAGGCCCAACCTACTCAACCTTTCCTCAAAGAATTCTAATAAATTTGTCAAACACGATTCCCCTTTCATAAAACCATGTTGACTCTGCTTGATTGTATTATGATATTCTAAATGTCCTGCTACTACTTCCTGAATCATGGATTCCAGCATCTTCCCAATGACAGATGTTAGGCTAACTGGCCTATAGTTTCCTGCTATCTGTCTCCCTCCTTTCTTGAATATGGGCGTTACAGTTGCAGTTTTCCAATCTGCTGGAACCTTTCCAGGGTCCAGGGAATTTTGGAAGATTACAACCAATGTATCCACTATCTCTGCAGCCACTTCTTTTAAGACCCCAGGATGCAGGCCATCAGGTCCAGGGGACTTGTCAGCCTGTCGTCCCATTAGTTTGCCTAGTACTTTTTCTCTAGTGATAGTGAATGTTTTACGTTCCTCCCTCCCTTTTGCCCCTTGATTTTCCACTATTATTGGGATGCTTTCAGTGTCTTCTCCCGTGAAGACAGATACAAAATATTTGTTCAAAGTCTCTGCCATTTCCTTGTTTCCCATTATTAATTCCCCACTCTCATCCTCTAAGGGACCAACATTTACTTTAGCTACTCTCTTCCTTTTTATATACTTGTAGAAGCTCTTACTGTCTGTTTTCATATTTCTTCCCAGTTTACTCTCCTAATTCATCTTCTATAATATTTTTATTTTTTTAGTCATCCTTTCCAAGTTTTTAAAAATTTCCCAATCTTCTGGCCTACCACTAATCTTCACAACATTGTACGCCTTTTCTTTCAATTTGATACCCTCAACTTCCTTAGTTCATCCTTCTCAGGGTCTTTCTCACTGGAATATATCTTTGCTGAGAGTTATGAAATATCTCCTTAAAAGTCTGCCACTGCTTATCTACCGTCTTACCTTTTAATCTATTTTCCCAGTCCACTTTAGCCAACTCTGTCTTCATACCCTTGTAATTGCCTTTATTTAAGTTTAACACAATTGTTTCAGACCCAAGTTTCTCACCCTCAAATTAAATTTGAAATTCTATCATGTTATGAGCAGGGTCCCGAGTGGATCCTTTACTATGAGAGTTTCTACAGTTATATAAAAAGAAAAAGGGTGGCTAAAGTGAATGTTGGTCCCTTAGAGGACGAGACCGGGAAATTAGTAGTGGGGAACATGGAGATGGCAAAAACGCTGAACAAATATTTTGTATCAGTCTTTACAGTAGAGGACACTAAAAATATCCCAACACTGGACAAACAGGGGGTTATAGGGGGGGAGGAGCTAAACACAATTAAAATCACTAAGGAGATGGTACTCAGTAAGATAATGGGACTTAAGGCGGATAAATCCCCTGGACCTGATGGCTTACATCCTAGGGTCTTGAGAGAAGTAGCGGTAGGGATTGCGGATGCATTGTTGGTAATTTTCCAAAACTCCCTGGATTCAAGAAAGGTCCCAGCAGATACATAGAAACATAGAAGATAGGAGCAGGAGTAGGAGTAGGCCATTCGGCCCTTCGAGCCTGTTCCGCCATTCAATGAGATCATGGCTGATCATCCAAATTCAGTACCTTGTCCCTGCCTTCTCGCCATATCCCTTGATCCCTTCAGCCTCAAGAAATATATCCAACTCTTTCTTGAATATATTTAATGAACTGGCCTCCACCGCCCTCTGTGGCAGAGAATTCCACAGGTTCACCACTCTCTGGGTGAAGAAATTCCTCCTCATTTCAGTCCTAAATGGCTTACCCCTTATCCTTAGACTATGACCCCTGGTTCTGGACTCCCCGACCATCAGGAACATCCTTTCTGCAGCTAGTCCGTCCAGACCTGACAGAATTTTATAGGTTTCGATGAGATCCCCTCTCAATCTTCTAAACTCCAGTGAGTATAAGCCCAATCGACACAATCTCTCCTCGTACGTCATTCCTGCCATCCCAGGTATCAGCCTGGTGAATCTTCGCTGCACTCCTTCCATGGCAAGAACGTCCTTCCTCAGGTAAGGTGACCAAAACTGCACACAATACTCAAGGTGCGGTCTCACCAAGGCCCTGTACAACTGCAGCAAGACATCCTTGTTCTTGTACTCTAATCCTCTTGCTACGAAGGCCAACATAGCATTTGTCTTCTTAACCACCTGCTGCACCTGCATGCTTACCTTCAGCGACTGGTGCACAAGAACACCCAGGTCTCTTTGCACTTCCGCTTCTCCCAATCTATTGCCATTCAAATAATAATGTGCCTTCCTGTTTTTACCACCAAAGTGGATAACCTCACATTTATCCACATTATAGTGCATTTGCCATGTTTCTGCCCAATCACCCAACCTAAGGGCTAATGTAACGCCCTTATTTAAAAAGGGAGGTAGTCAAAAGGCTGGAAACTATAGACCAGTTAGCCTAACATCTGTGGTTGGTAAAATGTTGGAGTCCATTATTAAGGAAGCAGTAACATGACATTTGGATAAGCATAATTTAATCGGACAGAGTCAGCATGGTTTTATGAAGGGTAAGTCATGTTTGACAAATTTGCTCGAATTCTTTGAGGACGTAACAAACAGGGTGAATAAAGGGGAACCAGTCGATGTGGTGTATTTGGACTTCCAAAAGGCATTAGACAAGGTGCCACACAAAAGATTACTGCACAAGATAAAAAATCACAGGATTGCGGGTAATATACTGGCATGGGTGGAAGATTGGCTATCTAACAGAAAACAGAGAGTGGGGATAAATGGTTCATTCTCGGGTTGGCAATCAGTAACTAGCGGTGTTCCGCAGGGGTCAGTGCTGGGACCCCAACTCTTTACAATCTATATTAATGATTTGGAGGAGGGGACCGAGTGCAACGTATCCAAGTTTGCCGACGATACAAAGATGGGAGGGAAAGCAGCGAGTGAGGGGGACATAAAAAACCTGCAAAAGGACATAGACAGGCTTAGTGAGTGGGCAGAAATTTGGCAGATGGAATATAATGTTGGAAAGTGTGAGTTATGCACTTTGGCAGAAAAAATCAAAGAGCAAGTTATTATCAAAATGGAAAGAAACTGCAAAGTGCTACAGTACAAAGGGATCTGGGGGCCCTGGTGCATGAAACACAGAAGGTTAGTATGCAGGTACAGCAGGTGATCAGGAAGGCCAATGGAATCTTGGCTTTTATTGCAAGGGGGATGGAGTATAAAAACAGGGAAGTCTTGCTGCAGTTATACAGGGTATTGGTGAGGCCACACCTGGAATACTGCGTACAGTTTTGGTTTCCATATTTAAGAAAAGATATACTTGCTCTCGAGGCAGTTCAGAGAAGGTTCACTCGGTTGATTCCGGAGATGAGGGGGTTGACTTATGAGGAAATGTTGAGTAGGTTGGGCCTCTACTCATTGGAATTCAGAAGAATGAGAGGCGATCTTATCGAACCATATAAGATTGTGAGGGGGCTTGGTCAGGTGGATGCGGGGAGGATGTTTCCACTGATGGGTGAGACTAGAACTGGGGGAGTCATCTTAGAATAAGGGGCTGCCCTTTCAAAACTGAGATGAGGAGAAACTTCTTCGCTCAGAGGGTAGTAAATCTATGGAATTTGCTACCTCAGAGAGCTGTGGAAGCTGCGACATTAAATACATTTAAAACGGAGATAGACAGTTTCCTAACTGATAAGGGAATTAGGGGTTACGGGGAGCGGGCAGGGAAGTGGACATGAGTCTAGGTTCGGATCAGCCACGATCCTATTGAATGGCGGAGCAGGCCCGAGGGGCCGTATGGCCTACTTCTGCTCCTACTTCTTATGTTCTTATATTATGTAACGAGCAGGGTGGATGAAGAGGAACCAGTAGATGTAGTTTAGTCCGTTCTATTTCCCTCACTTCTGCTCTCACCCCTGCCCCTCCCTCCCAGAACCACGATAGGGTTCCCCTTGTCCTCACCTTTCACCCACCAGCCTCCACATTCAACGGATCATCCTCCGCCATTTCCGCCACCTCCAGCGTGATCCCACCACCAAACACATCTTCCCCTCACCTCCCCTTTCAACATTCCGAAGGGACCGCTCCCTCCGCAACACCCTGGTCCACTCCTCTATCACCCCCAACACCCCTTCCCCTTCACCCGGCACCTTCCCGTGCAAACGCAGGAGATGCAACACCTGCCCTTTTACCTCCCCCCTTCCCACTGTCCAGGGCCCCAAACATTCCTTCCAGGTGAAACAGTGATTTACTTGTACTTCTTGCAATTTAGTAAACTGTGTTCGCTGCTCACGATGCAGTCTCCTCTCAGAGTCATAATGGCACAGAAGGAGGCCATTCGGCCCATCGAGTCCATGCCGGCTCTCTGTAGAGCAATCCAGTCAGTCCCACTCCCCCGCTCTATCCCCGTAGCCCTGCAAGTTTATTTCCCTCAAGTGCCTATCCAGTCTCCCCTTGAAAACATTGAGTGTCTCCGCTTCCACCACTTCCGTCGGCAGCAAGTTCCAGGTCCTCACCACTCGCTGCGTAAAAAAGTTTTTCCTCACATCCCCCCTGTATCTCTTGCCCAAAACCTTAAATCTGTGTCCCCTAGTCCTTGTCCCATCAACTAGTGGGAACAGCCTTTCCCCGTCTAGCCTATCCAAACCCGCCATAATCTTGTACACCTCTATCAAATCACCCCTCAACCTCCTTTGCTCTAATTAAAACAAATCCAGCTTCTCCAACCTGTCCTTGTAGCTAAGATCCCCCATCCCCAGAACCATTCTGGTAAATCTCCTCTGCACCCTCTCAAGGGCCTTCACATCCTTCCTAAAGTTTGGTGACCAGAACTGGATGCAATACTCCAGTTGTGGCCTAACCAGCACTTTATAAAGGTTCAGCATAACTTCTCTACTTTTGTACTCAATACCTCTATTTATGAAGCCCAAGATCCCAAATGCTTTGTTAACCACTCTCTCAATATGTCCTGCCACCTTCAGGGACCTACGCACATTAACTCCCAGGTCCCTCTGTCCCTGCACACTCTTTAAAACTGTGCCATTAAGTGTGTATTGCCTCTCCCTGTTCCTTCTGCCAAAATGCATCACCTCACACTTCTCTGTATTAAATTCCATCTGCCACTCTGCCCATTCTATTAGCCTTTCTATGTCCTGTTGCAGTCGACTGGTATCATCCTCACTGTTTGCCACACCCCCAAGTTTGGTGTCATCGGCATATTTCGCAATTCTACTCTGTATTCCAATATCCAGGTCATTTATATATATCAAAAAAAAAAGTGGCCCCAGCACTGACCCTTGGGGAACACCACTGTCTACAATCCTCCAGTGGCCCCAGCACTGACCCTTGGGGAACACCACTGTCTACCATCCTCCAGTCTGAAAAACAGCCATTTACCACAACTCACTGTTTTCTGTCCTTAAGCCAATTCCTTATCCAAGCTGCCACTGACCCACCTATTCCATGAGCCTCAATTTTGTTAACCAGCCTTCTATGTGGTACTTTGTCAAACGCCTTCCTAAAATCCATGTGGACAACATCCATTGCATTCCCTTCATCAATCCTCCCTGTTGCTTCATCAAAAATTTCAGTCAGATTAGTCTGTCACTTTAATTCTCCTCTACATTGGGGAGACCAAACGCAGATTGGGCGACCGCTTTGCAGATCACCTCCGTTCAGTCGGTAAGGATGACCCCGAGCTTCCGGTCGCCTGTCACTAATTCTCCGCTCCACTCCCACTCTGACCTCTCTGTCCTCGGCCTCTTACACTGTTCCAATGAAGCTCAATGTAAGCTCGAGGAACAGCACTTCATCTTTCGATTGGCACTTTACAGCCTTCTGGACTCAACATCGAGTTCAACAATTTCAGATCATAACCTCGGCCCCGATCTCTTTCTTTCATTGTTTTTCTCTCTCTCACATGGCAGCTGCCATTTCCATTTACACTTCATCTCGTGTCATCTTCTGTTTCTTAACTTGTCCCATTAAGGAAGTGATAGCAGGGCATTTAGAAAATCATAATATAGTCAAGCAGCGTCAGCATGGTTTTATGAAAGGGAAATCATGTTTGACAAATTTGCTGGAGTTCTTTGAGGATGTAACGAGCAGGGTGGATAAAGGGGAACCAGTGGATGTGGTGTATTTGGATTTCCAGAAGGCATTCGAGAAGGTAAACACAGAAACATAGAAGATAGGAGCAGGAGTAGGCCATTCGGCCCCTCGAGCCTGCTCCGCCATTCAATGCGATCATGGCTGATCATCCAAATTCAGTACCCTGTCCCTGCCTTCTCCCCATATCCCTTGATCCCTTTAGCCTTAAGAAATATACCTAAGTCCTTCTTGAATATATTTAATGAATTGGCCTCCACCGCCTTCTGTGGTAGAGAATTCCACAGGTTCACCACTCTCTGGGTGAAGAAATTCCTCCTCATTTCTGTCCTAAATGGCTTACCCCTTATCCTTCGACTGTGACCCCTGGTTCTGGACTCCCCGACCATCGGGAACATCCTTCCTCAAATAAAGCGACCAAAACTGCACACAATACTCAAGATGTGGTCTCACCAAGGCCCTGTACTACTGCAGCAAGACATCCTTGTTCCTGTACTCAAACCCCCTCGCTACGAAGGCCAACATACCATTTGCCTTCTTAACCGCCTGCTGCACCTGCATGCTTACCTTCAGCGACTGGTGCACAAGGACACCCAGGTCTCGTTGCACTTGCCCTTCTCCCAATCTATTGCCATTCAGATAATAATCTGCCTTTCTGTTTTTGCCACCAAAGTGGATAACCTCACATTTATCCACGTTATATTGCATCTGCCATGCTTCTGCCCAATCACCCAACCTATCCAAATCATCCTGGAGTTTCTCAGCATCCTCCTCACAGCACACACGCCCACCCAGCTTTGTGTTGTCTGCAAACTTGGAGATATTACATCTAGTTCCCTTGTCTAGATCATTAATATATATTGTGAATAGCTGGGGCCCAAGGACCAATCCCTGCGATACCCCACTAGTCACTGCCTGCCACTCGGAAAAAGACCCGCTTATTCCAACTCTTTGCTTTCTGTCTGCTAACCGGTTCTCTATCCAAGTCAATACCTTGCCCCCAATCCCATGTGCCTTAACTTTACACGCTAATCTTTTATGCGGGACCTTATCAAAAGCCTTCTGAAAGTCCAAATACACCACATCCACTGGTTCTCCCTTATCTATTTTACCAGTTACATCCTCAAAAAAAAAGGTGTCACATAAAAGGTTACTGCACAAGGTAAGAGCTCACGGGGTTGGGGGTAATACATTAGCATGGATAGAGGATTGGCTAACTTACAGAAAACAGAGAGTCGGGATAAATGGGTCATTTTCAGGTTGGCAAACTGTAACTAGTGGGGTGCCACAGGGATCAGTGCTGGGGCCTCAACTATTTACAATCTATATCAATGACTTGGATGAAGGGACCGAGTGTACTGTAGCCAAATTTGCTGACGATACAAAGATAGGTGGGAAAGTAAGTTGTGAGGAGGACACAGAGTCTGCAAAGGGATATCGATCGGTTAAGTGAGTGGGCAAAACATTGGCAGATGGAGTATAATGTGGGAAAATGTGAGGTTATCCACTTTGGTAGGAAAAATAGGAAAGCAAATTGTTATTAAATGGAGAGAGACTGCAGAACGCTGCGGTACAGAGGGATCTGGGGGTCCTCGTACATGAAACACAAACAGTTAACATGCAGGTACAGCAAGTAATTAGGAAGGGAAATGGAATGTTGGCCTTTATTACAAAGGGGGATTAAAAGTAGGGAAGTCCTGCTACAACTGTACAGGGTGTTGGTGAGACCACACCTGGAGTACTGCGTACAGTTTTGGTCTCCTTATTTAAGGAGGGATATAATTGCATTGGAGGCAGTTCAGAGAAGGTTCACGAGGTTGATTCCTGGGGTGAAGGGGTTGTCTTATGAGGAAAGGTTGGGCAGGTTGGGCCGATACTCACTGGAGTTTAGAAGAATGAGAGGTGATCTTATTGAAACATAAGATTCTGAGGGGGCTTGACAGGGTAGATGCAGAGAGGATGTTTCCCCTCGTGGGGGAATCTAGAACTAGGGGGCATAGTTTCAGAATAAGGGGTCGCCCATTTAAGACGGAGATGAGGAGGAATTTCTTCTCTGAGGGTCGTGAATCTTTGGAATTCTCTACCCCAGAGAGCTGTGGAGGCGGAGTCACTGAATATATTCAAGGCTGAGACAGACAGATGTTTGAACTACAGGGGGGTCGAGGGTCATGGGGAACAGGCAGGAAAGTGGAGGTGAGGCCAAGATCAGATCAGCCATGATCTTATTGAATGGTGAAGCACGGGTTAGATACAGAGTAAAGCTCCCTCTACACTGTCCCATCAAACATTCCCAGGGCAGGTACAGCACGGGTTAGACACAGAGTAAAGCTCCCTCTACACTGTCCCATCAAACACTCCCAGGGCAGGTACAGCACGGGTTAGACACAGAGTAAAGCTCCCTCTACACTGTCCCATCAAACACTCCCAGGGCAGGTACAGCACGGGTTAGATACAGGGTAAAGCTCGCTCTACACTGTCCCATCAAACATTCCCAGGGCAGGTACAGCACGGGTTAGATACAGGGTAAAGCTCCCTCTACACTGTCCAATCAAACACTCCCAGGGCAGGTACAGCACGGGTTAGATACAGGGTAAAGCTCCCTCTACACTGTCCAATCAAACACTCCCAGGGCAGGTACAGCACGGGTTAGATACAGAGTAAAGCTCCCTCTACACTGACCCATCAAACACTCCCAGGGCAGGTACAGCACGGGTTAGATACAGAGTAAAGCTCCCTCTACACTGTCCCATCAAACATTCCCAGGGCAGGTACAGCACGGGTTAGACACAGAGTAAAGCTCCCTCTACACTGTCCCATCAAACACTCCCAGGGCAGGTACAGCACGGGTTAGTTACAGAGTAAATCTCCCTCTACACTGTCCCATCAAACACTCCCAGGGCAGGTACAGCATGGGTTAGATACAGAGTAAAGCTCCCTCTACACTGTCCCATCAAACACTTCCAGGGCAGGTACAGCACGGGTTAGACACAGAGTAAAGCTCCCTCCACACTGTCCCATCAAACACTCCCAGGGCAGGTACAGCACGGGTTAGATACAGAGTAAAGCTCCCTCTACACTGTCCCATCAAACACTCCCAGGGCAGGTACAGCATGGGTTAGATACAGAGTAAAGCTCCCTTTACACTGTCCCATCAAACACTCCCAGGGCAGGTACAGCACAGGTTAGATACAGAGTAAAGCTCCCTCTACACTGTCCCATCAAACACTCCCAGGGCAGGTACAGCACGGGTTAGATACAGAGTAAAGCTCCCTCTACACTGTCCCATCAAACACTCCCAGGGCAGGTACAGCACGGGTTAGATACAGAGTAAAGCTCCCTCTACACTGTCCCATCAAACACTCCCAGGGCAGGTACAGCATGGGTTAGACACAGCGTAAAGCTCCCTCTACACTGTCCCATCAAACACTCCCAGGGCAGGTACAGCACGGGTTAGATAAGATACAGAGTAAAGCTCCCTCTACACTGTCCCATCAAACACTCTCAGGGCAGGTACAGCACGGGTTAGATACAGAGTAAAGCTCCCTCTACACTGTCCCATCAAACACTCCCAGGGCAGGTACAGCACGGGTTAGACACAGAGCAAAGCTCCCTCTACACTGTCCCATCAAACACTCCCAGGGCAGGTACAGCATGGGTTAGATACAGAGTAAAGCTCCCTCTACACTGTCCCGTCAAACACTCTCAGGGCAGGTACAGCACGGGGTTAGATACAGAGTAAAGCTCCCTGTGCACTGTCCCATCAAACACTCCCAGGGCAGGTACAGCACGGGTTAGATACAGAGTAAAGCTCCCTCTACCCTGTCCCATCAAACACTCCCAGGGCAGGTACAACACGGGTTAGATACAGAGTAAAGCTCCCTCTACACTGTCCCATCAAACACTCCCAGGGCAGGTACAGCACGGGTTAGATACAGAGTAAATCTCCCTCTACACTGTCCCATCAAACACTCCCAGGGCAGGTACAGCCTGGGTTAGATACAGAGTAAAGCTCCCTCTGCACTGTCCCATCAAACACTCCCAGGGCAGGTACAGCATGGGTTAGATACAGAGTAAAGCTCCCTCTACACTGTCCCGTCAAACACTCTCAGGGCAGGTACAGCACGGGGTTAGATACAGAGTAAAGCTCCCTGTACACTGTCCCATCAAACACTCCCAGGGCAGGTACAGCACGGGTTAGATACAGAGTAAAGCTCCCTGTACACTGTCCCGTCAAACACTCCCAGGGCATGTACAACACGGGTTAGATACAGAGTAAAGCTCCCTCTACACTGTCCCATCAAACACTCCCAGGGCAGGTACAGCACGGGTTAGATACAGAGTAAAGCTCCCTCTACACTGCCCCATCAAACACTCCCAGGGCAGGTACAGCACGGGTTAGATACAGAGTAAAGCTCCCTCTACACTGTCCCATCAAACACTCCCAGGGCAGGTACAGCACGGGTTAGGCACAGAGTAAAGCTCCCTCTACACTGTCCCATCAAACACTCCCAGGGCAGGTACAGCACGGGTTAGACACAGAGTAAAGCTCCCTCTACACTGTCCCATCAAACACTCCCAGGGCAGGTACAGCACGGGTTAGACACAGAGTAAAGCTCCCTCTACACTGTCCCATCAAACACTCCCAGGGCAGGTACAGCACGGGTTAGATACAGAGTAAAGCTCCCTCTACACTGTCCCGTCAAACCCTCCCAGGGCAGGTACAGCACGGGTTAGATACAGAGTAAAGCTCCCTCTACACTGTCCCGTCAAACACTCCCAGGGCAGGTACAGCACGGGTTAGATACAGAGTAAAGCTCCCTCTACACTGTCCCATCAAACACTCCCAGGGCAGGTACAGCACGGGCTAGATACAGAGTAAAGCTCCCTCTACACTGTCCCGTCAAACACTCCCAGGGCAGGTACAGCACGGGTTAGATACAGAGTAAAGCTCCCTCTACACTGTCCCATCAAACACTCCCAGGGCAGGTACAGCACGGGTTCGATACAGAGTAAAGCTCCCTCTACACTGTCCATCAAACACTCCCAGGGCAGGTACAGCACAGGTTAGATACAGCGTAAAGCTCCCTCTACACTGTCCCGTCAAACACTCCCAGGGCAGGTACAGCACAGGTTAGACACAGCGTAAAGCTCCCTCTACAGTGTCCCATCAAACACTCCCAGGGCAGGTACAGCACGGGTTAGATACAGTGTAAAGCTCCCTCTACACTGTCCCATCAAACACTCCCAGGGCAGGTACAACACGGGGTTAGATGCAGAGTAAATCTCCCTCTACACTGTCCCATCAAACACTCCCAGGGCAGGTACAGCACGGGTTAGACACAGAGTAAAGCTCCCTCTACACTGTCCCATCAAACACTCCCAGGGCAGGTACAGCACAGGTTAAATACAGGGTAAATCTCCCTCTACACTGTCCCATCAAACACTCCCAGGGCAGGTACAGCACGGGTTAGATACAGAGTTAAGCTCCCTCTACACTGTCCCATCAAACACTCCCAGGGCAGGTACAGCACAGGTTAAATACAGGGTAAATCTCCCTCTACACTGTCCCATCAAACACTCCCAGGGCAGGTACAGCACGGGTTAGATACAGAGTTAAGCTCCCTCTACACTGTCCCATCAAACACTCCCAGGGCTGGTACAGCACGGGTTAGAAACAGAGTAAAGCTCCCTCTACACTGTCCCATCAAACACTCCCAGGGCAGGTACAGCACGGGTTAGATACAGAGTAAAGCTCCCTCTACACTGTCCCATCAAGCACTCCCAGGGCAGGTACAGCACGGGTTAGATACAGAGTAAAGCTCCCTCTGCACTGACCCATCAAACACTCCCAGGGCAGGTACAGCACGGGTTAGAAACAGAGTAAAGCTCTCTCTAAATTGGTTCACCAACCACAGCCAACTCAGATCCAGCATGTGTTAAATGCAGTATCCAGCTCCACTGATACTATCCAATGATGCACACCAGCTCAGGTAATGCATAGTAAGAATGCAGAATAAAAATCCCTCTACATGTAAGTGTCAAGCACTCCCAGGTAGCTTCACACACAAGTTAAGCTCGTGTCGACTTGTCGCATCAAAGGCCGAGTCTTCTGGCAGCTGTCAGACAGCTCCCTGTGGCTGGTTAAACTCTCCCCTCTGGAGGGGTCTTAGTCCCACCTGATCGGCTCTGTGAATCTAGTGACCTCCATCCAGTCCCAGTTAGTGTGACGATGATTCGACTCCTCTCTCCACTTTTCACAGATACCGTTCAGTCCAAGAATCCTTTAACATAAAACTGATTAATATTAATTCTAGAATCTGTAATTGGAATACAATTTTTGTGACTATGATTAGATTTAATTTGAATATATTTGTAATTAATGACATTAGGTTGAATTACTTACCTTAATATTAAATTGTTCTTTCCTTTCCCCTATTTATATGGACTAGACTCACCGGCAGTGTCAGCTGCCATGTCCAGCTCCACCCAAAGTGACTCCCACTGATGCTGTGTAACCAGGGGCGTAAACCGTCTCCAGGTGACATCAGAAAGGAGCCAGGGACCGTGTCACAAAGCAGCCCAAACCCCTCCCACTCTAGGTATTACAGACTCACATGACCAGGCTTTGCTGCTGGTGTGCAGTCTCACTGGGCATGAACGCAGGTAGTACAATCAGTCCTGTCTCCAGCCCTGCTCCCGAGTACTGAGACTCCAGGCAGGGAGCACTGACTCCCAAAATTACCACTAATAAATTCTCCCTCCCATCCTCTGAATGTGAGATCCCGCTATTTAAAGGCCCCCATTTCTACCTCTTGCTTTATACTCCAGAAAGTCTCCCCTCTCTTTATATCGGTGTGTCTCCCTCCTGCTTTGGCAGGGAGAGACGGTTTGTGGGAATGGTGTTTGAGATATGGCAAGGATATCAGCTCTCCCTCCTTTGTGCTCTGAAACAAGTCTATTCCGTGTAACAGGAAGGGCATCAGAGGCAATAAGTGGAGGAATCTTCAGGGGGATCAAGTGCTGGGACCATCGGAGCATTAATTGGAGGGTGCATCATGGGCAATAGGCTCCCTGTGTATTATCCCATCAAACACTCCTAGGGCAGGTACAGCACGGGTTAGATACAGAGTAAAGCTCCCTCTCAAACACTCCTAGGGCAGGTACAGCACGGGTTAGATACAGAGTAAAGCTCCCTCTACACTGTCCCATCAAACACCCCCAGGGCAGGTACAGCACGGGTTAGATACAGGGTAAATCTCCCTCTACACTGTCCCATCAAACACTCCCAGGGCAGGCACAGCACGGGTTAGATGCAGAGTAATGCTCCCTCTACACTGTCCCATCAAACACTCCCAGGGCAGGTACAGCACGGGTTAGATACAGAGTAAAGCTCCCTCTACACTGTCCCATCAAACACTCCCAGGGCAGGAACAGCATGGTTTAGATACAGAGTAAAGCTGCCTTTACATTGTCCCATCAAACACTCCCAGTGCAGGTACAGCATGAGTTAGATACAGAGTAAACCTCCCTCTACACTGTCCCTTCAAACACTCCCAGGGCAGGTACAGTACATGTTAGATACAGAGTAAAGCTCCCTCTAAACTGTCCCATCAAACACTCCCAGGGCAGGTACAGCACATGTTAGATACAGAGTAAAGCTCCCTCTACACTGTCCCATCAAACACCACCAGGGCAGGTACAACATGGGTTAGGTACAGAGTAATGCTCCCTCTACACTGTCCCATGAAACACTCCCAGGGCAGGTACAGCATGGGTTAGATACAGAGTAAAGTTCCCTCTACACTGTCCCATCAAACACTCCCAGGGCAGGTACAGCACGGATTAGGTACAGAATAAAGTTTCCTCTGCACTGTCCCCATCAAACAATCCCAGGGCAGGTACAGCGCAGGTCATATACAGAGTAAAGCTCCCTCTACACTGTCCCATCAAACACTGCCAGGGCAGGTAACGCGTGGGTTAGATACAGAGTAAAGCTCCCAATGCTGGGAACTCAACATCCAGGGGTATTCAATATTCAGGAAAGATAGGCAAAAAGGAAAGGGAGGTGGGGAAGAATTGCTGGTTAAAGAAGGGATTAACACAATTGTATGGAAGGATATTGGCTCTGATGATGTGGAGTCTGTATGGGTAGAACTGAGAAATACCAAGCGGCAGATAACGTTAGTGGGCGTGGTATATATTAAAAGGGAAATTAGAGAAGCGTGCAATAAGGGCACAGCAGTCATCATGGGTGACTTTAATCTACGTATAGATTGGACTAACCAAATTAGTAACAATACTGTGGAGGAGGAATTCCTGGGGTGCTTACAGGATGGTTTCCTGAATATGTTGAGGAACCAACCAGAGATCAGGTGATCTTAGACTGGGTATTATGTAATGAGAAAGGATTAATTAGCAATCTTGTTGTACGGGGCCCCTTGGGTCGGAGCGATCATAATACGATAGAATTCTTCATTAAGATGGAGAATGAAGTAGTTGACTCAGAGACTAGGGTCCTGAATTTAAATAAAGGAAACTATGAGGGTCTGAGGTGCGAGTTGGGTAGGATTGATTGGAGAATGTCACTCAAAGGGTTGACGGTGGATAGGCAATGGCAAACCTTCAAAGACCGCATGGATGAACTACAGAATTTGTTCATCCCAGTTTGGCATAAAAATAAAACAAAAAAGGTGACTCAACTGTGGCTACGAAGGGAATTTAGAGATAGCATAAGATCCAAGGAGAGCACATATAAATTGGCCAGAAAAAGCAGTAAACCTGAGGATTGGGAGCAGTTTAGGATTCAACAAAGGAGGACAAATGGATTAATTAAGAAAGGGAAAATAGAATATGAGAGTAAGCTTGCAGGGAACATAAAAACTGACTGTAAAAGCTTTGTGAAGAGAAAAAGATTGGTGAAGTCAAGCATAGGTCCCTTGCAGTCAGAATCAGGGGAATTTATAATGGGAAACAAAGAAATGGCAGACCAATTAAATACATAGTTTAGTTCTGTCTTCACAAAGTAGGACACAAATAACGTCCCAGAGATGTCGGGGAACATAGAGTTTGATGAAAGGGAGAAACTGAAAGAAATCAGTATTTGTCGGGAAATGGTGTTAGGGAAATTGATGGGATTGAAGGCGGATAAATCCCCAGGGCCTGATAATCTACATCCTAGGGTACTTAAGGAAGTGGCCCTAGAAATAGTAGATGCATTGCTTATCATCTTCCAACATTTGATGGAATCTGGAACAGAACCCATGGATTGGAGGGTAGTTAATATTACCCCACTATTCAAAAAAGGTGGTAGAGAGAAAATGGGGAATTACAGACCGGTAAGCCTGACATCGGTAG
The DNA here is from genome assembly GCF_052327205.1 of Somniosus microcephalus. Lineage (NCBI taxonomy): Eukaryota > Metazoa > Chordata > Chondrichthyes > Squaliformes > Somniosidae > Somniosus > Somniosus microcephalus. The sequence continues at coordinate 48,749 of NW_028225405.1, read as the reverse complement.
TGGGGAAAATGCTAGAGTCCATTATAAAAGATGTAATAGCAGAGCACTTGGAAAACAGTGACAGGATCGGACAAAGTTAACATGGATTTACAAAAGGTAAATCGTGCTTGACTAATCTACTGGAATTTTTTGAGGATGCAACTGATAAAATAGATAAGGGAGAACCAGTGGATGTGGTTTATTTGGACTTGCAGAAGGCTTTCGATAAGGTCCCGCATAAGAGATTAGCGTGTAAAGTTAAGGCACATGGGATTGGGGGCAAGGTATTGACTTTGATAGAAAACTGGTTGGCAGACAGAAAGCAAAGAGTTGGAATAAACGGGTCTTTTTCTGAATGGCAGGCAGTGACTAGTGGGGTACCGCAGGGATCGGTCCTTGGACCCCAACTATTCACAATATATATTAATGATCTAGACAAGGGAACTAGATGTAATATCTCCAAATTTGCAGACGACACAAAGCTGGGTGGGCGTGTGTGCTGTGAGGAGGATGCTGAGAAACTCCAGGATGATTTGGACAGGTTGGGTGATTGGGCAGAAGCATGGCAGATGCAATATAACGTGGATAAATGTGACCTTATCCACTTTGGTGGCAAAAACAGGAAGGCAGATTATTATCTGAATGGCAATAGTTGGGAGAAGGGGAAGTGCAACGAGACCTGGGTGTCCTTGTGCACCAGTCGCTGAAGGTAAGCATGCAGGTGCAGCAGGCGGTTAAGAAGCAAAATGGCATGTTGGCCTTTGTAGCGAAAGGGTTTGAGTACAGGAACAAGGATGTCTTGCTGCAGTTGTACAGGTCCTTGGTGAGACCACTCCTTGAGTATTGTGTGCAGTTTTGGTCGCCTTATCTGAAGAAGGATGTTCTTGCCATGGAAGGATTTCAGCGAAGATTCACCAGGTTGATACCTGGGATGGCAGAAATGATGCATGAGGAGTGATTGGGATTATTGGGCTTGTACTCACTGGAGTTTAGAAGAATGAGAGGGGATCTCATTGAAACTTATAAAATTCTGACAGGACTGGACAACTAGATGCAGGAACTATGTTTCCGATGGTCGGGGAGTCCAAAACCAGGGGTCACAGTCTAAAGATAAGGGGTAAGCCATTTAGACAGAGTTAAGGAGGAATTTCTTCACCCAGAGAGTGGTGAACCTGTGGAATTCTCTACCACAGAAGGCAGTAGAGGCCAATTCATTAAATATATTCAAGGAGTTGGATATATTTCTTAAGGCTAAAGGGATCAAGGGATATGGGGAGAAGGCAGGGACCGGGTACTGAATTTGGATGATCAGCCATGATCGCATTGAATGGCGGAACAGGCTCGAGGGGCCGAATGGCCTACTCCTGCTCCTATCTTCTGTGTTTCTATGTTTCTATAGTTGTTAAGATCTGAACGCACCATCTGAAAGGATGCTGGAATCAAGTTCCACAGCAACTTTCAAACGGTAATTGTACATGTACTTGAAGAGGACTAATTAGCAGAATTCTGGGGATAAAGCTGGGTGTGGGACTAAACTGGACAGCTCTTTCAAAGAGCCGGCACAGACACGATGGGTCGAATCACCTCCTTCTGTGCTGTTAGATTCTATGATCAGTGTGAAGACGTTGGTGTCTCTTAAGGCTCTTCAAGCTTTTAAAGCTCTTCCCAGTCAGAACATTTCACAGATCTCTTGTCAGTGTGAACAAGCTGGTGTGCCAGCAGGTTGGAGGACCGAGTGAATCCCTTCCCACACACAGTGCAGGTGAACAGTCTCTCCCCAGTGTGAAATCGTTGGTGTCCATTCAGCTCCCGGGAGCTTTTAAAGCTTTTCCCACAGTCAGAACATTTAAAGGGTCTCTCGTCAGTGTGAACTCACTGATGTGCCAGCAGGTTGGAGGACCGAGCGAATCCCTTCCCACAGACAGAGCAGGTGAATGGTCTCTCCCCAGTGTGAGCTCGCTGGTGTCCCTTCAGCTCCCCAGAGCTTTTAAAGCTCATCCCACAGTGGGAACATTTAAATGGTCTCTTATCAGTGTGAGCAAGCTGGTGTCTCAGCAGGGTGGATGAACCAGTGAATCCCTTCCCACACATGGAGCAGGTGAACCGCCTCTCCCCAGTGTGAACTCTCTGGTGTATCTGGAGCTTGGATGAGTCTGCAAATCCCTTCCCACACACGGAGCAGGAGAACGGTTTCTCCCCAGTGTGAACTTGCTGGTGTGTATGGAGGCTGGATGACTGAGTGAATCCCTTCCCACATTCAGTACACGTGAACGGCCTCTCCCCAGTATGAACTCACTGGTGTATCTGGAGCTTGGATAACTCTGCGAATCCCTTCCCACACACGGAGCAGGTGAACGGCCTCTCCCCGATGTGAGTGCGCCGATGAGTTTCCAGCTTGGATGGATAATTGAATCTCTTCCCACAATCCCCACATTTCCACTGTTTTTCCGTGGTGCGGGTGTCCTTGTGTTTATCCAGAACACGTGTATGGTTTCTCCCCGCTGTGAATGGTGCGATGTTTTTTCAGGCTGTGTAACTGGTTAAACCTCTTTCCACAGTCAGTGCACTGGAACACTCTCACTCGGGTGTGTGTTTTCCAGTCACACGGATATTTGAAATCTTTTCCCACAGACAGAACAGACAAACATTTGTCCTTCCATATTCAAAGGTCAGTGATATTCAGGTCCTGATGAATGGAGTGACTCTGTCAGATCTTGATGTGATGTTTGGTTTGAGTTTCCCGTCTGTAAATCCTGCCCTTCTCACACCCTGTAAAAGGAGTTTACAAAAGCCATCACTGTAAATACAGGATAGAAATTCAGAACAGACAATTCTAGTTTCTGTGGAACATTCTTTCCTCTCGTTTCCCCAAAGCTGTAAATCCCCATCCCACACACTCTCCCTCCTCCCTGTGCTGAAATCCAAACCCATCGCACCATCTCCAACATTTCTTTCCTCCACTCCCAGTTTTCTCCCTCACTCTACTTTGGTTGGGTTCAGTTCTACACCCGCTGTGTGCAGAGCGAGAATAAAATCAATGAGTCAATGATTGTCTCTCCTGGTCACAGGGACCCTGAAGCCCCGCTCACTCTTTGTTCCTGTACCAAGATGGCCACGCATGCGCCGTGCTGCCAGTGGAACCGGTCTGTCTTTCCTGCACCAAGATGGCGGCATGTAACCCGGGCCTGTCACCGGGAAAAAGCCTCACAACTGTAGTCCGGTGGAACAGAGACCAGGCCGCTGGATCTCATTTGGGCCTGAGGCCATTCTCCAGCTTTATAAACCCTGCGGCGCGGACTACCCACAGTTTATTAATCTCCCGACCCCACTCCCGCCAACCAGCAGCTCTGCCCGGTGACCATGCGGGGCTTTCTTTGTGAGGGACTCGTGACCCGGGCCCAGGGCCTGATTGACGGGAGCTTCCGACCAATAGGGAGCAAACGGGGCGGGGCTGGAGGAGCGAGCTGGCGGCGGGTCCTCCAACCAATCGGGGAGCCTGAGGGGCGGGACTTGCGCCGGCTGATTGTCTGATCCGCAGGGCAGCGAGTTTCTCCAGTCCCTTGTTCAGGGCCAGGGGAGGCTGTGGGCCTTTATTCCCCTCATTGGACACAAGGCTCTTTGGCTCACAACACACGGGCTCAGATTGCAATACAGACTTTTTAAATTCATGAATCAAAGGGACAGGGTCTCTCATTCTGCTGTGCGACAGTTCCTGGGACAGACTGTATCTCCCCCTCTCCTCCACACAGGGATTTGTGCTGGTTAAAGGGACCGCAATTCTCCTTGTTCTGCGAGTTTGTAATTAACTTTATCCCATATTACAGACTCCAGGAGTTTACCAATAACTCCTCGAGTCTTGGTTTTGATCTTCCAGAATTCCTTAGATTCTAGAATGGTCCCCGGGGATCGGAAGGTATCAAATGTAACCCGCCGTTCAAGAAAGGAGGGCGAGAGAAAACAAGGACCCCTGGGCCAGTTAGCCTGACATCAGTGGTACGTGCAAAAAAGATTCACAAGAATGACACCAGAACTGAGAGGATATACCGATCAGGAAAGGCTGAACAGGCTGGGGGCTCATTTCTCTGGAAAAGAGAAGGCCGAGGGGTGACCAGATAGAGGTCGTCAAGATTATGAAAGGGTTTGATAGGGTAGACGTGGAGAAAATTTTTCTACTTGTCGGGGGAGACCAGAACTCGCAGTCATAGATATCAGATATAAGAGAGAGAAATAGCACCAGAGTAAAGAAAAGTTCAGAAATAGGAGGAATCAGACGGGGCAATAGCAAGGCAGACTAAGATGGGTTTGGAGTGCATGTGTGTAAATGCACATAGCCTGGTAAATAAGGTTGGTGAGCTGCAGGCACAAGGTGCCACAGGGGACTATGATATAGGGGCAATAACAGAGACCAGACTCAAAGAAAGGGAGGATTGGGATCTTAATATTCCTGGCTACTAGGTATTCAGGAAAGATAGGAAAGGAAAAAGAGATGGGGTGGCAGTATTGATCAAATAAACTATTACAGCATTGGAGAGGGCTGATGTAGTCGAGGGAGCAAAGATTGGTTTGAATTCAGGAACAATAGAGGAGCTATTACACTACTGGGTGTTTACTGTAGGCCACCAAATAGTGGGAAGGAGATAGAGGAGCAGATTTGCAGGCAAATTACAGAAAGATGCAAGAACATAGAAACATAGAAGATAGGAGCAGGAGTAGGCCATTCGGCCCCTTGAGCCTGCTCCGCCATTCAATGCGATCATGGCTGATCATCCAATTTCAGTACCCGGTCCCTGCCTTCTCCCCATACCCCTTGATCCCTTTAGCCTTAAGAAATATAACCAACTCCTTCTTGAATATATTTAATGAATTGGCCTCTACTGCCTTCTGTGGTAGAGAATTCCACAGGTTCACCACTCTCTGGGTGAAGAAATTCCTCCTCATTTCAGTCCTAAATGGCCTACCCCTTATTCTTAGACTGTGACCCCTGTTTCTGGACTCCCCGACCATCAGGAACATCCTTCCTGCATCTAGTCTGTCCAGTCCTGTCAGAATTTTATAAGTTTCAATAAGATCCCCTCTCATTCTTCCAAACTCCAGCGAGTACAAGCCCAATCGTCCCAATCTCTCCTCATACGTCATTCCTGCCATCCCAGGTGTCAGCCTGGTGAATCTTTGCTGAATTCATTCCATGGCAAGAATATCCTTCCTCAGATAAGGCGACCAAAACTGCACACACTACTCAAGATGACTAATCTACTGGAATTTTTTGAGGATGTAACTGGTAAAATAGATTAGGGAGAACCAGTGGATGTGGTGTATTTGGACTTTCAGAAGGCTTTTGATATTGTCCCGCATAAGAGATTAGCGTGTAAAGTTAAGGCACGTGGGATTGGGGGCAAGGTATTAACTTGGATAGAGAACTGGTTGGCAGACAGAAAGCAAAAAGAGTTGGAACAAACGGGTCTTTTTCCGAGTGGCAGGCAGTGACTAGTGGGGTACCGCAGGGATCGGTCCTTGGACCCCAGCTATTCACAATATATATTAATGATCCAGACAAGGGAACTAGATGTAATATCTCCAAATTTGCAGACGACACAAAGCTGGGTGGGTGTGTGTGCTGTGAGGAGGATGCCGAGAAACTCCAGTATGATTTGGATAGGTTAGGTCATTGGGCAAAAGCACGGCAGATGCAATATAACGTGGATAACTGTGAGGTTATCCACTTTGGTGGCAAAAACAGGAAGACAGATTATTATCTGAATGGCAATAGATTGGGAGAAGGGGAAGTGCAACGAGACCTGGGCGTCCATGTGCACCAGTCGCTGAAAGTAAGCATGCAGGTGCAGCAGGCGATTTTAAGGAGGCAAATGGTATGTTGGCCTTCGTAGCGAGAGGGTTCGAGTACAGGAACAAGGATGTATTGCTGCAGTTGTACAGGGCCTTGGTGAGACCACACCTTGAGTATTGTGTGCAGTTTTGATCACCTTATCTGAGGAAGGATGTTCTTGCCATGGAGGGAGTGCAGCGAAGATTCACCAGACTGATACCTGGGATGGCAGGAATGACGTATGGGGAGAGATTGGGTCGATTGGACTTGTACTCGCTGGAGTTTAGAAGAATGAGAGGGGATCTCATTGAAACTTATAAAATTCTAACAGGACTAGACAGACTCGATGCAGGAAGGATGTTCCCAATGGCCGGGGAGTCCAGAACCAGGGGTCACAGTCTAAGGATTAGGGGTAAGCCATTTAGGACGGAGATGAGGAGGAATTTCTTCACCCAGAGAGTGGTGAACCTGTGGAATTCTCTACCACAGAAGGCAGTGGAGGCCAATTCATTAAATATATTAAAGAAGGAGTTAGATATATTTTTTAAGGCTAAAGTGATCAAGAGATATGGGGAGAAGGCAGGGACGGGGTACTGAATTTGGATGATCAGCCATGATCTCATTAAATGGCAGAGCAGGCTCGAGGGGCCGAATGGCCTACTCCTGCTCCTATCTCCTATGTTTCTATATTTCTATTACTCTCACTATTACCTCAATGCTAATGAATCGGGGGGAAACTCTCCACTGGCTGGAGTCAGACCGAGCACAAAGGAAGATGGTTGTGGTGGTTGGAGGTCAATCATCACAGCCCCAGGACATCGCTGCAGGAGTTCCTCAGGGCAGTGTCCTCGGCCCAACCCTCTTCAACTGCTTCATCAATGACCTTCCCTCCAACATAAGGTCAGAAGTAGGAATGTTCGCTGGTGACTGCACAGTATTCAGTTCCATTTGCAACTCCTCAGATAATGAAGCAGTCCATGCCCGCATGCAACAAGACCTGGACGACATTCAGGCTTGGGCTGATAAGTGGCAGGTAACATTCGCACCACACAAGTGCCAGGCAATGACTATCTCTGACAAGCGAGCGTCTAATCACCGCCCCTTGACATTCAACAGCATTCCCATCACCGAATCCCCCACCATCAACATCCTGGGGGTCACCATTGACCAGAAACTTAACTGGACCAGCCACATAAATACTGTGGTTACAAGAGCAGGTCACAGGCTAGGTATTCTGTGGCGAGTGTCTCACCTCCTGACTCCCCAAAGCCTTTCCACCCTCTGCAAGGCACAAGTCAGGAGTGTGATGGAATACTCTCCACTTGTCTGGATGAGTGCAGCTCCAACAACACTCAAGAAGCTCAACACCACCCAAGACAAAGCAGCCCGCTTGATTGGCATCCCATCCACCACCTTAAACATTCACTCCCTCCACCACTGGCGTACCGTGGCTGCAGTGTGTACCATCTACAAGATGTACAGCAGCAACTCGCCAAGGCTTCTTCGGCAGCACCTCCCAAACCGACAACCTCTTCTACCTGGAAGAACAAGGACAGCAAGCACATGGGAACACCTGATAGAATACATATATCCCTGAAGGCAGCAGGACAGGCAGAAAAGGTGGTTAAAAAGGCTGATGGGATACTTGCCTTCATTAGCCGAGGCATAGAATATAAGAGCAGGGAGGTGATGATGGAGCTGTACAAAACGCTAGTTAGGCCACAGCTGGAATACTGTGCCGTTCTGCTAGCCACACTATAGGAAGTATGTGATTGCATTGGAGAGGGTGCAGAGGAGATTCACCAGGATGTTACCTGGGCTGGAGCACTTCAGCTATGAAGAGAGATTGGACAGGCTGGGGTTGTTTTCCTTAGAGCAGAGAAGGCTGAGGGGGGACCTGATTGAGGTGTACAAAATTTTGAGGGGCATAGATAGGGTAGATAGAAAGGAACTTTCCCCTTAGTAGAGGGGTCAATAACCATTCGTTTCAAGGTAAGGGGCAGGAGGTTTAGAGGGGATTTGAGGAAAAACTTTTTTCCCCCCAGAGGGTGGTTGGAAACTGGAACTCACTGCCTGAAAGGGTGGTAGAGGCAGGAACCGTCACAACATTCAAGAAGCATTTAGATGAGCACTTGAACCGCCATAGCATACAAGGCTACGGACAAAGTGCTGGAAAATGGGATTAGAATAGACAGGGCTTGATGGCCGGTGTAGACACGATGGGCCGAAGGGCCTCTTTCTGTGCTGTATAACTCTATGACTCTATGACCACCAACTCCAAGTCAAACACCATTCTAACTTGGAAGTATATTGCCATTCCTTCATCGTCGCTGGTCAAAGTCCTGGAACTCCCTCCCTGACAGCACTGTGGGAGTACCTTCACCACACGGACTGCAGCGGTTCAAGAAGGTGGCTCACCACCACCTTCTAAAGGGCAATTAGGCATGGGCAATAAATGCTGGCCTTCCCAGCGACGCCCACATCCCATGAACGAATTAAAAAAAAACTTCCTCCCATAACACGCGTACAAGGGCTCAGTAATGTTTAATTCATCAGAAAAAGACAAAGTACAACAACATACTGGTCAGCTTAACAGAGTCTCATCATATTTATGAGGCCATAAACTTAAAATAGTCACTAATAAATCCAGTAATGAATTCAGGAGAAGTGTCTTTACCCAGAGAATGGTGAGAATGGGGAACTCGCTACCACAGGGAGTGGTTGAGGTGAACAGCACAGATGGATTTATGGGGAAGCCACACAAGGGAGAAAGGAATGGGAGGAGATGTTGATCGGGTTAATTGAAGTAGAGTGGGTGTGGGGCATAAACACCGGCATGGACCAGTTGGGTCGAATGGCCTGTTTCTGTGCTGTGCATTCTATGTAACACCATCAACAATCAATCGAAGGGAATCATCAGCACAACAGATTGAAACATTAAACAGCAGTCCAAGAATTTATAAAACATTCATCCATTCCATGTTCATGTCACCCCAGCTGTCTTCAGGGCCCTGTGCTACAGAACAGTGTGAACTCGCTGGTGTCTCTTCAGCTCCCCGGAGCTTTTCAAGCTCTTAGCACAGTCAGGGCATTTAAATGGTCTCTCATCAGTGTGAACAAGCTGGTGTGTCAGCAGGTGGGATGACCGAGTGAATCCCTTCCCACACACGGAGCAGGTGAACGGCCTCTCCCCGGTGTGAACTCGCTGATGTTGCTTCAGATCCCCAGAGGTTTTAAAGCTCTTCCTACAGTCAGAACATCTAAATGGTCTCTCATCAGTGTGATATTGCTGGTGTGTCAGCAGGTTGGATGACCGAGTGAATCCCTTCCCACACACGGAGCAGGTGAACGCCCGCTCACCAGTGTGAACTCGCTGGTGTTCCTTCAGATTCCCAGAGGTTTTAAAGCTCTTCCCACAGTCAGAACATTTAAATGGTCTCTCATCAGTGTGAACTTGTTGGTGTGTCAGGAGGTGGGATGACTGAGTGAATCTCTTCCCACACACGGAGCAGGTGAACGCCCGCTCACCAGTGTGAACTCGCTGGTGTTCCTTCAGATTCCCAGAGGTTTTAAAGCTCTTCCCACAGTCAGAACATCTAAATGGTCTCTCATCAGTGTGAACTCGTTGGTGTGTCAGCAGGTTGGATGACCGAGTGAATCCCTTCCCACACACGGAGCAGGTGAATGGCCTCTTCCCAGTGTGAACTGGCTGGTGTCTGTTCAGATTCCCGGAGCTTTTAACGCTCTTCCCACAGACAGAACATGTAAATGGTCTCTGATCGGAGTGAACTCGCTGATGTTGCTTCAGATCCCCAGAGGTTTTAAAGCTCTTCCCACAGGCAGAACATTTAAATAGTCTCTCATCAGTGTGAACTCGCTGGTGTGTCAGGAGGTGGGATGACCGAGTGAATCTCTTCCCACACACGGAGCAGGTGAACAGTATCTCTCCTGCTCTCTCCAGCTGGTGTCTCTTCAGATCCTGGGACGTTTTAAATCTCTTCCCACAGTCAGAACATTTAATGTGAACAAGCTGGTGACTCAGGAGGGTGGCAGAATGAGAGAATCGCTTCAAAAACACAGAGCAGGTCAACGGTCTCTCATTGGTGTGGACAAGCTGGTGTCTCAGCAGCACGGAGGGTGCAATTAATCCCTTCCCACACACGGAGCGGGTTAAAGGTCTCTCCCTAGTGTGATCCTGCTGGTGTATCATCGGAGCGGATGACTGAGTGAATCTCTTCTGGAACACGGGGCCGGTGAACGGGCTCTCCTCAGTGTGTAGCCACTGCTGTTGCTTCAGGTACTTGTATATTTTGAAGCTCTTCCCACACTCAGAACATTTAAAAGGTCTCTCATCAGTGTGAACTCGCTGGTGTGCCAGCAGATTGGAGGAGCGACTGAATCAGGTCCTGATGAATCGAGCGACTCTGTCTGTTCTTGACGTGATGTTCGGTCTGAGCTTCCTGTCTGTAAATGCTCCACTTCTAAAACCCTGTAAAAGGAGTGTAGAAAGGGGTAAGAGGGAGAATGTTGCCTCATGTCCCCCTTTCCCAGCCCAGGGGCAGTGAAGCTGATTTTCAGGCCCCAGCTGCTGCACAGGTTACATACGAACATACGAATTAGGAGCAGGAGTAGGCCACTCGGCCCCTCGAGCCTGCTCGCCATTCAATAAGATCATGGCTGATCTGATTACTCCACATTCCCACCTTCCCCCGATAACCTTTCACCCCCTTGCTTATCAAGAATCTATCTACCTCTGCCTTAAAAATATTCAAAGACTCTGCTTCCACCGCCCTCTGAGGAAGAGAGTTTCAAAGACTCACGACCGTCTGTAAGAAAAAATTTCTCCTCATCTCTGTCTTAAATGGGCGACCCCTTATTTTTAAACCGTGACCCCTAGTTCTAGATTCTCCCACAAGACGAAACATCCTCTCCACATCCACCCTGTCCAGACCGCTCAGGATCTTATATGTTTCAATCAAGTCACCTCTTACTCTTCTAAACTCCAGCGGATACAAGCCTAGCCTGTCCAACCTTTCCTCATAAGACAACCCACCCATTCCAGGTATTAGTCTAGTAAACCTTCTCTGAACTGCTTCCAATGCATTTACATCCTTCCTTAAATAAGGAGACCAATACTGTACACAGTGCTCCAGATGTGGTCTCACCAATGCCCTGTATAACTGAAGCATAACCTCCCTACCTTTGTATTCAGTTTCCCTCGCAATAAACAATAACATTCTATTAGCTTTCCTGACTACTTGTTGTACCTGAATACTAACCTTTTGCGATTCATGCATTAGGACACCCAGATCCCTCTGCAATCTCTCACCATTTAGATAATATGCTTCTTTTTTATCCTTCCTGCCAAAATGGACAACTTCACATTTTCCCACATTATGCTCCATTTGCCAGATCTTTGCCCACTCACTTAACTTATCTATATCCCTTTGTAGCCTCATTATGTCCTCTTCACAATTTACTTTCCTACCTATCTTTGTGTCATCAGCAAATTTAGCAACCATGCCTTCGGTCCCTTCATCCAAGTTATTTATATAAATTGTAAAAAGTTGAGGTCCCAGCACTGATCCCTGTGGCACACCACTCGTTACATCTTGCCAACCAGAAAATGACCCATTTATGCCTACTCTCTGTTTCCTATTAGCTAGCCAATTTTCTAGCCATGCCAACATGTTACTCCCTACACCATGAGCTTTTATTTTCCGCAATAACCTTTGATGTGGCACCTTATCAAATGCCTTCTGGAAATCTAAGTACAGTACATCCACCAGTTCCCCTTTATCCACAGCACATGTTACTTCCTCAAAGAACTCCAATAAATTGGTTAAACATGATTTCCTTTTCACAAAACCATGTTGACTCTGCCTGATTACCTTGAACTTTTCCAAGTGCCCTGCTATAACGTTTTTAATAATAGCTTCTAACATCTTCCCTGTGACAGATGTTAAGCTAACTGGCCTGTACTTTCCTGCTTTCTGTCTCCCTCCCTTTTTGAATAAAGGAGTTACATTCACTATTTTCCAATCTAATGGAACCTTCCCCGAATCTAGGGAATTTTGGAAAATTAAAACCAACGCATCAACTATCTCACTAGCCACTTCTTTTAAGACCCTAGGATGAAGTCCATCAGGACCCGGGGACTTGTCAGCCCACAGCTCCAACAATTTGCTCAGTACCACTTCCCTGGTGATTGTAATTTTCTTGAGTTCCTCCCTCCCTTCCATTTCCTGATTTACAGCTATTTCTGGGATGTTACTTGAATCCTCTATAGTGAAGACCGATGCAAAATACCTGTTCAATTCAACTGCCATCTCCTTATTTTCCATTATTAATTCCCCAGACTCACTTTCTATAGGACCAATGCTCACTTTGTTAACTCTTCTTTTTTAAATATCTATAGAAACTCTTATTAACTGTGTTTATATTTCTAGCTAGCTTTCTCTGGTACTCTCATTTTTCTCTCCTTATTAATCTTTTAGTCATTCTTTGCTGTTTTTTATATTCTGTCCAATCTTCTGACCTCCCAGCCATCTTTGCACAATTATATGCTTTTTCTTTAAGTCTGATACTATCTTTAACTTTTTTAGTTAACCACGGATGGTGGGTCCTCCCCTTGGAATTTTTCTTTCTCGTTGGAATGTATCTATTCTGTGTATTCTGAAATATCCCCTTAAATGTCTGCCACTGCAACTCTATTGACCTATCCTTAACCTAATTTGCCTGTTCACTTTAGCTAGCTCTGCTTTCATGCCCTCATAATTGCCCTTATTTAAGTTTAAAATACTAGTCTTGGACCCACTCGTCTCTCCCTCAAACTGAATGTAAAATTCAATCATATTATGATCGCTGCTACCTAGGAGCGCCTTCACTATGAGGTCATTAATTAATCCTATCTCACTGCACAATACCAGGTCTAGTATAGCCTGCTCTCTGGTTGGCTCCAGAACGTGCTGTTCTAAGAAACTATCCCGAAAACATTCTATGAACTCCTCATCTAGGTTACCTTTCCCCATCTGATTTTTCCAGTCTATATGTAGATTAAAATCCCCCATGATTATTGCCATACCTTTCGGACAAGCTCTCGTTATTTCTTCCTTTATACTCCATCCTACCGTGTGGTTACTGTCAGGGGGCCTGTACACCACTCCCACAAGTGACTTCTTGCCTTTATCATTTCTCATCTTAACACGCAGGTGCAGCAAGCAATTAGGAAAGCAAATGGTATGTTAGTCTTTATTACAAAAGGATTGGAGTATAAGAGTAAAGTCTTACCGCAATTATATAGGGCCTTGGTTGTGGTGTATGTGCCTTTAAGAACAATTATGGTGTATGTGCCTTTAAGAGCCCCAGGTGTGCGTAATGCCGGTAATTACCACTTGGGCTATATTAGCCTGTGTATTGTGTATATCCTTTAGAAACCCCCCCCCAGACTTGCTTAGTAAATACCTATGAACCAACTCCTGTCTTCAGTGTCTTTATCTACACACGGACACTACAGTGGCGACGAAGTGGAAACGGACTTACCTGCAATTCGGCAGCACCTCAAGGACATCGATTCCTCCAGCGTCCAGAAGACTCAAGGAAGTAATAGAAACTGTGGTTTCACCAGCTGGCCAAGCTGGTGACAGGTACTGCGCTAATCCTTCCTGGGCGTCAGGCTGGAGCTCCAGCGGCGGGCTCTACAGCTGAGACAGGCAGCGAAATCGGAGGCAAGCAATAACGGACTGGGAGGGTGCACTCGAGAGACGGCCGGCGCGGCAAGCAGGTCAGCGTTTAGACCTCCGTCGGGAACGAGTCTCCAACAGTGAATAAACGGAAACCAGTTATCGGTAGCAGCGGTGGGAAAGCGCGGGAAGCGCCATATCGTTGCTACAGAGAGAAAAAAAAAAAAGCGCGGGAAGCGCCATATCTTTTCTGAAATGCCTAAATCTGGTAATATTGAGGCTTTTGATGGCGAAATAGAAGATTGGACCACATACGTGGAAAGAGTAGAGGTTTATTGCACTGCAAATGGAATAACAGATGATAAAAAAGCTTCAGTACTTCTGAACTTAATGGGCGCGAAGACATACGGGCTGTTACGAAATTTAATCACTCCAGCCAAACCAAAGGATAAGACTTTTAAAGAAATTGTTGATACCCTGCAGGAGCATTTAAACCCAAAAGTTTCTCTCTATCTACTCTACCAATTCCTTTCAAAATCCTAAAATCCTCAATCACTCCTTAACCTTCTGGATTCCAGGGAACACAAGCCGTGTTTATGTAATCTCTCCCTCATAATCTAACCCTTGGAGCCCGGGTAACATTCTGGTGAATCTGCGCTGCACTCCTTCCAAGGCCAATATATCCTTTCTGAGGTGCGGTGCCCAGAACTGTACACAGTGCTCCAGGGAGTTCCTGGGAGTTAATGTGCGTAGGTCCCTGAAGGTGGCGGGACATATTGAGAGAGCGGTTAACAAAGCATATGGGATCTTGGGCTTCATAAATAGAGGTATTGAGTACAAAAGTAGAGAAGTTATGCTGAACCTTTATAAAGCGCTGGTTAGGCCACAACTGGAGTATTGCGTCCAGTTCTGGTCACCACACTTTAGGAAGGGTGTGAAGGCCCTTGAGAGGGTGCAGAGGAGATTTACCAGAATGGTTCTGGGGATGGGGGATCTTAGCTACAAGGACAGGTTGGAGAAGCTGGATTTGCTTTCATTAGAGCAAAGGAGGTTGAGGAGTGATTTGATAGAGGTGTACAAGATTATGGCAGGTTTGGATAGGCTAGACGGGGAAAGGCTGTTCCCACTAGTTGATGGTACAAGGACTAGGGGACACAGGTTTAAGGTTTTGGGCAAGAGATACAGGGGGGAGGTGAGGAAAAACTTTTTTATGCAGCGAGTGTTGATGACCTGGAACTCGCTGCCGACGGAAGTGGTGGAAGCGGAGACACTCAATGTTTTCAAGGGGAGACTGGATAGGCACTTGAGGGAAATAAACTTGCAGGGCTACGGGGATAGAGCGGGGGAATGGGACTGACTGGATTGTATAGAGCGCCGGCATGGACTGGATGGGCCGAATGGCCTCCTTCTGTGCCGTTATGACTCTCTGGGGTCTAACCAGGTCTTTGTATAGCTGTAGCTTATAAGGAGAAACTGTTTCCAGTGGCAGGAGGGTCAGTAACCAGAGGACACAGATATAAGGTCATTGACAAAAGAACCAGAGGCGAGGTGAGGAGAATTTTATTGACGCAGCGAGTTGTTGTGATCTGGAATGCACTGCCTGAAAGGGCGGTGGAAGCAGATTCAATAATAACGTTCACTGGGGAATTGGATAAATACTTGAAGGGGAAAAAATTGCAGGGCTATGGGGACAGAGCAGGGGAGTGGGACTAAATGGAGAGCTCTTTCAAAGAGCCGGCACAGGCACGATGGGCTGAATGGCCTCCTTCTGTGCTGTATGATTCTAGGAGCCACTCCTAGAGTGGAGTGGTGCCCGCAGGGATCGCTTGGCAGGAAATTGGGAGGAGGTGGTTCACACGCAGACAGCACCGGATTTCAAGATGCTGTCCTTTTAAAACTGGTCCTCCACAGGCAAGGAGTGACTCGGTCCCTTTAATGAAATTCACATTGAAAAGGAGAGTCCCTGTCCCTTTAAGAGCCCTCCGCCCACCACTCCCACCTTTTTCTTAAAGTCTTTGAAATTAATAATAAAATGTTCATGCAGAAAAAATCTGAGTGTGTGTCTGACTGTATTTTTGTGAGTATCTGTGTCTGTCTGACTGTATGTGTGTGTGTGTCTGTGTAGTGGGGAAAGAGTTAAACTGACATCGCTGGCAGTTTCACTGACTAGTGTAATAAAGACCATTCTTTGCAGTAGTAAGCTTTTTCTAAGTTGCTGAATTGGCAGTGGAGATAACATAGCTGGACATGGAACCAGAAGAGGCCGAGAGGATGTAAGTTCTGTTCTGGCAGGAAAGTAAAACAATGAGTTGGAAGTAAAAGAGGCCTAGAGAGGCAGGAAAGGAGGACAGAGAGAGGCAGGAAAGGAGGACAGAGAGAGGCAGGAAAGGAGGACAGAGAGAGGCAGGAAAGGAGGACAGAGAGAGGCAGGAAAGGAGGACAGAGAGAGGCAGGAAAGGAGGACAATGAGTCAGAAGTACAATGAGACCCATCTGGCATAAACAAAGGTCATAGGTGAAACAAAAGCTTGGGGATAACGGCCAATAATAAAGGCGGTACTTTAATGTAACGCGGCATAGGCAACCAATCAGTGAAGATGCATGCGGGCCAAGGTCCAATCAGGTGGCAGGGATGAATTTTGACGTGTGTTGTAATGTATAAAAATGTCGTGTTTGCTGTACCAATTTGGAAAGGTCTGGCTAAGACAGAGCAGACTGTTTCCCCACCGGTGCAATAAAGACAACTTGACTATCGATCTAAAACCTTGTGTCGAGGGTTGGTTTAAAATACTCCACAACAGCTGAATCCAGTGCGCTCAGCCGTTTCTTGATATCACGTGGAGTGAATCGAATTGGCTAAAGACTGGCTTCTGTGATGGTGGGGACTGCAGGAGGAGGCCGATATGGATCATCCACTCGGCACTTCTGGCTGAAGATGGTTGCAAACGCTTCAGCCTTGTCTTTTGCACTCACGTGCTGGGCTCTCAGCATCCACCCTGTTAAGCCCCCTCAGAATCTTGCATGTTTCAATAAGATCACCTCTCATTCTTCGAAACTCCAATGAGTATAGGCCCAACCTGCTCAACCTTTCCTCATAAGACAACCCCTTCATCCCAGGAATCAACCTAGGATGCAGGCCATCAGGTCCAGGGGACTTGTCAGCCTGTAGTCCCATTAGTTTGCCTAGTACTTTTTCTCTAGTGATAGTGATTGTTTTAAGTTCCTCCCTCCCTTTTGCCCCTTGATTTTCCACTATTATTGGGATGCTTTTAGTGTCTTGTCCCATGAAGGCAGATACAAAATATTTGTTCAACGTCTCTGCCATTTCCTTGTTTCCCATTATTAATTCCCCAGTCTCATCCTCCAAGGGACCAACGTTTACTTTAGCTACTCTCTTCCTTTTTGTAGTGTCCGTGTGTAGATAAAGACACTGAAGACAGGAGTTGGTTCATAGGTATTTACTAAGCAAGTCTGGGGGGGGGTTTCTAAAGGATATACACAATACACAGGCTTATATAGCCCAAGTGGCAATTACCGGCATTACGCACACCTGGGGCTCTTAAAGGCACATACACCACAATTCCTCCCCTTCTAGCTAACTAGTACATCATATTTTAAGTAATTATTAATTACATGTTATATGCAAAATAATATACATTGCTGTATTAATTAATTATAAGTTAATCTCTCAGGAGGCTTCCTGACTCGGTCCGGATAACGCCTCGGGGGTGTAGTAGTTTCTGGTGGTGTAGTAGGTTCTTCTGGCAAGGCTGATTCGGCTTGAAGGCCAGTGTCGGGTTCATCGGGCTCCAGTATCACCGGATTGGAGGTAGATATGGGTATCTCTACTTCATCGTTAGATGTATAGAGTGGTGGTGTAGGTTGTCCCTTTTCGGATGACTTGATGATTTGGTCAGCATGGCGCCTTATTATGCTGTCTCCGATGTCCACGGTATACATCAGTGGTCCTAATCGTGTGCAGATAGTTCCAGGCTGCCATTTCTCGGTACGGTAGTCCCGGGCCAAAACCGGTTGGCCTATCTGGAAGGCCCTAGTTGGCCTTTCATTCATGCCCTGAAACTGCCGGTTCTCCACGTCCCTTCGGATGTTGGGCTTGACCAAATCCAGCCGGCATCTTAGGTTTCTATTGTAGAACATCATGGCGGGAGTTTGGTTAGTAACCATATGCGTCGCATTCCTATATGCAAATAAGAAGTTATCCACCTTGTGCTGAAGTTTTATGTCTTCATTACCCATGGCCTTGATGGCCTTCTTGAAGGTCTGGACAAACCTTTCAGCCAATCCATTGGTGGCGGGATGGTATGGGGCGGACATGTAGTGCTTTACCCCATTGTTCTTTAAGAACTTTCTGAATTCTTCGGACACAAATTGCGGTCCATTATCAGAACATATCTGCTCCGGCAGCCCATTCCTGGCAAATATGGTCCTTAATACTGTGATGGTTTTTTCCGTGGTGGTGGAGGACATCTTTATTACCTCCGGCCACTTGGAGTGTGCATCAACTGCGATTAAGAACATTGAGTCCATAAATGGACCAGCAAAGTCGATGTGCACCCTTTGCCAGGAAGATGAGGGCCACTCCCATTGATGTAGAGGGGCCTGTGGCGGAGCATTTTGGATCTTCTGGCATCCTAGGCAGCTCTTGGTCATGTCTTCGATGTCTCCATCGATACCTGGCCACCATACAAACGCCCTAGCTAGGTTCTTCATTTTCACTCCACCCAGATGCCCCTCGTGAAGCTCCTTTAGCACTTTATCCTGGAGTTTGGGTGGAATCACCACTCTGGATCCACACATCAAGGTTCCTCGGCACACTGACAGCTGTTCTCTTCTTTGCGAGAATGCTGGCAACAGTGGTTCGCCATGTGCTGGCCATCCCTTCACTGTTAAATCGTAGACCCGTGAGAGAGTAGGGTCATTTCTTGTCTCCCTTTCAATGGCAGAATTTGTCACCGGTAGATATTCCACTATGGTAGAGTGGAATATCTCTACTGGGTCTACTGTAGGTGCCTCTTCTATCATTGGCAACGGTAGGCGTGATAAACCGTCAGCATTCCCATGCTGTTTTGACCCTTTGTATTCAATGTTGTATTGGTGTGCCCCTAGAAAAAGGGACCACCTCTGTAGTCTTTGTGCCGTCATAATGGGGACACCTTTTTTAGGGTTGAATATGGAGATGAGGGGTTGATGGTCAGTCAGCAAGGTAAATTTTTGTCCGTGTAGGTAATGGTTGAATTTCTTCACTCCCCATACTAGGCTGAGTGCTTCCCTGTCTATCTGGGCATAGTTACGCTCAGCTGAGTTCAATGAGCGTGACGCAAAAGCTATCGGCCGTTCCGAGCCATCAGGGAATCTATGGGACAATACCGCTCCTATGCCGTTAGGGGATGCATCGCACGCCAGTCTGATTGGTAGTGATGGGTTGTAATGAGCCAAAATTTTCTCGGATGTGATTAAGTCTTTACATTTATGGAAGGCACGTTTACAGTCTTCGTTCCATTTCCAAATCACTCCTGTCTGTAGAAGATCATTAAGAGGGTGTAGAATAGTTGATAAGTTCGGGAAAAATTTATGATAGTAATTTATTAATCCCAGGAATGACCTTAATTGTGAAACATTTTCAGGTGACTTATGCAACCCTTCCTTATTAATTATGTGGCCACAATATGATATCTGATTTTGGAAAAATTCGCACTTGGGGCGATTTGCTCGTAGGCCCCGTTCTTTCAGCCTAGTGAGCACCTGCTCCAAATTGGCAAGGTGCTCGTTGTCGTTTTCTCCTGTTATAAGGATGTCGTCTAGGTAGCATTGAGTTCCCGGAATCCCTTGCAGGACTTGCTCCATAGCTCTTTGCCAGATAGCTGGAGCTGATGCTATTCCAAAAACCAGTCGATTGTACTGGTACAGGCCTTTGTGTGTGTTTATTGTGAGATACTTTTTTTTAGAGGTCTCCTCAACCTCCATCTGTAGATATGCCTGTGCCAAGTCAATTTTTGTGAAACGTTTCCCTCCGGATAGTGAGGCGAAAATATCTTCTATCCTCGGAAGAGGATACTGTACCGTGTGAAGGACCGGGTTTACAGTCACCTTAAAGTCCCCACAGATGCGAATTTTTTTCTGTTCCTCAGAGTTATTTTTCAATGTTTTTTTCATGACTGGAACAATGGGTGTTGCCCATTCGCTCCAATCTATTTTGGATAATACGCCTGCCTTTTCCAAATTCTTCAGCTCTGCCTCGACTGCCAGACGTATTGCGTATGGCACCGGTCTTGCCTTAAAATTTTTTGGAATTGCTGTATCTTCCACTTTTATTGAGGCGGTGATGCCTTTCAAGGTTCCTAGTTTCTCTTGAAACACTTCTTTGGCGTTGGCCAAGATGTCTTTTAATCGTTCAGGTATGATGTCATCATTGTTTTTTTTCCCTTACTGGTCACAGTCAGTGCCTGAATGGAGTGCCAGTCTAAACGTATCTTCCTTATCCATTCACGTCCCAACAACGGTGGACCACCATCTTGTAGAATGTATAAATACAACTTTTGTATTTCTTTGCCGTTGTATACCACAGGCACCCTTATTTTTCCTTTGGGGTAGACTTTCTGCCCCGTATATGTTTTTAAGATAATGGATGTGTCTTTTAGAGGTATATGCGAAAATAGCCTCTCGTAATCTCGTTGATTTATTACGGTTAGAGCTGATCCTGTATCTAGCTCCATTTTAACTGGGGACCCTGCTATTGTGAGGGTAACCCAAATGGTTTGGTAATCCTCTTTGGCAAGTACATTATGTAATTTGAGACAGCTTAGTCTCTTGTTTTCGGAGTCGCTATCGCTATTCTGGTCTTCGGAGCTATTGTCCGTCATCATTTGTACCTTCCTGTACTTTTCTTTATTGATTTTTTGTTTTCTGTCAGTGGATTTATTTTGTCCAGATTGGCATACCCGTGCAATGTGTCCAATCTTACCACATTGCCTGCATGCTTGCCCTTGAACCAGCAGTCCCTCTGGTTATGGGTGGATCTGCCGCAGCGATAACATCTTCCGAACTCCTGTGTCATTTTATGGGTGCCGAAGTCCTGTGTCTCTTGTTGTATCTCTGCAGCTCCTTTTGCTGCTGCTTCGTATGATACAGCCATACTGAAAGCTTTGTCCAATGTTAAATCTTTTTCAGAAAGCAGTCTTTTTTGTGTTCCTTCACTTAAGAGACCGCAAACAAATTTGTCTCGAAGATAATCTGATAGTCCTGGTCCGAATTGGCAGTACTTTGATAGCTTTCTTAATTCGGTTAGGTAATCAGCGTTACTTTCATTCTTGTGTTGATTTCTCTTGAAGAACTTGAATCGTTCCGCTATCAGCAGCGGTGTCGGGCCTAAATATTCCTGCAGGGCATCAACAATTTCTTTAAAAGTCTTGTCCTTTGGTTTGGCTGGAGTGATTAAATTTCGTAACAGCCTGTATGTCTTCGTGCCCATTAAGTTCAGAAGTACTGAAGCTTTTTTTTCATCTGTTATTCCATTTGCAGTGCAATAAACCTCTACTCTTTCCACGTATGTGGTCCAATCTTCTATTTCACCATCAAAAGCCTCAATATTACCAGATTTAGGCATTTCAGAAAAGATATGGCGCTTCCCGCGCTTTCCCGCCGCTGCTACCGATAACAACGCTGTTTTACTGTGGTTTCCGTTTATTCACTGTTGGAGACTCGTTCCCGACGGAGGTCTAAACGCTGACCTGCTTGCCGCGCCGGCCGTCTCTCGAGTGCACCCTCCCAGTCCGTTATTGCTTGCCTCCAATTTCGCTGCCTGTCTCAGCTGTAGAGCCCGCCGCTGGAGCTCCAGCCTGACGCCCAGGAAGGATTAGCGCAGTACCTGTCACCAGCTTGGCCAGCTGGTGAAACCACAGTTTCTATTACTTCCTTGAGTCTTCTGGACGCTGGAGGAATCGATGTCCTTGAGGTGCTGCCAAATTGCAGGTAAGTCCGTTTCCACTTCGTCGCCACTGCAGTGTCCGTGTGTAGATAAAGACACTGAAGACAGGAGTTGGTTCATAGGTATTTACTAAGCAAGTCTGGGGGGGGGGTTTCTAAAGGATATACACAATACACAGGCTTATATAGCCCAAGTGGCAATTACCGGCATTACGCACACCTGGGGCTCTTAAAGGCACATACACCACACTTTTTATATACTTGTAGAAGCTCTTACTGTCTGTTTTTATATTTCTTGCCAGTTTACTCTCATAATTCATCTTCTCGCTATTATTTTTTGTTATCCTTTCCAAGTTTTTTAAATCTCCCAATCTTCTGGCCTACCACTAATCTTCACAACATTGTATGCCTTTTCCTTCAATTTGATAACCTCCTTAACTTCCTTAGTTCATCCTTCTCATTGGAATATATCTTTGCTGAGAGTTATGAAATATCTCCTTAAATGTCTGCCACTGCTTATCTACCGTCTTACCTTTTAATCTCCGTGGCTGACGTGAGCAAGACTTTTAAGAGAGTGAACACCCACAAAGCACCCGGTCCAGATGGAATCCCTGGGCGTGTCCTTAGAGCATGCGCTGACCAGCTGGCAGCCGTGTTTATGGATATATTCAACCGTTCACTGTACCAGTCTGTAGTCCCCACCTGCTTCAAGATGACATCGGTTATTCCAGTCCCCCAAAAAACAAGTTACCTGTTTAAACGACTACTGCCCCATAGCACTCACTTCTGTCATCATGAAGTGCTTTGGAGAGGCTGGTCAAAACCCACCTCAACTCGTTACTACCTGACACACTGGACCCACTCCAATTTGCCTACCGCCCAAACAGATCTAGGGATGATGCCATCGCCACTGTACTGCACACTGCTTTATCACACCTGGATAAGAGGAACACCTATGTGAGAATGTTGTTCATTGATTATAGTTCAGCATTCAATACCATTATCCCCTCCAAGCTTGTCAACAAGCTCAGTGAGCTAGGACTTAACACCTCCCTATGCGACTGGATCCTGGACTTCCTGACGGGCAGACCCCAGGTGGTGAAAATAGGCAGTAACACCTCCTCAACACTGATCCTGAACACGGGAGCTCCCCAGGGTTGTGTGCTCAGCCCCCTTCTGTACTCCCTGTTTACTCACGATTGCGTGGCCACGCACAACTCCTCCATCATCAAGTTTGCTGATGACACTATCGTTGTAGGCCTGATCACAGATGGCGACAAGAAAGGCTACAGGGAGGAGGTAAGAGCTCTAGCAGAATGGTGCAAGTACAACAACCTCTCCCTCAACATCAGCAAAACAAAGGAGATGATCGTGGACTACAGGAAGCGGCAGGGCGAGGGACACACCCCAATCTACATTGAAGGGGCTGAGGTGGAGAGGGTCAGCAGCTTCAAATTCCTGGGTGCATTCATTACGGAGGACTTAACGTGGTCGCATCACATAGACGTCATAACGAAGGCGGCATGCCAACGCCTGTTCTTCCTCAGGAGACTGAAGAAATTTGGAATGGCCCCCCAGATTCTCACCAACTTCTACCGGTGCACCATCGAGAGTATCCTGTCCGGCTGCATCACTACCTGGTATGGCAACTGCACCGCCACAGACCGCAAGGCTCTACAGATGGTAGTGAAAGCTGCACAACATACTATAGGAATTAAACTACCCGCTGTCCAGGATATCTACCCTGAGAGGTGCCGGGGGAAGGCCCTGAGCCACCCCAGCCACAACCTCTTTGCCCTGCTCCTGTCCGGTAAGAGATACCGAAGCATACGGTCTCATACCAACAGGTTTTGAAACAGCTTCTACCCCCAGGCCATAAGACTCATGAACGAATAATTTATTATTTATTACTGTAGTTTTATTTATTATTACTGTATTTCTATTAGTATTTTTATCATTGTTATGCCATATTTATTCCAATGTTGGGAGGGCTCGTAAAAATCAACATTTCATTGTGCAGTACACACGTCTGCTGCATATATGACAAATAAAATTGAATTGAAATGAATTAATCTATTTTCCCAGTCCACTTTAGCCAACACTGTCTTCGTACCCTTGTAATTGCCTTTATTTAAGTTTAAGACACTAGTTTCAGACTCAAGTTTCTCACCCTCAAATTGAATGTGAAATTCGATCATGTTATGAGCAGGTTCCCTAGAGGATCCTTTACTATGAGATCATTAATTAATCCTGTCTCATTATACATTACCAGATCTAAAATAGCCTGATCCCTGGTGGGTTCCACAACATATTGTTCCAAGAATTTGTCCTGAATACACTCTATGAACTCGTCCTCAAGGCTACCTTTGCCAATTTGATTCGAAGATTAAAATCGCCCACGATTATTGCAGGACCTTTCTTACAAGCCTCCATTATTTCTTGATTTATACTCTGTCCCACAGTGTAGCTACTGTTAGGGGGCCTATAGACCACTCCCACCAGTGACTTCTTTCCCTTATTATTTCTTATCTCCACCCAAACTGATTCTACATCTTGATCTCCCGAGCCAAGATCATTTCTCACCACTGTACTGATCTCATCCTTTATTAACAGAGCTACCCCACCTCCTTTTCCTTTCTGCCTATCCTTCCGAAATGTCAAATACTCCTGAATATTCAGTTCCCAGCCTTGGTCACCTTGTAACCACGTCTTTGTAATGGCGATCAGATTATAACCATTTATTTCTATTTGTGCCGTCAACTCATCGATCTTGTTATGAATGCTGTGTGCATTCAGATAAAGAGCCTTTAATTTGATCTTTTTACCATTTTTCCCTACTCTGACCTTATTTGCTGGTACACTCTTATGCTTGTACGCTCTGTCCCTTCCTGTCCCACTCTGGTTATCATTACCCCTATCGCTACCCTGCACTATTGCCTTGTCCTTTCTCTTTAAATTACTTGGTTCCACCTCACCTGAACCCCCCCCCACTATTTAGTTTAAAGCCCTATCGACAGCCCTAGTTATTCGATTCACCAGGACACTGGTCCCCGCACACTTCAAGTGAAGTCCGTCCCAACGGAACAGCTCCCTCTTTCCCCAGTACTGGTGCCAGTGCCCCATGAATTGAAACCCATTTCTCCCACACCAATCCCTGAGCCACGCATTCAACTCTCTCATCTTATTGACCCTATGCCAATTTGCTCGTGGCTCACTTTGTAATCCAGAGATTACTTTGTGGTTCTGCTTAATTTAGCCCCGAGCTGCTCGTACTCCCTCAGTAGAACCTCTTTCTTAGCCCTACCTATGTCATTGGTACCTGTGTGGACCACAACAACTGGATCCTTCCCCTCCCACTCCAGGTTCCTCTCCAGCCCAGAGGAGATGTCCTTAACCCTGGCACTGGGCAGGCAACATAGCCTTCGGGACTCACGCTCTCGGCTACAGAGAACAGTATCTGTCCCCCTAACTATACTGTCCCCTACCACTACCACATTCCTTTTTACTCCCGCAACTTGAATGGCCCCCTGTCCCATGGTGCTGTGGTCAGTTTGCTCATCCTCCCTGCAGTCCCTGCTCTCGTCCACACAGGCTGCAAGAACCTCGTACCTGTTGGACAAGTGCAAGGGCTGAGGCTCCTCCAATGCTACCTTCTGGATCCCCATACTTGCCTCACCCGTAGTCACAGCCTCCTGTCCCTGACCACGGACCAAATCTGAAGGATTTAACCTAAGGGGTGTGACTGCCTCCTGGATCAAAGAGTCCAGGTAACTTTCTCCCTCCCTGATGTATCGCAGTGTCCGAAGCTCGGACTCCAGCTCATCAACTCTGAGCCGAAGTTCCTCGAGCTGCAGACACTGCTGGTCACCACACTTTAGGAAGGATGTGAAGGCCCTTGAGAGGGTGCAGAGGAGATTTACCAGAATGGTTCCGGGGATGAGGGATCTTAGCTACAAGGACAGGTTGGAGAAGCTAGATTTGTTTTCATTAGGGCAAAGGAGGTTGAGGGGTGATTTGATAGAGGTGTACAAGATTATGATGGGTTTGGATAGGCTAGACGGGGAAAGGCTGTTCCCACTAGTTGATGGTACAAGGACTAGGGGACACAGATTTAAGGTCTTGGGCAAGAGATACAGGGGGGATGTGAGGAAAAACTTTTTTACGCAGCGGGTGGTGAGGACCTGGAACTCGCTGCCGACGGAAGTGGTGGAAGCGGAGACACTCGATGTTTTCAAGGGGAGACTGGATAGGCACTTGAGGGAAATAAACTTGCAGGGCTACGGGGATAGAGCGGGGGAATGGGACTGACTGGATTGCTCTGCAGAGAGCCGGCACGGACTCGATGGGCCTCCTTCTGTGCCTCTATGACTCTAAGTGGTTGCTGTGGATCACACTGGGGTCCACCAGCTCCCACATGCTACAGCTGCAACACATCACCTGCCCTGCCATCTCTATTGTATTTTATTTAACTAATTAGATTTTCAAGTTATGAAATACCCAACTGTCTATTAATAGTTTTTAAACTAGGTAATAACCTTCTTTAATTTACTACATTTAGTTATATGCTTTAGATCTTTACTCTAACTTAGCCCACAGTCCTAATTAAATTCTGGTTGTTTATTTTTTTTACGTATCAAGCAGCACCTCTTACCCCCACCTCATCGAAATCGCTCACTCACCCAATCTCCGAGTTAAGTACTCTGTAGAAGCAGTACTCCGTAGAACTGGACTCCGTGCTACTCAGCACTGCCCCTCCGACAGTGCATCGCTCCCTCAGTATTCCCCCTCCGACAGTGCGGTGCTCCCTCAGTACTGCCCCTCTGACAGTGCAGCAATCCCTCAGTACTGCCCCTCCGACAATGCAGCACACCCTCAGTACAGCGCCTCCGACAGTGCGGCGCTCCTTCAGTACTGCTCCTCCGACAGTGCGGCGCTCCCTCAGTACTGCCCCTCCGACAGTGCGGCGCTCCCTCAGTACTGCCCCTCCAACAGTGCGGCGCTCCCTCAGTACTGCCCCTCCGACAGTGCGGCGCTCCCTCAGTACTGCCCCTCCGACAGTGCGGTGCTCCCTCAGCACCACACTGGATTGTCAGCCTCGCTTTACATGCTCAAGTCCCTGGAGCGGGATTTGAACCCACAACCTTCTGGCTCTGCTATCCACTGAGCCACAGCTGACTCCAGTCTTTTACACAGTTTCATCATAACTTCCTTGCTTTTGCACTCTACGCCTCTCCTAAAGCTGGGGAGTTATGATGAATTGTTAAACAGTTTTTTTTGCAGAGTGACCAAGGCTGTCTGCAGGAAACATTTGTGCATTTGAAAGCAGCTTGTATTGTGAAGCTTGTGCCCCTTTGCCAGGCCCGCTGCCTGCGGCCCCTCTCCCAGATTCCAGCCCCAGCTCTGTGCTGACTGAGCTGCTCTCACCTGGGGACAGCGCGTCACAATCGACCCCAGCGCACCTGAGCTGGAGAGGAGGCCCCGCCCCCTTGCCGCGCCGCCATTGGTTGGAGGACCAGGCCGCCCAGTTCAGTCCTCCAGGCTGAGCCCTCGTCCTATTGGTCCGCGCTCCCGTCAGTCAGAATCACATTGCCCCGGCTCACTCCGCCACCCCGCGCGGCTCAATCCGATCCGTTCGGCGTCCGCGGAGGTCCCGCCCGCCCGACTCAGGTTTGGTTTTTCTCGTATTTTACTTTATAATCTCGCTCTCCGCCCTCACCTCGATTTAAATCGATTCCCCAACACTTGACTTTACTCCGGCCGCTGATTCCGCCTCTTCCCTGGGCCCGGCCTTACGTCTGCTCCCCGGAGGCCCCACGCAGGCGCACTGGCAGCCTCGTGTTGCGGCTGCCCGCGCTGTGATTGGTGCAGGGGAAGGCAAGTGGGCGTGTCCGGCGCACGTGGGGGAGACAAAGGCTGGCTGGAGCGCATGCGCAGCCCGCCTCGCACCGTTGGAAGCTTTTCAAATATTTTTTTTTGCGAAACAAATTGAAAACACTCATTAATTCCCCCAACCTGCTCCCCTCTAAAGTGCGATTATTATTATTTTTGTTTTTCCTCATTTGTGTGGGGTGTCTTTTTTTTACCTTGCGGTGGCGTGCGCCGATCCAACCGACCCCTGGGTGTTGCGTGCTGGCGTCAGCGCGTAATCGGAGGGGGGTGATTGACGCGAGGCGCCCGCCAATCAGGAGCGCGGAAAACGCTGGGAGGACCGGGCGGGCTGACGGTCCTCCAACCAATGGCGGCGCGGGAGGGAGGAGGGCGGGACCTCGGTGGGCTGCAGGCCGCTTTCCTGCTTTCATTGTCTGCAGGAGCTGTTAAAGGGAAGGGGAGAAGGAGGTGGAAAAAAACCCAGCTTGTGAGTGTTTATTCCTTTGCATTACCTTTACTGCAAGGCTATTCATCAGTTGCATTCATTTAAAAATAAGTCAACCTTTTCTCTTTTTGACTTTGATCCAGAACAAAGAGCCCTGGTGCTGTGAACATTTTGGTGGGCAGCCACTTTTAAAGGGACAAAGACCAGCATTCTTCCTCCTCTCTCTCTCTTTCTCTTGTGAGCATTTGTGGTGGGTGGGGGGTGAGTCAAAGGGGACTGCGGTCCCTTTTCAACAAAAACAATTGCTTGGCCATTTAAAGGGGAATGGGTGCCCCCCAGGTATTTAAAGGGGCAGTGCCTCTCTCTTTCTGTATCATGTAAGAGCAGGGAGGTTCTGCTTGAACTGTACAGAAACACCAGTTAGGCCACCGGCTAGAGTGCTGCGTGCAGTTCTGCTCGCCCCATTGCAGGAAAGATGTGACTGCTCGAGATGGGAGATTTACGAGGATGTTGCCAGGACTAGAGAATTTCAGCTACAAGGAAAGATTGAATACATCGAAACATAGAAGATAATCTACATCCTAGGGTACTTAAGGAAGTGGCCCTAGAAATAGTCGATGCATTGCTGGTCATCTTCCAAAATTCGATAGACTCTGGAACAGTACCCATGGATTGGCGGGTAGCTAATGTTACCCCACTGTTCAAAAAAGGTGGTAGAGAGAAAACGGGGAATTCCAGACCGGTAAGCCTGACATCGGTAGTGGGGAAAATGCTAGAGTCCATTATAAAAGACGCAAATAACAGACAAAGTCAACATGGATTTACAAAAGGTAAATCGTGCTTGACTAATCTGGAATTTTTTGAGGATGTAACTGCTATAATAGATAAGGGAGAACCAGTGGATGTGCTGTATTTGGACTTTCAAAAGGCTTTCGATAAGGTCCCGCATAAGAGATAGAAACATAGAAATATAGAAGATAGGAGCAGGAGTAGGCCATTCGGCCCCTCGAGCCTGCTCCACCATTCAATGCGATCATAGCTGATCATCCAAGTTCAGTAACCGGTCCCTGCTTTCTCCCCATACCCCTTGATCCCTTTAGCCTTAACAAATATATCCAACTCATCCTTGAACATATTTAATGAATTGGCCTCTACTGCCTTCTGTGGTAGAGAATTCCACAGGTTCACCACTCTCTGGGTGAAGAAATTCCTCCTCATTTCTGTCCTAAAAGGCCTACCCCTTATCCTCAGACTGTGATCCCTGGTTCTGGATTCCCCGACCATCAGGAACATCCTCCCTGCATCTAGTGTATCCAGTCCTGCCAGAATTTTATAAGTTTCAATGAGATCCCCTCTTATTCTTCTAAACTCCAGCGAGTACAAGCCCAATCGACCCAATCTCTCCTCATACATCATTCCTGCCATCCCAGGTATCAGCCTGGTGAATCTTGGCTGGACTCCTTCCATGGCAAGAACATCCTTCCTCAGATAAGGCGACCAAAACTGCACACAATACTCAAGGTGTGGTCTCACCAAGGCCCTGTACAACTGCAGCTACAAAGGCCAACATACCATTTGCCTTCTAAACCACCTGCTGCACCTGCATGCTTACCTTCAGCGACTGGTGCACAAGGACACCCAGGTCTCGTTGCACTTCCCCTTCTCCCAATCTATTGCCATTCAGATAATAATCTGCCTTCCTGTTTTTGACACCAAAGTGAATAACCTCACATTTATCCACATTATATTGCATCTGCCATGCTTCTGCCCAATCACCCAACATGTCCAAATCATCCTGTAGTTTCTCAGCATCCTCCTCACAGCACACACGCCCACCCAGCTTTGTGTCGTCTGCAAATTTGGAGATATTACATCTACTTCCCTTGTTTAGATCATTAATATACCTTGCCTCCCAATCCCATGTGCCTTAACTTTACACGCTAATCTCTTATGTGGGACCTTATCGAAAGCCTTCTGAAAGTCCAAATAGACCACATCCACTGGTTCTCCCTTATCTATTTTACTAGTTACATCCTCAAAAAATTCCAGTAGATTAGTCAAGCACGATTTACCTTTTGTAAATCCATGTTGACTTTGTCCGATCCTGTCACTGTTTTCCAAGTGCTCTGCTATTACATCTTTTATAATGGACGCTAGCATTTTCCCCACTACCGATGTCAGGCTTACCGGTCTGTAATTCCCCGTTTTCTCTCTACCACCTTTTTTGAATAGTGGGGTAACATTAGCTACCCTCCAATCCATGGGTACTGTTCCAGATTCCATCAAAAACCCAGCAGCTTCTCCTCCATCTCCACTCCAGCTCAAACTGCTGCAACAAAAAGACCTACACAGGCGGCCAGGGACCGACTTCTGTCACCTGCAATAAAACTCTTCCCGACAGCCGCTGACTAATGGCGGCCGCAGCACCCACAATTTCCCGCGCCCCAGAAACCGTTCTATCCAACGCGCTGATTTCCCCGCTGAGAGTGCGCATGTTCCCCGGGGCCGCGGGCCGTTCTGGGAGCCTGGCTCCTGTCCTTTGTCCCGAGTCGGACTCGGTGCAACCGGCTGAAGAAACCGTGAAGCAGTGGCTCGGATGGGGTAGGCACTGCACCCTGGGTTTCCTGGTGCCGGGGTCCCGGCCGCTCTGATTCTGATTGAGGTTTTTGATGAGGTAACAGAGAGGGTTGATGAGGGCAATGAGGTTAACGTGGTGTACATGGATTTCCAAAAGGCGTTCGACAGCGTGTAAAGTTAAGGCACATGGGATTGGGGGCAAGGTATTGACTTGGATAGAGAACTGGTTGGCAGACAGAAAGCCAAGAGTTGGAAAAAACGGGTCTTTTTCCGAGTGGCAGGCAGTGACTAGTGGGGTACCGCAGGGATTGGTCCTTGGAACCCAGCTATTCACAATATATATTAATGATCTGGACGAGGGAACTAGATGTAATATCTCCAAGTTTGCAGACGACACAAAGCTGGGTGGGCGTGTGTGCTGTGAGGGGGATGCTGAGAAACTCCAGTATGATTTGGACAGGTTGGGTGATTGGGCAGAAGCATGGCAGATGCAATATAACGTGGATAAATGCGAGGTTATCCACTTTGGTGTCAAAAACAGGAAGGCAGATTATTATCTGAATGGCAATAGATTGGGAGAAGGGGAAGTGCAATGAGACCTGGGTGTCCTTGTGCACCAGTCGCTGAAGGTAAGCATGCAGGTGCAGCAGGCAGTTAAGAAGGCAAATGGTATGTTGGCCTTCGTAGCGCGAGGGTTTGAGTACAGGAACAAGGATGTCTTGCTGCAGTTGTACAGGGTCTTGGTGAGACCACATCTTGAGTATTGTGGGCAGTTTTGGTCGCCTTATCTGAGGAAGGATGTTCTTGCCATGGAAGGAGTGCAGCGAAGATTCACCAGACTGATACCTGGGATGGCAGGAATGACGTATGAGGAGAGATTGGGTCGATTGGGCTTGTACTCGCTGGAGTTTAGAAGAATGAGAGGGGATCTCATTGAAACTTATAAAATTCTAACAGGACTAGACAGACTAGATGCAGGAAGGGTGTTCCCGATGGCCGGGGAGTCCAGAACCAGGGGTCACAGTCTAAAGATAAGGGGTAAACCATTTAGGACTGAGATGTGGAGGAATTTCTTCACCCAGAGAGTGGTGAACCTGTGGAATTCTGTACCACAGAAGGCAGTGGAGGCCAATTCATGAAATATATTCAAGAAGGAGTTGGATATATTTCTTAAGGCTAAAAGGATCAAGGGATATGGGGAGAAGGCAGGGACAGGGTACTGAGTTTGGATGATCAGCCATGATCTCATTGAATGGCAGAGTAGGCTCGAGGGGCCGAATGGCCTACTCCTGCTCCTATTTTTTATGAAAGAGGCGGAGAGGTTCAGAGAGGGAATTCCAGAGCTTAGGGCCGAGGCAACAGAAGACACGGCCACTGATGTTTGAGCGATTATAATCAGGGATGCTCAAGAGGGCAGAATTAGAGGATGTCTCAGGGGGGAGGAGGTTGTTTTCTTTGGAACCGAGGAGGCTGAGGGGAGACCGGATTGGGGAGTATAAAATTCTGCGGGGCCTAGATAGGAAGGACCTATTTCCATTGGCAGAGGGGTCAACAACCAGGGGGCATAGATTTAAAGTAATTGGTCGGAGGTTTAGAGGGTAGTTGAGGAGAAATGTTTTCACCCAGTGGGTAGTGGGGGTCTGGAACTCACTGCCTGACAGGGTGGTAGAGGCAGAAACTCTCATCACATTTTAAAGGGTACTTGGATATGCACTTGAAGTGCCGTAACCTACAAGGCTACAGACCAAGTGCTGGAAAGTGGGATTAGTGTGGATAGCATTTAATCGGCTGGCACGGACAAGATGGGCCGAATGGCCTCCTTCTGTGTCATTATTTTTCTGTGATTCTATCGCGGGTGGTTGTGAGGCTGAAGGGAATAACTAAGATCGGGAGGGGCGAGGCCGTGGAGGGATTTGAAAACAAGGATGAGAATTTTGAAATCGAATCATTGCTTAACCGGGAGCCAATGTGGGTCAGCGAGCACAGGGGTGATGGGTGAACGGGACTTGGCATTGAGTTATGACACGGGTAGTTTTGGATCACCTCAAGTTTACATAGGGTAGAATGTGGGAGGCCAGCCAGGAGTGCGTTGGAATAGTCGAGTCTAGAAGTAACAAAGGCCCGGGTGAGGGTTTCAGCAGCGGATGAGCTGAGGCAAGGGTGGAGACGGACGATGTTAGAGGTGGAAATAGGCGGTCTTTGTTATGCTGCGGATATGTGTTCGGAAGCTCATTTTAGGGTCAAATATGACACCAAGGTTGTGAACAGTGTGGTTCAGCCTCAGAGAGATGTTAGGGAGAGGGATGGAGTCAGTGGCTAGGGAACAGAGTTTGTGGCAGGGACCGAAAACAATTGCTTTAGTCTTCCCAATATTTAATTGGAGAAAATTTCTGCTCACCCAGAACCGGATTAGAGATTGTGGAGGGGTCGAGAGAAGTGGTGGCGAGGTCGACCTGGGTGTCGTCAGCGTACATGTGGAAACTGACGCTGTGTTTTCAGATGTCACCAAGGGGCAGCATTTAGATGAGAAATAGGAGGGGCTTAAGGATAGATCCTTGGGGGACACCAGAGGTAACGATGCGGGAGCGGGAAGAGAAACCATTGCAGGCGATTCTGTGGCTACGATTAGATAGATAAGAATGGAACCAGGCGAGTGCAGTCCCACCCAGCTGGACGACGGTGGAGAGGTGTTGGGAGAAGGATGGAGTGGTCAACCGTGTCAAAGGCTGCAGACAAGTCAAGAAGGATGAGGAGAGATAGTTTACCTTTGTCACAGTCACAAAGGATGTCATTTGATTAGACTTTGATGAGACTTCAGGGCCAAGTCAGTGAGGTGGATTGGGCTGTTTCTGGCCCGCTGGTTATTGTGGGCATGGCTGGACACCAGTGGGACCGGCTCCACCCTGTTTGTTCTTTGAGGCAAAATAAGGCAAAAAAAATCCTGCTCCCGCCCCCTTACCCTTTCTACACTCCTTTTACAGGGTTTTAGAAGTGGAGCATTTACAGGCAGTAAGCTCAAACCAAACATCACCTCAAATTCTGACAGAGTTACGTGATTCCTGAAAGAGCTTCAAAATCTACAAATACCTGAAGCAACACCAGTGGCCACACACTGGGGGAAACCCGGGCCCTGTGTGTGGGAAGGGATTCACTCAGACATCCACTCCGATGATACACCAGCAAGTTCACATGCGGGATGGACCTTTAACCTGCTCCGTGTGTGGGCAGGGATTAATTGCACCCTCCATGCTGCTGAGACACCAGCTTGTCCACACCAATGAGAGACCGTTGACCTGCTCCGTGTTTTTGAAGTGATTCTCTCATTCTGCCACCCTCCTGAGACACCAGCTTGTTCATAGTGATGAGAGACCGATTAAATGTTCTGACTGTGGGAAGATATTTAAAAGGTCCCAGGATCTGAAGAGACACCAGCTGGAGAGAGCAGGAGAGATTATGTTCACCTGCTCCGTGTGTGGGAAGGGATTCACTCGGTCCTCGAATCTGCTGGCACACCAGCGAGTTCACACAGAGGAGAGGCAGGTGAAACATTCCGACTGTGGGAAAAGCTTTCAAATGTCCCAGGAGCTGAAGGGACACCAGCTGGAGAGAGCAGGAAAGAGGCCATTCACCTGCTCTGTGTGTGGGAAGGGATTCACTCGGCCATCCCACCAACTGACACACCAGCGAGTTCACACTGGGGAGAGACCGTTCAACTGCTGTGTGTGTGGGAAGAAATTCACTCAGTCATCCCACCTACTGACACACCAGCGAGTTCACACTGAGGAGAGACCGTTCACCTGCTCCGTGTGTGGGAAGGGATTCACTCAGTTATCCCACCTGTTGAGACACCAGGGATATCACACTGATGAGAGACCATTTAACTGTTCTGCCTGTGGGAAGAATTTTAAAACCTCTGGGGAACTGAAGGTACACCAGCAAGTTCACACCGATCAAAGACCATTTACATGTTCTGTCTGTGGGATGAGCTTTAAAAGCTCCAGGAATCTGAAAGGACACCAGCGAGTTCACACTGGGGGGAGGCCATTCACTTGCTCTGTGTGTGGGAAAGGATTCACTCGGTCATCCCACCTGTTGACACACCAGCGAGTTCACACTGATGAGAGACCACTTAAATGTTCTGACTGTGGGAAGAGCTTTAAAACCTCTGGGGATCTGAAGCAACACCAGCGAGTTCACACTGATGAGAGACCGTTTACATGTTCTGTCTGTGGGATGAGCTTTAAAAGCGCTGGGATTTTGAATGGACACCAGCGAGTTCACACTGGGGAGAGGGAGTTCACCTGCTCCGTGTGTGGGAAGGGATTCGCTCAGTCATCCCACCTGCTGACACACCAGCAAGTTCACACTGATGAGAAACCATTTAAAAGTTCTGACTGGTAAGATATTTATATGTTCAAAGGGCCTGAAGAGACACCAGCTGGAGAGTGAAGGAAAGAGACTGTTCACCTGCTCAGTGTGTGGCAAAGGATTCACTCGGTCATCGCACCTACTGAGACACCAGCGAGTTCACATTGTTCTGTAGCGCAGAGCCCCGCAGACAGCTGGGGTGACATGAACATGGAATGGATGAATGTTTTATAAATCTTGTACTGCTGTTTAATCTTTAAGACTGTTGTGCTGATGATTCCCTTCGATTGACTGTTCATGGTGTTACATAGAATGTACAGCATAGAAACAGGCCATTCGGCCCAACTGGTCCATGCCAGTGTTTATGCCCCACACCCACCCTACTTCAGTTAACCCGATCAACATCTCCTCCCATTCCTTTCTCCCTTGTGTGGCTTCCCCATAAATCCATCTGTGCTGTTCACCTCAACTACTCCCTGTGGGAGTGAGTTCCCCATTCTCACCATTCTCTGGGTAAAAAAGTTTCTCCTGAATTCCCTCCTGGATTTATTAGTGACTTTTATATTTATAGCCACATAAATATGATGAGATTCTGTTAAGCTGACCAGTATGTTGTTGTACTTTGTCTTTTTCTGATGAATGAAACATTACTGAGCCCCTGTACCCGTGTTATGGGATGAAGTGCCAGACAAGTGAAGGCACAACGTCTGGGTGTGAATCTAATAATAACCTCACGGACCGTATAGGTGTGATAACCAGACGGGCTTGTGGTTATAGTCTGGTCACAGATGGACTAAATTCCCTGAATTATCAGGAGTTCAGGAGGCGGTCAACAGACGGGTCCAAACAATCCCATTTCCTGAGCGGTAACCAAGCTTGTGTATAAGAACAGGCCACTTAAGCCGTTATCGGTTGGAACAGACTCGAGAAGATCGCGCGCGAATCCACTGTACTTCTATTCTCCAGATTGAGGGAATTATCACCCGATCTGTGTTATGCAGCGATCTTAATAAAGTCTGGAGAGACAATTTGTGTTCTTGTGAGCTTGATTATCTGGTATCTGAAACCCTAGGACTCCGGATCATTAGAGTCAACCTCAGTGTGTGGAAAGGGATTCCCTGGTGTATCCCACCCGCTGACACACCAGAGTGTCCACATTGTGACTGCGGTGGGTCGATTACACTGTTTCCGATGCCTTTAATCACATCCAGGACTGAACCATGTTAATTCAGGCAACTGGGGATTGTTAATATTAAGAGCCCCCAATAACTGGGCTGGATTTAACGATTCTTCCGTGTTCTCTCAGTACCCGTGTGCAGAGAGAAGCTGATGTTATAGAATCATAGAGCACAGTGGGAAGCCTTTCGGCCCATCGTGCTGGTGCTGGCTCTCTGAAAGAGCGATGCAATTAGTCCCACTGCCCTGCTCTTTCCCCACAGCCCTGCAAATTTCTGCTTTTAGTATATATCCAATTCCCTTTTGAAAGTTACGATTGAATCTGCTTCCACCTCCCATTCAGGCAGTGCATTCCAGATCATCACAATTCGCTGTGTAAAAATAGTCTCCTCATTTCCTCTCTAGATTCTTTTGCCAATGATCTGAAATCTGTGTCCTCTCGTTACCGACCCTCCTGCCAGTGACAACAGTTTCTCCTTGTTTGCTCGATCAAAACCCCTCATAATTTTGAGCACCTCGATCACAGCTCCACTTAACCGTCTCTGCTCCAAGTTATATTGCCGTTGTTTTGTGAATTTTTGCTGTGATCGAGGTGCTGGATGTCCGTGCCTGGGGAATGGGACATTCTATCCTCGTGAGCACCGAGTGTCAGCATCCAGCAATCTCTGGTCAGGAACTGTCTTTTTAAACTGCCTCACCTGAGCTTTTTGATTTCCTGATTTCATTATTAAACATTTCAGAGTTTTTGCAGAGCGACCAAGGCTGAACAGGTAAATGTGAGGTATTACATTTTGGTAGGAAGAATGGGGAGGTCACTTATCACTTGGAGGGTGTGAGTCTAGGTGGGGTAGAGGAGCAAAGGGATCTCGGAGTACAAATACACAAATCACTAAAAGTTGCGACACAGGTTAGCAAGGCCATAAAAAAAGCAAACCAAGCACTAGGGTTTATTTCTCGAGGGATAGAATTGAAAAGTAGTGAAGTTATGCTAAACCTGTATCGAACCTTGGTTAGACCACACTTAGAGTACTGCGTACAGTTCTGGTCGCCATATTATAAAAAGGATATAGAGGCACTGGAGAGGGTGCAGGGAAGATTTACAAGGATGATACCAGAAATGCGAGGGTATACATATCAGGAAAGGATGAACAGGCTGGGTCACTTTTCTCTTGAAAACAGAAGGCTGAGGGGTGACCTAATAGAGGTCTTTAAAATTATGAAAAATGTTGATAGAGTGGATACAGAGAGAATGTTTCCACTTGTGGGGAAGAGCATAACTAGAGGCCTCAATATAAGATAGTCACCAAGAAATCCAATAGGGAATTCAGAAGAAACTTCTTTACCCAGAGAGTGGTGAGAATGTGGAACTCGCTGCCACAGGGAGTGGTTGAAGCGAATAGTATCGATGCATTTAAGGGGAGGCGAGACAAGCATATGAGGGAGAAGGGAATCGAGGGTTATGCTGATAGATTTAGATGAGGAAAGACGGGAGGAGGCTCGAGTGGAGCATAAACACCGGCATGGACTGGTTGGGCCGAATGGCCTGTTTCTGTGCCGTATATCTGATGTAATCCTATGTCAAGTATCCCAGCTGGCTTAGCTCCAGGCACTTTAGCTCAGTGGGCAGCACTCTCACCTCTGAGTCAGAAGGTCGTGGGTTCAAGTCCCAGTCCAGAGACTTGAGCATAAAAATCTAGGCTGACACTCCAGTACTGAGAGAGTGCTGCACTGTCAGAGGTGCCGTCTTTCGGATGAGATGTTAAACCGAGGCCCCGTCTGCTCTTTCAGGTGGATGTAAAAGATCCCATGGCACTACATTGAAGAAGAGCAGGGGAGTTCTCCCCGGTGTCCTGGGGCCAATATTTATCCCTCAATCAACATCACTGAAATAGATTATCTGGTCGTTGTCACATTGCTGTTTGTGGGAGCTTGCTGTGCACCAATTGGCTGCCGCGTTCCCTATATTACAACAGTGACTACACTTCAGAAGTTCTTCGTTGGCTGTAAAGCGCTCTGGGACGTCCTGAGATTGTGAAAGGCGCTATATAAATGCAAGTCTTTCTTTCTCAGCAAGAGGGTGAGGGTGAGTGTCAGTGGTTGGAGGGAGGAGCTCAGTGTTGTCACTGGGTGGACACAGACAGATTGAAGCTAAAAGACAGAGAATGCTGAAGTTTGGAATGAGAACACCCAAAGTCAGGAGATGAGCCCTTTGCCTAGATAAGGGAGGTGGTTGCTAAGAGACCCACAGACCTAATAACACTGCAAACTGCTCAGGCAGCAGACTTGTTGCAACATGTGAGGTCACGAGTGAGTTGGTGCCCAGACAACAGAGCCTTGGGCATTCCTGAGAGAGACAAACTGGTTCTGTAACCGGGAGAACAGGTTGAGGGAGTCACCCTACGTGGGACGGCTCGTCTGAGGTGTTAACACAGAGGCAGCTTGGGAATGGGATGATCAATGAATCATAGAATCATAGAAATTTACAGCACAGAAGGAGGCCATTCGGCCCATCTTGTCCGTGCCGGCCGACAAAGAGCTATCCTCCCTAATCCCACTTTCCAGCACTTGGTCCGCAGCCTTGTAGGTTACGGCACTTCAAGTACATATCTGTTAGGGTGAAAATTATATAGCTTAAAGCAGCAACATAAAGAATTAAAGAATGTTTTGTAAGAAGTGAACTTGTAAATAAGAAACAAGACAAAATAAACTCAGCTTAAGAGGGGGCGGCTCAGCTTGGGACACAAACTGTAATTCCCCCTTAGGCTTTACAACATTAGCTGCCCTCATTTTGTGTTAGATTCACAAAGCTTCCATCTTTGTCCCATGAGGATTCCCCATAGTATGTCTAAGTGCTGTTGTGGTGGGCAAGGGGCAGGAATTAACTGTTTGTGTCTGTTCCCATTAAAACCATTGTGCTTGACATTCATTGAATTGAGGAATAGTCGACATTTTTAAGTAGTTTCTTGCCAGATTGCGGGTCGGCAAGATAATTGATAGAAG
This sequence comes from Somniosus microcephalus, assembly GCF_052327205.1. Classification (NCBI taxonomy): domain Eukaryota; kingdom Metazoa; phylum Chordata; class Chondrichthyes; order Squaliformes; family Somniosidae; genus Somniosus; species Somniosus microcephalus. Next base: position 9,887 of record NW_028225405.1, on the reverse strand, counting down.
GCCTCCAATCAAATTACATCAGTGCCCTTCAGCCAGTCAGATTAATGTGTTCAAATGAGGCAAAATAAAATGAACAGTTATTGAATGTGGGAAACACTAAATATTTCACATTTATTCAGTGGTGCAGCCTTCTGTAAACTATTTGCTGGAAGCCCTTTGGATGTATTAATGTAATTCTACTATTCTATGATGCAAAGTCGATGAATCAGAATTGTGAGTATTGATGAGTTACAGTAATTGGTAGCTGCAAAACTGCCCATTTTGTAATTAACCATTAAAAAGTGCCCAAAGTTCTGGAAGGTTCCATATCATTTTATGTTGCCAAACTAGTATCCTGTGAGGACCGGGGAGTTGTTGCTGGGGGAGCGAGATTGGTTGAAGACACCTGTGTGTAATATTTTGCGAGAATGTATAAAAGAAGTTTCAATACCTTGTTGCTAAGGGAACGTGATTGGGTGAGGACAAGAGAATTGTTGCTGGGGGAGAATGTTGTCAATTTCTGTCCTGGACTCTCAGTGATGGCTTTTGGAAACTCCTTTCACCGGCTGTGAGAAGGGCAGGATTGACAGACGGGGAAACTCAAACCAAACTTCACATCGAGATCTCAGAGAGTCACTCCATTCGTCAGGACCTGAAATTCATCGGCCTTTTGAGTGTGGAAGGAGAAATGTTTGGGAGGTAAGTAGCATGGAGTCCAGTTCTACGGAGTACGGCTTCTACAGAGTACTTAACTCGGGAATTGGGTGAGTGAGCGAATTCGATGAGGTGGGGGTAAGAGGTGCTGCTTGACATGTGAAAAAATATAAACAACTAGGGTTTAATTAGGACTGTGGGCTAAGTTACAGTAAAGACCTAAAGCATATAGCTAAATATAATAAATTAAACAAGGTTATTACCGAGATTAAAAACTATTAATAGACAATTGGGTATTTCAAAACTTGGAAACCTAATTAGTTAAATAAAATACAATAGAGATGGCCGGGCAGGTGATGTGTTGCAGCTGTAGCATGTGGGAGCTGGTGGACCCCAGTGTGATCCACAACAACCACATAGAGTCATAGAGGCACAGAAGGAGGCCATTCGGCCCATCGAGTCCGTGCCGGCTCTCTGTAGAGCAATCCAGTCAGTCCCATTCCCCCGCTCTATCCCCGTAGCCCTGCAAGTTTATTTCCCCCAAGTGCCTATCCAGTCTCCCCTTGAAAACATTGAGTGTCTCCGCTTCCACCACTTCCGTCGGCAGCGAGTTCCAGGTCCTCACCACTCACTGCGTAAAAAAGTTTTCCCTCACATCCCCCCTGTATCTCTTGTCCAAAACCTTAAATCTGTGTCCCCTAGTCCTTGTACCATCAACTAGTGGGCACAGCCTTTCCCCGCCTAGCCTATCCAAACCCGTCATAATCTTGTACACCTCTGTCAAATCACCCCTCAACCTCCTTTGCCCTAATGAAAACAAATCCAGCTTCTCCAACCTGTCCTTGTAGCTAAGATCCCCCATCCCCGGAACCATTCTGGTAAATCTCCTCTGCACCCTCTCAAGGGCCTTCACATCCTTCCTAAAGTGTGGCGACCAGAAGTGTCTGTAACTCGAGGAACTTCGGCTCAGAGTTAGAGTCATAGAGTTATACAGCACAGAAAGAGGCCCTTCGGCCCATCGTGGCCACGCCGGCCATCAAGCCCTGTCTATTCTAATCCCATTTTCCAGCACTTGGTCCGTAGCCTTGTATGCTATGGCGCTTCAAGTGCTCATCTAAATGCTTCTTGAATGTTGTGAGGGTTCCTGCCTCTACCACCCTTTCAGGCAGTGAGTTCCAGATTCCAACCACCCTCTGGGTGAAAAAGTTTTTCCTCAAATCCCCTCTAAACCTCCTGCCCCTTACCTCGAAACTATGCCCCCTGGTTATTGACCTCTCTACTAAGGGGAAAAGTTCCTTTCTATCTACCCTATCTATGCCCCTCATAATTTTGTACACCTCAATCAGGTCCCCCCTCAGCCTTCTCTGCTCTAAGGAAAACAACCCCAGCCTGTCCAGTCTCTCCTCATAGCTGAAGCGCTCCAGCCCAGGAAACATCCTGGTGAATCTCCTCTGCACCCTCTCCAATGCAATCACATCCTTCCTATATTGTGGCGACCAGAACTGCACACAGTATTCCAGCTGTGGCCTAACTAGCATTCTGTACACCTTCATCATAACTTCCCTACTCTTATATTCTATGCCTCGGCTAAGGAAGGCAAGTATCCCATATGCCTTTTTAACCACCTTATCTACCTGTCCTGCTGCCTTCAGGGATCTATGTACATGCACACCAAGGTCCCTCTGATCCTCTGTCCTTCCTAGGGTCCTACCATTCATCGTGTATTCCCTTGTTAGTCCTCCCAAAATGCATCATCTCACACTTTTTAGGGTTAAATTCCATTTGCCACTGTTCTGCCCATCTGACCAATCTGTCTATATCGGCCTGTGGCCTGAGGCTTCCCTCCTCGCTATTTACCAATCCACCAATTTTTGTGTCATCTGCGAACTTACTGATCATACCTCCTACATTCATATCTAAACCATTAATGTACACTACAAACAGCAAAGGACCCAGCACCGATCCCTGCGGTACACCACTGGACACAGGCTTCCAGTCACAAAAACAACCTTCGACCATCACCCTCTGCTTCCTGCCACTAAGCCAATTTTGGATCCAATGTGCCAAATTGCCCTGGATCCCATGGGCTCTTACCTTCTTGACCAATCTCCCATGTGGGACTTTGTCAATAGCCTTACTGAAGTCCATGTAGACTACATCAACTGCACGACCCTCATCCACACACCTAATCACCCCCTCGAAAAATTCAATCAAATTGGTTAGACATGATCTCTCCCTGACAAAGCCATGCTGACTATCCTTGATTAACCCTTGCCTCTCCAAGTGGAGACTAATTCTGTCTCTCAGAATTTTTTCCAATAATTTCCCTACCACTGATGTTAGGCTCACTGGCTTGTAATTTCCTGGTTTATCCCTACTACCCTTGTTGAATAATGATACTACGTTAGCTGTCCTCCAGTCCTCCGGCACCTCCACTGTGGCCAGAGAGGTTCTGAAAATTTGTGTCAGAGCCCCTGCAATCTCCTCCCTTGCCTCACACAGCAGCCTGGGATACATCTTGTCTGGGCCTGGGGATTTATCCACTTTAAGCCCACTAAAACCACTAGTACCTCCTCTCTCGCAATACTAATTTGTTTAAGTATATCACAATCCCCCTGCCTGATTTCTATGCCTACATCGTCCTTCTCCATAGTGAACACAGATGCAAAATATTCATTTAAAACCTCACCCACATCTTCTGGCTCTACACACAGATTGCCACTTTGGTCCCTAATGAGCCCTACTCTTTCCCTGGTTATCCTCTTGCCCTTAATATACTTAAACTTTATTTTGCTCGCCAGTGTTATTTCATGCCCCCTCTTCGCTCTCCGAATTTCTTTTTTAAGTACCCCCCTGCACTTTCTATGCTCCTCTAGGGCTTCCACTGTTTTTAGTCCTTTGTATCTGCCAAAAGCCTCCCTTTTTTTCCTAATCCATTCTTGTATGTCCCTTGACATCCAGGGTTCCCTGGGCTTGTTGGTCCCACCCTTGACCTTTACGGGAACATGTTGCCATTGTACTCTCTCTATTTTCTTTCTGAAAGACTCCCATTGCCCCGATGTGGATTTTCCTACAAGTAGCTGATCCCAGTCCACTTTGGCCAGATCCTGCCTTATCATATTAAAATCGGCCTTCCCCCAATTTAGAACCTTTATTTCTGGTCCATCTTTGTCCTTTTCCATGACTACCTTAAATCTCACCGAATTATGGTCACTGTCACCAAAATGCTCTCCTACTAATACTTCTACCACACGCCCAGCTACATTCCCTAGAATTAGGTCCAGTACCACCCCCTCTCTTGTAGGACTTTCTACATGCTGGCTCAAAAAGCTCTCCTGGATGCACTTTAAGAATTCCGCACCCTCTAAGCCTTTCACACAGATGAATGCTGGAGGAGGGGCGTGTCTGGAGTAAAAAGGCAGAGGTTGTGAATATTTATTTTATATTTAATCATATTTTCTAAAGTATTGTCTTATTTTAAATTAAATTGAAAAGGGTTTATTTTTTGCTTTGAGGTGCCTGCTGTACATGGTCCATGTCTCTGAGGCATACAGGAGGGCGGGTATCACTACTGCTCTGTAGACCATGAGCTTAGTGCCAGGTTTGAGGTCCTGGTCTTCAAACACTCTCTTCCTCAGGCGACCGAAGGCTGCACTGGCACACTGAAGGCGGTGTTGGACTTTGTTGTCGATGTCTGCCCTTGTTGACAGTAGGCTCCCGAGGTATGGAAAGTGGTCCACGTTGTCCAAGGCCTTGTCGTGGATTTTGATAATCGGGGGGCAGCACTGCGCAGCGGGGGCAGGTTGGTAGAGGACCTTTGTCTTACGAGTGCACTCCGCCAAATTGGAGAAGCTCCGCTCGGGGCCCGGATCCGCGGACTCTCAGGTTTGGATTCCCCTTTATTCTCTCCCCTCCTCTGATCTCAATCGGATCTGGGGGAAAACTCACTTTCCCTCACTGATTGTGGCTCTTCACCAACACCGACTTTACAAAGAAAGCCCCGTGCGGCAGCCTGGAGCTCAGGGGCCCAGCGCGCAGGCACGGGGGGAGGATGATTGACAGGGGCCCAGGGTGTGTGCTGAGCATGCGCGGTGCAGGCCGGGCGCCTGTGGAGCAGGAGAGGGCGGGGCCATGGGGCGCATGCGTGGGGTCAGCCACAACTCAGCGCGGCAGCCGGAGCGCTTTCTGGAGCGCGGGGGTTTGTGGGTATTGTAGCCGCCATTACTGCTGATCCTTTCAACCAACCTGTGCAGCAGCTGGGGCCTGAAAATCAGCTTCACTGCCCCTGGGCTGGGAAAAGGGGGACATGAGTACAGGTATCGTACCATAGTGGTTATGTTACTGGACTAGTTCTCCAGAGGCCTGGACTAGTGATCTGGAGAATTGAGTTCAAGTGAAAACTATATCTAACTCCTTCTTGAATATATTTAACAATTCATTAAATATATTCAAGAAGGACTTAGATATATTTCTTAAGGCTAAAGGGATCAAGGGATATGGGGAGAAGGCAGGGACAGGGTACTGAATTTGGATGATCAGCCATGATCTCATTGAATGGCGGAGCAGGCTCGAGGGGCCGAATGGCCTACTCCAGCTCCTATATTCTAAGTTTCCATGTAATCCCAGCACGGCAGCTGCAGAACTTAAATTCAGTTAATTAAATAAATCTGGAATTAAAAGGCTCGTAATGGTGACCATGAAACCGTCGTTAAAAACCCATCTGGTTCACTAATCTGACTGGCTTAGATGTGACTTCAGACTCACAGCGATGTGGTTGTCTCTTCACTGCCCTCTGAAGTGGCCTAGCAAGCCCCTCAGTTGTACCAAACCACTGCAAAGAAGTGTAACCGCACTGTGGGAGCACCTTCACCACACGGACTGCAGTGGTTCAAGGCGGTGGCTCGTCACCACCTTCTCAAGGGCAACTAGAGATGGGCAATAAATGCTGGTGTTGCCAGCGACGCCCACATCCCGTGAAGGCTAAAGGGATCAATTGAATGGCGGAGCAGGCTCGAGGGGCAGAATGGCCGACTCCTGCTCCTATCTTCTATGTTTCTATGAATGATTATATTAAAAAAATGGAGACCACATTCTCCCTCTTACCCCTTTCTACACTCCTTTCACAGGGTTTTAGAAGTGGAGCCTTTACAGACAGGAGGCTGAGACCTAACATCACGTCAAGATCTGACAGAGTTACAGGATTCCTCAGGACCTGATGCAATCGGTCCTCCAATCTGCTGGCACACCAGTGAACCAGAGTTCACACTGATGAGAGACCTTTTAAATGTTCTGAGTGTGGGAAGAGCTTCAAGATCTACAAGCACCTGAAGCGACACCAGTGGCTACAGATTGGGGAGAGCCCGTTCACCGGCCCCGTGTTCCAGAAGGGATTCACTCAGCCATCCGCTCCGATGATACACCAGCAAGATCACACGAGGGAGAGACCTTTAACCCGCTCCGTGTGTGGGCAGGGATTAATTGCACCCTCCGTGCTGCTGAGACAGCAGCTTGTCCACACCAATGAGAGACCTTTAACCCGCTCCGTGTGTGGGATGGGATTAATTGCACCCTCCGTGCTGCTGAGACACCAGCTTGTCGACACCGATGTGAGACCGTTGACCTGCTCTGTGTTTTTGAAGCGATTCTCTCATTCTGCCACCCTCCTGAGACACCAGCTTGTTTACAGTGATGAGAGACCAATTAAATGTTCTGACTGTGGGAAGAGATTTAAAAGGTCCCAGGATCTGAAGAGACACCAGCTGGAGAGAGCAGGAGAGATTCTGTTCACCTGCTTCGTGTGTGCGAAGAGATTTACTCGGTCCTCGAATCTGCTGGCACACCAGCGAGTTCACACTGGGGAGAGACCGGTGAAGCACTCTGACTGTGGGAAAAGCTTTAAAAGGTCCCAGGAGCTGAAGGGACACCAGCTGGAGAGAGCAGGAAAGAGGCCGTTCACCTGCTCCGTGTGTGGGAAGGGATTCACTCAGTCATCCAACCTACTGACACACCAGCGAGTTCACACCGGGGAGAGACCATTTACATGTTCTGCCTGTGGGAAGAGCTTTAAAAGCTCCACGGAACTGACGTTACACCAGCGAGTTCACACTGATGAGAGACCATTTACATGTCCTGCCTGTGGGAAGAGTTTTAAAAGCTCTGGGGATCTGAACGGACACCAGCGAGTTCACACTGATGAGAGACCATTTACATGTTCTGCCTGTGGGAAGAGCTTTAAAACCTCTCGGGATCTGAAGCAACACCAGCTTGTTCACAGTGATGCGAGACCATTTAAATGTTCTGCCTGTGGGAAGAGCTTTAAAACCTCTGGGGATCTGAAGCAACACCAGCAAGTTCACTCCGATCAGAGACCATTTACATGTTCTGTCTGTGGGATGAGCTTTACAAGCTCCAGGAATCTGAACGGACACCAGCGAGTTCACACTGGGAAGAGGCCATTCACCTGCTCCGTGTGTGGGAAGGGATTCACTCTGTCATCGCACCTGTTGACACACCAGCGGGTTCACACTGATGAGAGCCCGTTCACCTGCTCCGTGTGTGGGAAGGGATTCACTCTGTCAGCCAACCTGTTGAGACACCAGCAAGTTCACACTGATGAGAGACCATTTAACTGTTCTGACTGTGGGAAGAGCTTTAAAAGCTCCGGGAATCTGAAGCAACACCAGCTTGTTCACAGTGATGCGAGACCATTTAAATGTTCTGTCTGTGGGAAGAGCTTTAAAACCTCTGGGGATCTGAAGCAACACCAGCAAGTTCACTCCGATCAGAGACCATTGACATGTTCTGTCTGTGGGATGAGCTTTACAAGCTCCAGGAATCTGAACGGACACCAGCGAGTTCACACTGGGAAGAGGCCATTCACCTGCTCCGTGTGTGGGAAGGGATTCACTCTGTCAGCCAACCTGTTGAGACACCAGCAAGTTCACACTGATGAGAGACCATTTAACTGTTCTGACTGTGGGAAGAGCTTTAAAACCTCTGGGGATCTGAAGCAACACCAGCAAGTTCACTCCGATCAGAGACCATTTACATGTTCTGTCTGTGGGATGAGCTTTAAAAGCTCCGGGAATCTGAAGGGACACCAGCGAGTTCACACTGATCTGTAGTGCAGGGCCCTGTAGTAAGCTGGGGCGACATGAACATGGAATGGATGAATGTTTTATAAATCTTGTACTGCTGTTTAATATTTAAGACTGTTGTGCTGATGATTCCCTTCGATTGACTGTTCATGTTGTTCCATGGAATGTACAGCACAGAAACAGGCCATTCGACCCAACTGGTCCATGCCAGTGTTTATGCCCCACACCCACCCTACTTCAATTAACCCGATCAACACATCCTCCCATTCCTTTCTCCCTTGTGTGGCTTCCCGTTAAATGCATCTGTGCTGTTCACCGCAACTACTCCTTGTGGTAACAAGTTCCCCATTCTACCATTCTCTGTGTAAAGATTTTTCTCCTGAATTCACTACTGGATTTCTTAGTGCCTTTTATATTTATAGCCACATAAATATGATGAGATTCTGTTAAGCTGACCAGTATGTTGTACTTTGTCTTTTTCTGATGAATGAAACATTACTGAGCCCCTGTACCCGTGTTATGGGATGAAGTGCCAGACAAGTGAAGGCACAACGTCTGGGTGTGAATCGAATAATAACCTCATGGACCGTATAGGTGTGATAACTGGACGGGCTTGTGGTTATAGTCTGGTCACAGATGGACTAAATTCCCTGAATTAGCAGGAGTTCAGGAGGCGGTCAACAGACGGGTCCAAACAATCCCATTTCCTGAGCAGTAACCAAGCTTGTGTATAAGAACAGGCCACTTAAGCCGTTGTCAGTTGGAACAGACTCGAGAAGATCGCGCGTGAATCCACTGTACTTCTATTCTCCAGATTGAGGGAATTATCACCCGATCTGCGTTATGCAGCGCTCTTAATAAAGTCTGGAGACACAATTTGTGTTCTTGTGAGCTTGATTATCTGGTATCCGAAACCCTGGGACTCCCGATCATTAGAGACAACCTCAGTGTGTGGAAAGGGATTCCCTGGTGTATCCCACCCGCTGACACACCAGAGTGTCCACAGTGTGACTGCGGTGGGTCGATTCCACTGTTTCCGATGCCTTTAATCACAGGCATGTGCGGCCCAGTTAAAGGGACATCGACCGTCACATCCTCTTCCCTCGGAGTATTGGTGTCAGTTAAAGAGTCTGTGATCTTTTTGTCTTCTCCTTTGTAACTAAAGGGACAATGTGTCTCCTTACCTCAGCGTAACACCTCAATATTTAAAGGGACATTGTCTCTCTGTATTCATAGAATCACAGAATAGCACAGGAGGCCGCCATTCGGCCCATCGAGTCTGTGCCGGCTCTTTCGAAGAGCAATCCAGTTAGTCCCACTCCTCCGCTCTTTCCCCATATCCCTGCAATTTATTTCAGTTCAAGTATTTATCCCGTCCCCTTTTGAAGGCTCCTGTTGAATCTGCTTCCACCGCCCTATCAGGCAGCGCGTTCCCCATCACAACAACTCGCTGTGGAAAAAAAGTTTCCTCAGGTCACCTCTGGTTCTTTTGCCAATCACCTTAAATCTGTGTCCTCTGGTTACCGACCCTTCCTCCACTGGAAACAGTTTCTCCTTATTTACTCTATCCAAATTATTCATGATTTTTAACACCGCTATCAAATCTCCCCTTAACCTTCTCTGCTCCAAGGAGAACAACCCCAGCTTCTCCAGTCTCTCCACATAACTGAAGTCCCTCATCCCCGGTACCATTCTAGTAAATCGCCCCATAACCTTCTCTGCTCCAAGGAGAACAACCCCAGCTTCTCCCGTCTCTCCACATAACTGAAGTCCCTCATCCCCGGTACCATTCTAGTAAATCTCCCCTTAACCTTCTCTGCTCCAAGGAGAACAACCCCAGCTTCTCCAGTCTCTCCACATAACTGAAGTCCCTCATCCCCGGTACCATTCTAGTAAATCTCCCCTTAACCTTCTCTGCTCCAAGGAGAACAACCCCAGCTTCTCCAGTCTCTCCACATAACTGAAGTCCCTCATCCCTGGTACCATTCCAGTAAATCTCCCCTTAACCTTCTCTGCTCCAAGGAGAACAACCCCAGCTTCTCCAGTCTCTCCACATAACTGAAGTCCCTCATCCCTGGTACCATTCTAGTAAATCTCCCCTTAACCTTCTCTGCTCCAAGGAGAACAATCCCAGCTTCTCCTGTCTCTCCACATAAC